>NC_141879.1:335085551-335396893 GCF_056163025.1 Triticum urartu | reverse complement strand
CCAATTCACAATTGCAGACACCTTCTCAGGATTCACGGCAATGCCCTTGGCAGAGATGATATGACCAAGATAAAGAACCTCATCGAGCCAAAATTCACACTTGGAGAACTTGGCGTAGAACTTGTGTTCTCTGAGCTTATCAAGAACCAAACGCAAGTGCTTGGCATGATCTTCCTTGTTCTTGGAGAAAACCAAAATGTCGTTGAGATAGACCAAAACGAATTCATTGGTGTAGGCGTTGAAGATGAAGTTCATGATGTGAGAGAACGTCGGAGGAGCGTTGACGAGACCAAAAGACATGACAGTGTATTCATATGAACCAAAACTTGTCCTGAAAGCCGTCTTGGGAATATCTTGCTCACGGATTCGAATCTGATGATAACCCATACGGAGATCAAGCTTGGAGAATACTTGAGCACCTTTGAGTTGTTCGAACAGCTCGTTGATGTTGGGAAGTGGGTATTTGTTCTTGATGGTCTTCTTGTTCAATGGACGGTAATCAACACAAAGCCAGTCCGTTCCATCCTTCTTCTTCACAAAAAGAACACCACAACCCCACGGAGAAGAACTAGGCCGGATGAGACCCATTTTCTCTTGAATATCGAGTTGCTTTTTCACCTCCTTCAACTCTTCAGGTCCGAGCTTGTAAGGACGTTTGCATATAGGTTCCGTGCCAGGCTCAAGATCAATAACGAATTCAACTGGCCGGTGCGGAGGCATTCCTGGAAGCTCTTCTGGAAAGACGTCTTGATATTCGCAAACGACTGGAATTTGCGAGATAGCATCCAATTCACCCTTCTCATTGAGGGAAAATAGACGGATGGTATCATCACGAGCGGCAAAGACAATTACATCCTCAGACGAATGAGTCAATTGAATCTGCCTGGCTGTACAATCAAGCTGAGCCTTGTGCTTAGAAAGCCAATCCATTCTGAGAATAAGGTCAATATCCGAGTCACCAAGAACATTTGGAGAGGACAAGAACTTATAGTCACCCAAAGTGATTGTAACATCCGGAACGTATACTCTAGATGTCATTTGACGGGTCGGAGAGACAATAGCCAACGGTTTCGACAACACTTGAGTAACAAAATCATGCTTAGATGCAAAAGGTCTCGAGATGAAACAATGCGATGCACCAGTGTCAAAAAGAACTCTTGCGGGAATATCATTAACAGGAAGGTTACCCATGATCACATCTGACGAATCCTCTGCCTGAGCTGCATTCATCAAGTTGACCTTGGCATGCTTGGGGTTATGCTTGAACACAGCTGTACTTGCCGATCTGATAGGAGGAGGAGGAGGAAGACGCCTCTGGTTGAAACAATTGTTGGCATAGTGACCCTTCTGTTGGCACTTGTTGCACGTGACCTCTGAAAGCGGACGATGATACGGAGCACTCGATCTTGGAGCTTGGGACAAAGTCTTGTTCTGAAAGCCAGGGTTGGGTGGGTGGGAAGATCCACTGCCACCTTTGCTCTTCTGCTGATACAGCTGACGGCACGGAGGAGGAGGAAGCCAAAACTTCTGCTGCTTGGCCACTTGAGTAGAGGAAGAAGGAGTAACATCTCTGACTCGCTTCTTGGAAGCATCACACCTCAATTGAGCAGCCTCTTGCTTCAGTGCCATGTTGTAGAACTCATCATACCTCAAAGGCTCAAAGAGAACAAGAGCTAGCTGGATTTCTTCTCTGAGACCACCCCTGAACTGATAAATCATGCTCTTCTCATCAGGGACGTCCTGCTTGGCAAAGCGGGCGAGCTTCCGGAACAACTTGTTGTAGTCATAGACAGACAAAGAGCCTTGCTTCAGATTGCGGAATTCCTGACGCTTGCTTTCAACCACGCTCTGAGGAATATGATGAGCTCGGAAATCTCGACGGAAATCATCCAAGTGATAACACGTCCACCTCTGGAATCCTTGTACTGCTGGAACCATTCTGCAGCTTGATCTTTGAGTTGGAAGGAAGCGAACTTGACAAAGTCCTCAGGCCTGACGTTACTGCACTCGAAATGCTTGCATAGATCCACAAGCCAATCGTTGGCATCGGTTGCCTCAACACAATTGCTGAAAGTCTTTGGCCCGTTAGCAAGGAACTGGTTGAGTGTAGCAAAGTGATTCTGATTGCTGCCTTGATTCCCTTGGTTGCCTTGATTGCGCTCTTGGAAAATTTGCACGATCAACTTTGTGTTTGCATTGGTTGCGGCCATCACAGCTTGCCATGCCTCCGGAGGAGGTGGAGGTGGTGGCGGATTAGGATTCGGAGTCGTGCGCGTTGGAGGAGCCATCCTGAAGAGGTTGACATCCATTAGCACATTGATAGACAAATATTGAAGCTGAAACCAATGGAATGAAAATTGCAACATATAGTCTTCACATCCGAACAAAATGAACGAATGCATTCCTCTTGAAATGGTCACATATCCATAAATTGAGAAGCCACTTAGAATTAAGGTAGAGAAATAAATCAACAAGGTACAGATCAAGAACGAATAATCGGTAAGAAATCCCAATCTCAAACCAATATCCGTGGAAGAAGAACTAGAGCTACAAGAATTCCCACCTATGAAACTCCCAAACCTTTCCGGTTATGAAATCAGGTGTGGGGGATACAGGGGAAGCATAATATCTCACCCAAACTAGCAAATCCTACATCCAGCTGTATCCATCCTTCAACACATAACCAAGAAACCTTCAGAAACCATCTACCTCAACCTTCAAAAAGCATCCGTTATACAAGTTATGGCGATACTCCCGAACTCCCGCCCCAATACTGGGTGGCGTCGAGGTTATCTCACCAACGAACTACATAAAAGAGATTTTCGATGTCGGCGTACTAAACTCAGGTATTCCAGAACTTTAACGATAAAATTATGATGACAACACCTCACAGCTCAACTCCCCGGGACACTTCCACTAAACCGCTGACAGGAGGCACCAAGACAATGTTCTCATCATAAATCCATCGGAACGATTCTAAGATACCCGCGTGATCCTAAAAAAAAATTTAGTGAAATTTGAGAAGAGAAGAGTCAAAACTCTACGTCAGGATGCCTTACCAGAGCGATGAGGAGACTGGGAAGTAAAAAGAATTCCTAAACTCTCCGATATATAATTCCTAATGACTCAAAACATTTTTCTAGACACAACTCGGCCGCTAAAAACGATCAAGCAATGGGGCTCCTAAGGTCGGGGAAGGCTCTGATTACCAACTTATAACACCCTCGATGCGACCATATCTCCCACGTGTCGAGGCATGACTTAGAGGCATAATCGCATTGAAGGCATATGTCGCAAGTTAGGCAATCTTCTCAACATCCCATGTAATATAAATCATAAAGGGGAGATAACATAGTTGGCTTACACTCGCCACGTCAATCAAGTACATAAGTAACATTACATCATCCAATCACTCATGGCCCGACTACGGCGCCAAAATAAAAGATAACCCAACATGCGACACGGTCCCGATCACCCCCAACTGGGCATCACTACTGATCATCAGGAAAGGAAACATAGTAACGTTGAGAGTCCTCGTCGAACTCCCACTAGATCTCAAGTGCGTCTCCTGGAGCGGAATCATCAGGCCCTGCATCTGGTGTAATAGTAATCTGTGAGCCACAGGGAGTCAGCAATCTCGCACCCTCGCGATCAAGACTATTTAAGCTTATAGGTATGGCAAGGTAAATATGTGGAGCTGCAGCAAGCGACTAGCAAGTATGGTGGCTAACTTATTCGCAAAAAAAAAGAGCGAGAAGAGGAGGCAAAGCGCGAGCAAGAAAAGTAGAGAACAACCTGCGCAAACATTACTCCAACACCGTGTCCACCTCCCGGACTCCGCTGAGAAGAGGCCATCACGGTAACACACTCAGTTGATTCATTTTAATTAAGTTAAGGTTAAAGTTATCTACAACCGGACATTAACAAATTCCCATCTGCCCATAACCACGAGCACGGCTTTCGAATGTTCAAATCCCTGCAGGGGAGTCCCAACTTAGCCCATGACAAGCTCTCACGGTCAACGAAGGAATAGACCTCCTCCCAAGACGTTCCGATCAGACTCGGTATCTCGGTTACTCAAGACACTTCGACAGGTTAAAACAAGACCAGCAACACCGCCCGAATGTGACAACAAATCCCAATAGGAGCTGCACATATCTCTTTCTCAGGGCACAATCGGATAAGCAATCCGTACAACTAAAACCAGCCCTCAAGTTTCCCCGAGGTGGCGCTGCAAGGGGCTCTAGGTTGGACCAACACTCAGAGGAGCACTGGCCCGGGGGGGTTTAAAATAAGATGACCCTCAGGCTCCGGAAACCCAAGGGAAAAACAGGCTAGGTAGCAAATGGTAAGACCAAGGTTGGGCATTGCTGGAAAAGCTTTAAACAAGGCGAACTATCAAGGGGTTCCCATTATAACCCAACCGCGTAAGGAACGCAAAATCCGGGAACATAACACCGATATGACGGAAACTAGGGCGGCAAGAGTGGAACAAAACAGTAGGCGAGAGGCCGAGCCTTCCACCCTTTACCAAGTGTATAGATGCATTAAGATAACAAGATAATGTAATGATATCCCAACAAATAAATAAACGTTCCATCAAGGAACGACCTTCAATCTTCACCTGCAACTAGCAACGCTATAAGAGGGGCTGAGCAAAGCGGTAACATAGCCAAACAACGGTTTGCTAGGACATAGTGGGTTAGAGGTTTGACATGGCAATTTGGGAGGCTTTAAAGCAAGTGGTAGGCATCGTAGCAATGGCATAGCAAAAGAGCGAGCAAACTAGCATAGCAAAGATAGTAGTGATTTCGAGGGTATGATCATCTTGCCTGCACAGTTGTCAGAGTTGACTGGATCCTCGAAAGCAAACTCAACGGGCTCCTCGTTAGCGAACTCGTCTCCCGGCTCTACCCAAACAAGACAAACAAGCAACAAGGATACAATCAACCACATGCAAGGATCAAGCAATATGATGCAATGATGGTATGCTATGCGGGATGCGATGCGGGATGCATATGCAAGATATGACAGGAAAATGCAATAACCTGGCCTCAACTTCGGAATCCAAGTGTTCCACTGGAAAGATGAGATGAAATCGCTTGAAAACGATATAAGGATCATCGGAATCGGAGTTACGGTTTGGAAATGGAAAGCGTTTCAAATATGACACCGGTCTGCAATTTACAGCACGTAGCCATCTAAATGCAAAGAGATGAACATGCAACAGCACCCAAACATGAAAACAAAATACATGGCAGGGATGCATTCAAGATGCTTAACAAAAGTCTAGCACTGAGCTACGGCCAATTCATCCATTAACAGGTTCAAACAAGCATGGCAATAATGCATATGACAAACAGATCTCAGACTTAGTGAAATTAACACTTGTCTGAAATTTCAGATCAGGTAGCACTCTTCGGCGCAACAAAACTACATGCTACATGACCTGAACATGGCAAAGTAAAGCATGGCATGGAGCTACTCAAAGAGCTTAACAAAAGTCCCTTAGTGACCTTGAGCCAAAAGGGATCAGAAAATACAATTGCAAGCATGTGAACATAGCAAAAACATAATCAGTTTTCAGACTTAGTGAAAACTGGAACATGCTGAAAACATAACTCAAGTAGGCATGTTTACGAGATCGATGCACTCACTACGGTGCAAGTCATGACCAACTAAGCATACATCCATCAAGAATACACAAAATGCAAGCTAGACATGGCAAGAGCAAAAGCATAGCATGCACGGATCAACTACAACATCATCGGCAAAATTGCAAACAAGTTGACAATCTGCCCAGATTCACAAAGTAGCAAAAGTAGAGCTCGATTGACTCAAGCTAGGGTGCACCATAATTTCAAACAAAGACATGGATTGATAGAGAACTACAATATTAACAAAACATCCTTACTGATCATCCTCAAAAGAGGCACAGATCACTAGGAAACCACATGAACATATGGCATCATGAGATAAACAGATCAAGGACTTGGTGGAATTGCTAAGTCCCTGAAAACAGAATTACCGAGTGCACCACTTTGCAAGCTTGCACTAGTCACCACACTCATCACAAAAATACATGGGTTGCACCTCTGGAAATATGACAAAACCCTTAGCAAAACATATGTAGAACATCAGGGCATAGCATGCACAACAATAATCATGGTAAAAATGACAAAAACCTAAATGGAGTAGCAGATCTGACAATTAACTCAAGTAGCCCTCTTCTAACAGCATTTCGGTCATCAAGATGAACTCAAATGAAAATGATGCAATGAAATGAAATGATTTACTCTCTAAGATGAACATTTTGATATGCTATATGCATGAATCGGAGCTACGGATGCAAAGTTATGGAGCTATGAACAGGAGCACTTGGATCTGCAATTTCGGGACTTAGAGAAAAAAAATCAACCTCCGGATTAGGGTTTACTGTTCACGGATCGAGGATCGCCGGATCCTCACCGGAGTTCGTCGCCGGAGTATGAGGGGCCGGGCCAGAGCTTGCCGGCGAGGAGAGGAGGCCGGGCGGCGGGGCACCGGACTGGGGCGGCGAGGGAAGGCGGCGGGGCGTGGCCTCGGGCGGCGCCGGCTCGGGCGGCGTGGAGCTCCGGGCCGCGGCGGCGTGGCGCCGGCGCGGGGGCACGGCGCCGGCGCGGTGGCGGCGGGGAGGCGGCGAGCGGCGCGGGAGGGAGGAGGAGGCGGCGGGCGGCTCGCGGGGCGGCTGGGCCGGGAGGGCCAGCCCCGGGCCCGAGCGGGCTGTGGCGGCGGCGGTGGAACGGCGGCCATGTGGCGCGCTGCCACTGGCTGCGGGCGGCGGCGGCGGCGTGTCCGACCGGAACGGACACGTCCGGCGCGGCGCGAGGTGGATTTAGGGTTTCAGAGGGAGGAGATCCGCGAATTTCGGGAGGGGGCTTTAAATAGAGGTAGAGGGAGCTAGGAGAGTCCAAATGAGGTGCGGTTTTCGGCCACACGATCATGATCGAATGCTCTAGATGATGGAGCAGAGTTAGGTGGGTTTTTGGGCCAAATTGGAGGGTCGTTGGGCTGCAACACACACGAGGCCTTTTCGGTCCCTCGGTTAACCGTAGGACTATCAAACGAAGTCCAAATGGTATGAAACTTGACAGGCGGTCTACCAGTAGTAAACCAAGGCCGCTTGGCAAGTCTCGGTCCAATCCGGAAAAGTTTAATCCCCACACACGAAAAAAGGTAGAAATGATCACCGGAGGAGAATGAAGCGCCGGAATGCAAAACGGACAACGGGGAAAATGCTCGAATGCATGAGACGAACACGTATGCAAATGCAATGCACATGATGACATGATATGAGATGCATGACAACGAAAACAACACACGGAGAAAAAGACCCGAACCTGAGGAAAATAAATAACTTAACGCCGAAACGGCAAGAGTTGGAGTACAAATTGGGAAAGTTACATCCGGGGTGTTACACCATGATAACAATGATCTCCTATTTTAACAGAAATAACAGGCACGCCTACCACAGGTCTATTGTTATCTTTAGCACAAGATTTAGCAATTCTAGCAGTTTCACCGCAGAACTGAATAACATGCCCATCAATATTATCAGACAAGAGCTCTTTAACAATAGCAATATTACGTTCAACTTTAACTTGCTCAGGAGGTGTATATGTTTTAATATTGATTTTACAAACTACAGTTGAAGCTTTAGCATGATCCTTTATCCTAACAGGGAAAGGTGGTTTCTCAACATAAGAAGTAGGAACAATAGGATCATTATAAGTGACAGTCTTTTCTTCAACTTTAATAGGTGCAGCTACCTTTACTTCTATGGGAGGATGATATTTAAACCACTTCTCCTTAGGGAGATCAACATAAGTAGCAAAAGATTCACAGAAAGAAGCTACTATCTCAGAATCAAGTCCATATTTACTGCTAAACTTACGGAAAACATCGGTATCAATGAAAGATTTAACACAATCAAACTTAGGTGTCATACCTGACTCCTTACCATTGTCGAGGTCCCAATCTTCAGAGTTGCATTTAATTCTATACAATAAATCCCATTTGAATTCAATAGTCTTCATCATAAAAGAGCCAGCACAAGAAGTATCAAGCATGGTGCGATTGTTATCAGAAAGCCGAGCATAATTTTTTTGAAGAATTGTTTCTCTTGAAAGCTCATGATTGGGGCATGAATATAACATTGATTTAAGCCAACCCCAAGCTTGAGCGATGCTTTATCCTTCACGAGGCCAAAAATTATATATATAATTGCGATCATGATGAACAAGATGCATAGGGTAATACTTTTGATGAAATTCCAATTTCAATCTTCTATAGTTCCATGATCCCATATCATCACATAGCCTATACCATGTCAATGTGTCTCCCTTCAAAGATAAAGGGAAGACCTTCTTCTTAGCAACATCATTGGAAATACCTGCAAGCTTAAATAATCCACAAACTTTATCCACATATATTAGGTGTTCATCAGGATGCTTTGTTCCATCTCCTATAAAAGGATTAGCTAGCAGTTTTTCTATTATACTCGAAGGATACTCATAAGGAATTTCATTTTCAATAGGTTCAGTGGGTTGAGGAGCAACTCTTTGCTCTACTGGTCGGGGTGAAGATACCCCGAACAAGCCCCTCAGAGGATTACATTCCATAGTAACAAGTGACAGTAAATTTCAGCACACTATATAAATTTTTCCTTACCAAATTCCACCTACCAAAGGCGCTTCACTCCCCGGCAATGGCGCCAGAAAAGAGTCTTGATGACCCACAAGTATAGGGGATCTATTGTAGTCCTTTCGATAAGTAAGAGTGTTGAACCCAACGAGGAGCAGAAGGAAATGATAAACGGTTTTCAGCAAGGTATTCTCTGCAAGTACTGAAATAAGTGGTAACAAATAGTTTTGTAATGAGATAATTTGTAGCGAGCAACAAGTAAATAAAGTTCAGCAAGGTGGCCCAATCCTTTTTGTAGAAAAGGACAAGCCTGGACAAACTCTTATATAAGGAAAAGCGCTCCCGAGGACACATGGGAATATCGTCAAGCTAGTTTTCATCACGTTCATATGATTTGCGTTCGGTACTTTGATAATTTGATATGTGGGTGGACCGGTGCTTGGGTGATGTTCTTACTTGAACAAGCATCCCACTTATGATTAACCTCTATTGCAAGCATCCGCAACTACGACAAAAGTATTAAGGTAAACCTAACCATAGCATGAAACATATGGATCCAAATCAGCCCCTTACGAAGCAACGCATAAACTAGGGTTTAAGCTTCTGTCACTCTAGCAACCCATCATCTACTTCTTACTTCCCAATGCCTTCCTCTAGGCCCAAATAATGGTGAAGTGTTATGTAGTCGACATTGACATAACACCACTAGAGGCTAGAGAACATACATCTCATCAAAATATCGAACGAATACAAAATTCAGATGACTACTAATAGCAAGACTTCTCCCTTGTCCTCAGGAACAAACATAACTACTCACAAAGCATAAACATGTTCATTATCAGAGGGGTATTAATATGCATAAAGGATCTGAACATATGATCTTCCACCAATTAAACCAACTAGCATCAACTACAAGGAGTAATTAACACTACTAGCAACCTACTAGCACCAATCCTGGACTTGAAGACAAGAATCGGATACAAGAGATGAACTAGGGTTTTGAGATGAGATGGTGTTGATGAAGATGTTTATGGAGATTGCCCTCTCCCGGTGAGAGGAGCGTTGGTGATGACGATGGCGATGATTCCCCCCTCCGGGAGGGAAGTTTCCCCGGCAGAACAGGTCTGCCGGAGCTCTAGATTGGATCCGCCAAGGTTCCGCCTCGTGGCGGCGGAGTTTCGTCCTGAAAGGTTGCTTCTTATTTTTTTCTCGATGAAAGACTTCATATAGGACAAGATGGTCGTCGGAGAGCCACCAGGGGGCCCACGAGGCAGGGGGGCGCGCCCTAGGTGGGTGAGCGCCCTCCACCCTCGTGAGAAGGGTGTGGGCCCCCTGGTCTTCATCTTTGGCGAGGATTTTTAATTATTTATTATAAGGTGTTCCGTGGAGTTTCAGGACTTTTGGAGTTGTGCAGAATAGGTCTCTAATATTTGCTCCTTTTCCAGCCCAGAATTCCAGCTGCCGGCATTCGCATTCCTTATGTAACCCTTGTAAAATAAGAGAGAATAGCCATAAGTATTGTGACACAATGTGAAATAACAGCCCATAATGCAATAAATATCGATATAAAAGCATGATGCAAAATGGACGTATCACAGGCCAATACTTACAACGTTGGCGAACTCGTTCTGCACCTGCCGGAGAAGAAAAAGGACAAACTCAAGCCCAAATGGGAGGGTCCCTTTATAATTGACGAAGTTCTCATCGGAGGACCATACCGTCTTCGCGTTGCATCAGACAATCACCTCGAGCCGAACCCCTGGGACGTGGCCAGACTCCAAAGATTCTATGCCTAGCGCTAAACCTCGTGTTCGTCTCCTGCTCCCCTGTAGCTTCAATTATTTTTTTCTCTTTTTTTATTATTTTCTTCTTCCTTGATTTAAAGCTTCGGTATGGCTAGACCGAACACCATCGACACATACATCTCTAAATATGTATGTTACTTGTACCTGGGGGCTTCCCAGATAGAAGTTCTTGTCATTCATTGAGCATTAAGCTCCTCACATATGAGTTTTTCCATATGTACCTTTTCTTCGCCACTATATGCATCGATATGACTTAAGTTTTAGCCAAACTGGGTTGCCTGGCTCATGTTCTTATGCCCTACGTCCCTGTTAGTTCGGCTAGAGCATAAAGGGAGCACCTCTGTGATTGTTACTGCCGGATCATCCGGATGTGTACCTCAGACTGGGTGGAGCCGTGATACGTCTCCAACGTATCTATAATTTTTGATTGCTCCATGCTATATTATCTACTGTTTAGGACATTATTGGGCTTTATTATCCAATTTTATATTATTTTTGGGACTAACCTATTAACCGGAGGCCCAGCCCAGAATTGCTGTTTTTGCCTATTTTAGGGTTTCGAAGAAAAGTAATATCAAACGGAGTCCAAACGGAATGAAACCTTCGGGAACATGATTTTCTCACCGAACATGATCCAGGAGACTTGGACCCTACATCAAGAAACAAAGGAGGATGCCACGAGGTAGGGGGGGCGCCTACCCCCTAGGCACGCCCTCCACCCTCGTGGGCCCCTGTTGCTCCACCGACGTACTCCTTCCTCCTATATATACCTACGTACCCCCAAACGATCAGGTACGGAGCCAAAACCCTAATTCCACCGCTATAACTTCCTGTCTCCACGAGATCCCATCTTGGGGCCTGTTTCGGAGCTCCGCCGGAGGGGGTATCTATCAAGGAGGGCTTCGACATCAACACCATAGCCTCTCTAATGAAGTGTGAGTAGTTTACCTCAGACCTTCGGGTCCATAGTTATTAGCTAGATGGCTTCTTCTCTCTTTTTGGATCTCAATACAATGTTCTCCCCCTCTCTTGTGGAGATCTATTCGATGTAATCTTCTTTTTGCGATGTGTTTGTTGAGACCAATGAATTGTGGGTTTATGCTCAAGATTATCTATGAAAAATATTTGAATCTTCTCTGAATTCTTTTATATATGATTGGTTATCTTTGCAAGTCTCTTCGAATTATCAGTTTGGTTTGCCCTACTAGATTGATCTTTCTTGCAATGGGAGAAGTGCTTAGCTTTGGGTTCAATATTGCGGTGTCCTTTCCAAGTGACAGTAGGGGAAGCAAGGCACGTATTGTATTGTTGCCATCGAGGATAACAAGATGTTGTTTTTTTATCATATTGCATGAATGTATCCCTCTACATCATGTCATCTTGCTTAAGGCGTTACTCCGTTTTCATGAACTTAATACTCTAGATGCATGCTGGATAGCGGTCGATGAGTGGAGTAATAGCAGTAGATGCAGGCAGGAGTCGGTCTACTTGTCTCGGACGTGATGCCTATATACATGATCATACCAGGACATTCTCATAATTATGCTCAATTCTGTCAATTGCTCAACAGTGATTCATTCACCCACCATAAAATACTTATGCTCTTGAGAGAAGCCACTAGTGAAACCTATGGCCCCCGGGTCTATCTTCATCATATTAATCTTCCAATACCTAGTTCTTTCCTTTGCTTTTTTACTTTGCCTTTATTTTACTTTGCATCTTTATCATAAAAATACCAAAAATATTATCTTATCACATCTATCAGATCTCACTCTCGTAAGTGACCGTGAAGGGATTGACAACCCCTTATCGCGTTGGTTGCGAGGAGTTATTTGTTTTGTGCAGGTACTAGGGACGCACGCACAACGTCCTACTAGAATGATACCTTGGTTCTCAAAAACTGAGGGAAATACTTACGCTACTTTGCTGCATCATCCTTTCCTCTTCGGGGAAATCCAACGCACTGCTCCAGAGGTAGGAAGAAGAATTTCTGGCACCGTTGTCAGGGAGGTTCACGCAAGTCAAGATTTGACTCCCGACAATGAGCAATTTCGGGCGCCGTTGCTGGGGAGTCTATGCAAAAGTCAACATACCAAGTACCCATCACAATCCTTATCTCCCGCATTACATTATTTGCCATTTTCCTCTCGTTTTCCTCTCCCCCACTTCACCCCTGCCATTTTATTCACCCTCTCTCTCTATCCTCCCTCTCTTTCTCTATTTGCCTCTTTTTGCCCGCTTGCTTTTTGTTTGCTTGTGTGTTGGATTACCTGCTTGTCTCGATGGCTCTTCCCCGATTTGGTGATCTTCACCTTAAAAGGTTAGAAAAAATCGAAAACAACGTTAGGAGTTTTATGGTCTTGCCATTTGAGCATAATAGTTTCTTTAGAAACGAGCTTAAGGAACAAAAAAGTTTTATGAGTTTTATGAATAAAGAGCTCGATGATATGTCTAAAGAATTTGATGGTATAAGATCCTAAATTGCTCATCTTGAGAAATTGGCTGCTGAAATTTCGGATAAGCAGGCTAGCTTAGTTAATAGGATGGCCGCTAAACCGGATTTTTATGAAAATAAAGATGAAGATCTAAAAGTTATTGATCTGTCCCCTATTAAATCTTTGTTTTGCACTATGAATCTTAATAATGATGGGACTGAATATGATCCACCTTTACCTAGAAGGCGTTCCAAAAATTCGGAGTTTGTAGATCTTGATGCTAAATTTGATGAAAGTGGGATTGAAGAAATTAAAACCCTAGATGTGCTAAACCCACTATTTTGGATTTCAAGGAATTTAATTGTGAAAGTGGCTCTTTGATTGATTGTATTTCCTTGTTGCAATCCGTGCTAAATTCTCCTCATGCTTATAGTCAAAATAAAGCGTTTACTAAACATATCATTGATGCCTTGATGCAATCTTATGAAGAAAAACTTGAGTTGGAAGTTTCTATCCCTAGAAAACTTTATGGTGAGTGGGAACCAACTATTAAAATTAAAATTAAAGATCATGAGTTCTATGCTTTATGTGATTTGGGTGCTAGTGTTTCCACGATTCCAAAGACTTTGTGTGATTTGTTAGGTTTCCCTGATTTTGATGATTGCTCTCTAAACTTGCACCTTACGAATTCCACTATTAAAAAACCAATGGGAAGAATTAATGATGTTCTTATTGTTGCAAATAGGAATTATGTGCCCGTAGATTTTATCGTTCTTGACATAGATTGCAATACTTCATGTCCTATTATTCTTGGTAGACCTTTCCTTAGAACGATTGGTGCAATTATTGATATGAAGGAAGGAAATATTAGATTCCAATTTCCATTAAAGAAAGGCATGAACCACTTTCCTAGAAATAAAATTAAATTACCTTATGAATCTATTATGAGAACCACTTATGGATTCCAATTTCCATTTATGGATTACTTTGCATCTTTATCATAAAAATACCAAAAATATTATCTTATCATATCTATCAGATCTCACTCTCGTAAGTGACCGTGAAGGGATTGACAACCTCTTATCGCGTTGGTTGCAAGGAGTTACTTGTTTTGTGCAGGTACTAGGGACGCGCGCGCAACCTCCTACTGGATTGATGCCATGGTTCCCAAAAACTGAGGGAAATACTTACGCTACTTTGCTGCATCATCCTTTCCTCTTCGGGACAGCCAACGCAGTGCTCAAGAGGTAGCGAGCCGAAAGCTAGAGTTCTTAAGGGAATATTTGGTTGGTGAATTAAAGATGTTTTCTAAAACTCACTCCATTGTGCACCCCCAGAAGTGATACAAACTATGGTGCTCTCATCACAACTCGGACATGTACATTAAATGCATGCACATCCTGAGAAAGGAAACCTTAATGGAACTATTCTCTCTGGAAGATGTTTCTTATGATATCAATGTAATATAACATAGCTAGCCGGATACAACTTGTCTGTTCAAGAAACTACGACCCCTACGCCTAGTTTTCCAGGCATACCCCGGCCTATTCGGCCGCGACGGTATTGGGAAACACTCTGCACCTTCGGGTCCGGAGGTGGAAGCAAAAAGGTCTGCCATGACAAATGATATACAATTCAGCTAGACAAGGAAAGTACACAGTCACTTGGACTCGAACACCTCTTCCTCTACATCTTCCAACAGGCAGTCTAACTTACATTCCTGTTGAGAATATTTGGCGGCCACCTCTACTTGGTCATATAATATACTAACGGGAATTTCTTCCCCATTCGGCCATACCGGCCTGACACGAGCCATGTGATTAGGATCCAGCATGGTATAGCGCGTCTTCACCATAGCCCAGGCCTCTCGGGCACCATCTCGGCAGGCAGATATCTTCCACAGCCGGATACGCCACCGCGCTCCCTTGAACAGCTCTACCAGCTTCTCCATGCTTCCTGGAGGGGAGTCGGATGGCCATAAAGCCTTGGCTACACTCCGCATAGCCTGCTGAGCTTGCTTGTGCAACTGCGACAGCTCCTGGAGAAGATCATTTGATGATCCGAACGCTTCCTCTTCAGGATGGTTCGTCAACACACATGCGATTACAGCTATATCAGCTACCGCTAACTCCAAGCTGTTATAAGATAAAAGCGGCCACATACTGAATATGCCGCCTCGGAGCTTCTTGTTCTCCTTCACAGAGTCGGTTAGCTGCGCTAGCACATCTTTCAGTTCTTCACCTAGGTTGGTGTTCGAATCTTGGAATTTCTTTTTCTCTTCAACGACCTTTGTCAATACACGCTCGCCTGCTGCTAGTAGCTTTTTGGCTCCGTGTTCTTCGCTTCGAGCGGCATCCAGCTGCTCTCGTACTTGGTCTAAATGACCCAACACAAAGATTAGAACCCAGATTCACACTATCGGTATAACCTTATGAATTTTCGATGGAGGAAAATATTACCTAGAGATGCCTTGTATTTCTCCAGTCCGGCGTTAGCAGCCATCAGCTGGCGCTGACACTTTTCTAGTTCCGGAGCCAGCTGGGTATACTTCTCCATAAGCACCTGGTTGTACATTGATCCTTAAATTAGTTGTTTCAACTCCTTTAAGTCTCGGGGGCTACTGACATATGGTTATCATAGTCAGACAAAGCGAATTTACCTGCACATCTTCCAAATGTTGCTTTGTGGCCCTGCTAATCCCATCTCGAGCTGCCCAGATGTATTCATCGACTATGTTGAAGGCGTTAAACGACTCTTCTGAAAAGCCAGGATCCTGTAAAATGGCCCGGCGGCGCCGATGATTCATAGCACTCTCCACTTCCGAGTTGGGGATGGATACATCGTCCGAGTCCTTGGCTGGAGGACAGTCCGGCGTCGCCCCTGCATCAGCCCCCGTCTTCACAGCAGGATTTGAATCCTGGCTGTGGGAAGTACGGCCGCTCAGACCCCCGGATATAGTCCGGCACGCCTTCCTCCTGGCAAATGGAAAACGGGAAGGTCATGGTTGGATGTGACTGCTCAGGGGCAGGTTGGCGAATTCACACCTCTTCAATGAAGGCACGACCATGTCTTCGTTTGCTTTCCTCTTGGAAGGCTTGTGCGGTGCTGGAGCCGATCTCTTTGAAATCGCCGAATGTCTCCCCTGTGAAGCACGATACATTGCGATGGGTGAGGCGTAATAAGAGCACTCTTAGAGAAGGTGTTTCTTAATTATTTACATGAGAAGCAGGAAGAAGGCCAGGATAGTCGGCGGTGATGGCCACTTCTGTGCCGTCATAGCTTGTCTGGTAGAAAACTCCCCCCGCGAGCACCACGAATATATCCAGATCCTCTTCAAACCCAAGATCTAGTTCCCGGTTGTGGATCTCCGGCTGTGGGGCAGGACTATGAAGTCCTTCGTTGACCTTCCGCCAGTGCTGCCATAACAAACAGACTTGAAATTTATCAAAGGTAATCCGGAAGGGGAATGAGGGGAATCGAAAGGGCAAAGCTTACCCAACAGGGAGGATTATACATAGAATATCCATCTCTGTGCATAATGCGAAGAAACTCCTCTTCCTCCCCTTTAAAAAGCTTGGCCAACATTTTTACCAAAGCGACGGGGGTATCCGGACCCTTCCGGCCATAACAGGAGGCGTCATCCTCTCCATTATAGTGCCACATGGGCAGCCCTCTGTATTTCAGCGGCTGAACCCCACGCACTATGGAGATCGCCATTACCTCGATTATTGTAAGTATGGACTGAGCGAGCGTCTTTATCTTGCTCATAAGCTGGCGAACTTCTGTGTTGTCCTCCTCTTCAAGACTCTGAGGACACCAACTGTGGCGTTTCTTCAGCGGAACGCTTGCAAATTCAGGAAGACCCTTTCGACCTGGGTTGGGAAGCGCGACGTCCTCAATATAGAACCAATCGGAAGGTGATTTTTCAGATGCCTTCCTTGCTGTGCCGGACAGATCTCTGGTATCACCCACTTCGGCTCCACCCACTTCAAATATTGACCCCTCGTGGTTACGGGGGACAAGACAGAACAACTTCTTCCGTAGCTCGAAATGAGCCTCGATACCCAGGAATAATTCACATAAGGCGACATAACTCGCAATGCATAGAACGGAGGCAGGGGTGAGGTTGTGCAACTAGAGGCCATAGTATTCCAGAAGCCCTCAGAGGAACGGATGAATGGGAAATCCAACACCCCTTAGCAGGTAGGGGACGAAACATACTCGCTCTCCCCCAGATGGATTGAGGAAGTCCTCTGCCTGAATCTCACCGTTGAAGGAATCTAGCCCCGCTCGAACAGGAACTAGATCTGCGGGGTTAAGAAATCCATGCGTCTGCAGCTCCATCAATTGACCGTGGGACACTGAACACCTCTCCCACTGGCCCTTCTCTGGGTCGTAACGGGTGGAGGAGCTGGGGACGCTAGCCATGCTAGAATGGTTTCCGGGGGTTTCCTCTGCATGGTGCCAAATGGATCTAAGATCCGGTATCTTTAAATAGGCGCTCTCCCTTGCATGGGCGGGGTGTTATCCGCAAAAATACCCTGACCTTCCACCTTCACTTGGCACGTGGGAGGCGAAGTTATTTAAGGCGAGAAGCCGAGGGGAGCTACATGGAACCAATGGCCGAATACATCACTTGGAGATCGTTTAAGGAGGAACCCGCCTTGCACTGCCAAAGACAATTTGTGTGCCGAACACCTCGCTATTGAAGACTGGTTCGGGGGCTATTGAGGGTGTCCTGGACTAAGGGGTCCTCGGGTGTCCGGCCTATTATCCATGGGCCGGACTGATGGGCTGTGAAGATAGGAAGGCCGAACACTGTACCTGTGTCCGGATTGGACTCTCCTTGGTGTGGAAGGCAAGCTTGGCGACCGACTATGAAGATTCCTTCTTAATGTAACCGACTCTATGTAAACCCTAGATCCTCTCGGTGTCTATATAAACCGGAGTGGTTAGTCCGGAAATGATATATTCATCACCATTGTCGTATAGGCTAGGCTTCTATGGTTTAGCCATCTTGATCTCGTGGTAGATCAACTCTTGTAACACCCATATTCATCAATATAAATCAAGCAGGACGTAGGGTATTAACTCCATAGATAGGGCCCGAACCTGGGTAAACATTGTGTCCCCTGTCTCCTGTTACCATCGATCCTAGACGCACAGTTCGGGACCCCCTACCCGAGATCCGTCGGTTTTGACACCGACAATACTGTTCTGCCATAAACCATATTTTAGAGTTGTTAAACATGCAAATTAAGTACACCTTGTTAAACTAGTCATTTTTCTACCCCATTTACATATAAAGTTTATTAAAATCGGAGCTACGGTTATTTAGTTATGAATTAAATCATTTTACCATGGCAATAGGCAAATTTAAACAAGAAGCATTTTAAATATTTTTAACATGGATGAAAGTTGGAAATTATGAAACTAGATAAAATTCTAAGCATTTTTCATATATAAGTTATTTACATATGATGCACGGTTTTTCTGCAAAACTGGCAAACTCTGGATAATTAGATAAAATCGTACATCGCATGAAAAAAAAAGATATTGGGCCGAATCTGGCTGGCCCGATAGGAGCACAGTAGAGGGGTTGTTGGGCTGCTCACCCATGGGCTTTGGCCCAAGGCGGTGGAGAGGAAAACCAGACATGGGCCTCGCGGATCTGGTGGACCATGCGAAGGCGAGGCAGAGGAGGGCACGCGGGCGATGTGGCACTCGTCCACGCTGGCGCTGGACCAAGTCAACAGAAGGGAGCGCTGGCCATCTCGTTCGAGAAGTAGCGGACGGTCGCTGGCGATGCGGGAAGCAGTGCATGGCGGTGACCTCCGGCGATGAGTGGATGGACGAGGGGGACGGATCCAGCGGGCGATGCAGCGGGGTGCTGGCCGGAGGAGGCGGAGCTCCAATGGCGGTGCCATGGATCCCTATGACATAAATAGGACGAGGGGGGTGGTCAGGGAGAGGTCCAGTGAAGAAGAGAAAGGGAAGGGAGCAAGGGCGACGACGACGGCCTGTTGGTGCTCGTCGGCGTCGGCTCGCTAGCCGGCGCGGCGGTGCTCGGGCGGACAAGGTGGTTGCAGCTGGGGCTCGGGACTACTGCTGCTTGGGTGGCTGGCAACCATCAGCGCGAGGAGGACGAGGAATGCGGGCGAGCTTGCTCTAGGACGAGGCAGAGCAGCGAGAGGAGATAGTGGGTTGTGCAGAAAGCCTTGGGCTGAGAGAAGAGAAGAGAGAGAGGCCCGGCGACTGTTTTCGAAGACCGAAAACGTCCGACGTTTGACCGACTATATTGTCGCTATAGCTATCCATTGGGGCATCAAACGGACTTCGAACGCGATGAAACTTGGCAGGCGGCCTACCTACAACATAACAAGACCGCACGCCAAATCTCATCCCATTCCGAGAACATTTTCTAGCCACTTATAAAATAATATTTCGGAGGTGCCGCGGGTGCGTGCAAGTGTGTCTGGGCTCAGAACAGACAACGGACGGAACTTGGGGAACCGAACGGATGCAAGTTTCAAAAACATGATGATGCAATGCACATGATGACATGATGAAATGCAACATGCAAGAAAATGACATGGCAACGTCGGCGAAAAACTGGAAGACACCTGGTGCATCGGTCTCACGGCATCACATCTAGATCTTCCTCTTTTGTCGTTCCTTCAGTTACTTGTCCAATACCCCAACCTACTGGTATTGGGATTCCTTGGCTAACCAAATAATCAGCGTAGTTGCACTCCCCCACATCAGCAACTTCCCAGAAATACAAATCACATGAATCTTCCCTTTTCTGCACGAATCAAATTGGAAGATCATCAACCAAACTATTAAAAAATCAGCAACTGAAAGCCGCAGAACAACACTTAAACATATTGTAGAAGACTCGACCAGGGTTGAGGATTGTGGTTGAGACGCGACGGATGACTCTGCGTGATTTGCAGCAGTGGCACCACACCAACGGCAGCGGGTTGCGATGAGCAACCGGCTGCGGTGCGCATGCCAGCGGGGGGGGTGATGAGACCCAGAGGCGATGGTATGGGTGGCGACTTGGCGCATATTTGGTTGTTGCCTGCTGAAGAGCAGGTGGACGAGCAGCCAGCGGACATGGTTGCTACGGCCAGAGCTTCTGATGCTAGGCAGAGTAAGTAGAGAAGAGGAGAAGCGAATGTTGGATATGTCAGTTTCATTACTTGCAGAGTAGCATAGCACCATATATAGTCATAGTCTAGGTTTGGATTCGAACCAGCTACAGGAGCACGTCTCTCTTGTTTCTAAAACTTAGCAACGTCTCTTTACTGGTACACTAGCTTGTTCTGTACGCCTTCTCAAGTCTTTGATTTCTCCACCTGAAATCTGGGACCCACCGGAAGGGCCTCTGTATTTCGCGAAAAAACGTGCCCCCCGCTAACAGGTCAGACCCACCAGCTATCTTCGCATGCAAGGAAGTGCCTCCTTATTACGCACAAAAAATGAATACTCCCCCTGCCAGCTGGAACCCAGCATCGCGGGAGGCTGACTTGTGGGCCTACCAAGTTGACGGGGACAGAGGGCCTTGTGAACTTAGTCAATATGAATGATTCTAGCTCCAGTTACCGTACGATGTTCATCCAACGGCAGTGGTGCTTCTTCAACCTCTGGTCTTCTTGCTCCAGTCGCCCAAACCAGCGCCGGTCGTGCCGCGTGCTCCTGCCTCCTGTGGCCGGCTGTGATGCCGCGGAGGCCTCACCGCCCCCTACTACTCCCAACGCTGGCCATGGCATCCCTCTACTCACCCACACCCCTGTTATTCTACGGCGACGGCAGCCTCACACCGCAGTCGAACCAGTGAACCCTCGTACTCTTCTCCGCGTGGGCATTCGTTGCCGCGTCTTCCCCGGCTCTGCGTTGTCCCCTTCCTAGGCCTCGCCGTCATCCACCGCCTTGGTGCCCTCGGCGCGGCGTGGTCAATGTGGTGAACGACCGACTTCCATCGGAAGAGTAGTGTACATGGAGAGGCTGACAGCTGGGTCCACGGCCGCAGCTGGGTCCACGACCACAGCCCAGTTTCTTTTGTGATTTGCCATGTAAGTCGCTTTGTCAGGCCTGTTGGGCCGCAAATCTTCCAAGACGAGGAGAGCTTCATTCGGCTGGCCGATAAAATGGCCTATCAATAATGAGAAATGGGTTGTACA
Organism: Triticum urartu; assembly: GCF_056163025.1. Classification (NCBI taxonomy): domain Eukaryota; kingdom Viridiplantae; phylum Streptophyta; class Magnoliopsida; order Poales; family Poaceae; genus Triticum; species Triticum urartu. Next base: position 335,375,785 of record NC_141879.1, on the reverse strand, counting down.
TTTTTAAATACATCAAACCGGCAATTTGTTTCAAAATTCTTCTTTTCATTTCGAGATTTAAAATTGCATTGATTTTTTCGCGTGGACAATTTGTTGGATTTTATATTGATATATATTTATTTTTAAAATCAGTTTGAATGTCACCCGAAATTTCGGGATTAAAAATAGTTCAGATCGCACCAAAATATGCAAAATTTCGTATAATTTTTTAACCGTGGCCACAATATGGGCTGTAATGCTAAAAAAAAGAATATGGGCTCCAAAAAACCTTAAGAATTAGCAAATGGGCTGTAACTTATTAGAAATAATGGCAGATGGGTTGTATGATGTTTTCCACAGATTTGAGGCTTTCCTAAAAAAAGGTTGACACAAAAGCAGTGACTGTTGGATGTCCATCCAATGGCCATCGTGCTTCTTCAATCTCTGCTCTTCCTGCTCCAGCCGCTCAAACTAGCGCCGGCGGGACTACCTGCTATCTCCTCCTCGTAGCCAGCTGTGTTGCCGCGTAGGCATCACCGCCCCATCATACTCCCATTGCTGGCCTAGCCGTCCCTCTACTCACCCACACTTGTTGTTACTCTCCGGCGATGACAGACGAACTAGTAAACCCTCGTACAGTCATACTCCCCTCCGCGTGGGAAACAACTGCTGAATCTTCCCTGCCTTCGTGTCATTACCTTCCTAGGCCTCGCCGTCATCCACCGCCCTGGTGCTCTCAGCGCAGCATGGTCAACATGGTCAATGATTGACATGCATCTGAAGTGGACTGTATGTGGATAGGCTGACAGCTGGGTCCACGGCCGCACGCAAGGAAATGCCTCCTTATTACGCGCAAAATAATGATTCCTCCACCTGACATCTGGGACCCACCGAAAGGGCCTCTGTATTTCGCGAAAAAAGCGTTACTGCCGCTGGAAGCTTGGACCCACTAGTTATATCTTGGCATGCAAGGAAGTGCCTCCTTATTACGCACAAAAAAATTAATACTCCCCTACTAGCTGGGACCCAGTATAGTGGTAGGCTGACTTGTGGGCCTACTAAGTTGACGGGGACGGTGGGCTTTGTCAACTTAGTCAATATGCACGATTCTAGCTCTAGTGACCATACGATTTCCATCCAACGGCTGTAGCACTACAAAAAAAAGACACATCCTTGGCATTTTGGGCCGAATGAAATTTTTTTCTTTCATACATATGACACTTCTATGACGATAATTGTGACAAAACCCGATATCATCATTTAGAGGCTTCAAATGGACTGGCACATACGGATGTATATAGACATATTTTAGAGTCTAGATTCACTCATTTTGCTTCGTATGTAGTCACTTGTTGAACTCTCTAAAAGACTAATATTTAGGAATAGAAGGAGTATTTTTGAATTCGTGCCATACATGCATGGTTTGGAAAAATAGATGCACTATACTTATTGTATTGTTGTTGTGTTCGTGCGTGTGTGTCTTTGTGTGTGTGTGTGGTCATATGCTTGATACATACAAAGTTTTCTCACCTCCGTATTGTTCATCTTTTAAATTTGAATTTGCATTGGAAAACTTACTAGGGATACCATCAAATGTGAAATCCACATTGAGATCACTATATCACAAACTCACTCTAATTCAACAACTCGTCAGAAATCAATTACCATGTTGAGATTAGTATTTGCAAGGAAAATACGGGTATTGTAATACACATAGATTCGTTCGGCAATTTAAAAGGTTCCTTTCGTATTCTCGAATGGTAGGACCCAACGGCGTACCAGCCAGACCTTGGCTCGTGTTGATCCTAAAAAAACCGGGCTCATGTCCTTCGGTGGCATGCGTGGTACGCACATTATGCAACCCCAACCAGTCGAGCCTCAGCGTTTCAAGTCGAAATATCTGGTGGCCAGAATTCCAGCCCTAGGAAATTCCCCTCATGTCCCCGGTCCATAATGAGTACCGATGAACAACGGAGGGATGCTTGAGTAACTAAACAATGTTACCTACCGTGCCGAGCACGGTTCAATTCCCTCGGTCGCCGCTCGTCAAGGTCACCCGTCAACTACATTGCCTAGTACTACTACTACTACTACACCAGGATGAGCACAGAATTGAGCCCGTTTGTTCGTGCCTAGTACTTGAGTTAATATATCAGGCAATGCACTGGTACGGAGGGATTATCCTATTACTCTGCATATATAACTTGTCTGAAGTCTAACTAAGCAATTTTTTTGACCAAATCCATTCTTAAGAAATACAACAGGATAGATGTACAGCTTGAAAATTTATTGCATGATGCAGGTTATGATATTGTTTCGAAACCTGGATCTTAAATTTCAGAAAATCCAAAAGTGAGCATAAATTCTTGAAACTAAGCATGGTCCCGTGATATGGCACAAATATTACTTCGTAAGTTTTTTTCTTCAATTTGAGACAAGCTGCTTATGACAAGTTGCACAAATGAAGAGCCAAGGTATTTTGGAACAAAGACCTATCACGTTAAGGAGAACGCTTTCACTATTGAAACCGTGGGCGTTCACGTGCCTCCACGAGTCCCCGCTTCTCATCGGCAGGTGCCGTCCGAGCAAGCGTGTGAGTCGATGGGAGGCGTGCGAGCAGACCGTTGCGCCGGCTGTTAGGGAGGTGTGCGAGCAGACCGCTGTGCAGGCTCACCGGGAGGCGAGCCCTTTGACCAGGCTCCGCCGCCCACCGTCGTCCCAACTACTCCCACTTTTAATGTCGCCGGCGCCGCAGTTTAAAATCAACCCCGCACTACCCAGTATCGCTACAATCCTCTCTCTTCCTCTCCAATTCTCCTGTCGTCTACCTCCAACTAGCCTGACCTAAACGTACGCCATGCCGCATCACGATGGTCTGCCCTTAGTGTTCCAGTTTCCTGAGGAAGACACCCAGCCGGAGTTTCAAGAACATAAGGCGCTTTGGTACGAGCTTGAACTGGCCTTGCGGTAAGACGCCGCGCCTGTCCCCGCTCCCGTTCCGGCTCCCGTCGCCCCGACTGCACCAGCGCCCATCCCTGTGGACCTGCCAGTGCATGAGCCTGCGCGTGCACTGATGCGCACGCCCGTGCCGGTGCCCGTGCACCTGCCAGCGCATGCGCCTGCGCGTGCACTGACGTGCGCGCCCGTGCTGGTGCCCGTGCACACGAATGTCTTCACCGCGCCGTTGACATCCCATGTCCCCGCGTGGGTGCCAGTGCCCCCTCAGCGGCATGGATGGCCGCCGTCGACCGCTTCCTTGCACCAATGCCAGTCGCCTCCTCCCGCCAGTTGACTCGCTCTGAAGTCCCGAACATTTTGGCCTTCCTTGAACTGGGCCAACGTCCAGGAGTACACCAACAACAGCGCAAGACGCCGCCGTCGCCGTCGGTCAGTGGCCCGACGACACACAGAGCACGGCATAGGAGCCGCTTCCCACCGCGAGACGCCCCCGCCGCCGCGTAATCTAAATTGGCCATGAAAAACGTTCGGATTGCCATGCTTAAAATCCGAATGTTTATCTTTTCCGTTTATTTTATATTGATCGCCGTATAATTTAAAGTCGGAGTCAGACTGAACGAAATGTATGGTTTGATTAATTGAATGTTCTGCTAGAGTGGTATCAAATTAAATATAAAATGTCATCAAGCCACATGTATTCCTTGTCATCCAATGACCTAGAGTGCTTCAATGTCGAGCGCTCAACACGTTTAGCGTGCAGTTAATTTCATTCCAAAAATAGTGCTAATCACATGACAACACGCAAATAATATCCTAGTAGTTAATAGCCGCATGCACTTAATATACTTCCAAATTAACGTGCATTGCACGTACACACTGACTAGTGCTGCTGGTACGTGAAACTGGTGCCGTGAATTGTGAACGCGTCCAGATATGGTCAACGGCAACATCGCCCGCGAGTTCTTCCTGTTTGCCCGTGCGTCTAAACAAAGAAGGGGACGAGAGAGAGAGATCACACACGGAACCCACCAGTAAGTGAAGGCGAATAGTACTAAAAATAATATTACATGTTATCCATTAATTAGGCTATGGTAATATAAAAACATTATGTGAACAAAGAGGGTACAACAAACATTGCTATTCTACGTATGTTGCATATTGACGTGCGGTTTGAAGGCCCGATCGCATGTTCGATCCTCGTCCTTTATTTCTTAATTTGTATATGGGTCCAAATTTGTTTCATGACATGTGGGCCCCTCGGTGTGTAGTTTGTAGCACTTTAATTTGTGGGTCAAAATTTGTTCCATTCCAAGTGGACTATCGGTGTGTAGTTTTGTTGCTTATTTATCTTTCCCTAATAAAAAAGGGGCTATTGCTTCTTGCTCCCTAATTTTCGTCCGTGCCTGCGGTAATTTTTCGTCCGTCCATAGAAAGTTCCGTACATCGTTCAAAGCAGCGATAACTTAGTCTGGTACTATCCAAACGAAACCTGATACGCCACAACCAGCTGGCATGGGCCTCAACCCATCAAGCAAACCCGCCAAACACAGTCCCAATAGGCCTCCTCAGGAGGAAATATGTTTTGGCTGGTGGGGATCGAACGGGTGTTTCTTTCCTCCTCTTGGCCTACAACCAATCAAGGTACGTATTGCCTATGCTATAGAACGGTTTGTGTTGTCAATAAAGTAGTCCCACCTCGGCCCTATACATTGAACATCACCGGTTTATATAGGCCACCCAGTTGTACGAGAATCAAGCAGCCAACAAAAAAATAGACGGCCAATAAAAGGAGGTCTCGGGAGACATGCACGGTTCTCCCTGTGAGATGAGGAGGCTGGATTATTGTGTTAAGGTCGAATTGGGCTCAAACATGGTGATATATCATTTTTGTTCGAGAAAGAGCAAGGTCAATCGAGACATACGGAGAGAGAGAGAGACATTGAGTGAGCGTGGCCCACCATGAGGTGGAAACAGTGGCGGCGGCTTGGATGGACTGACCTAGATAGACAATCTACGTGAGAGAGTATAGAGTGTGTCGATCGAGGCCCGAACAAGGAGATATATCATTTGTGTGTGAAAGAAAATGAGGTTAAACGAGACTCAGATAAACAGAGCGAGATTGAGCGAATGTGGCCCTCCGTGCGGAAGAAAGAGTGAGACAGTCTCGAGGGAGTTACCTAGATATACAACGTGTGTGCGTGCGCACGAGAGGTTGGGGGGCTAGATAGGCAATGCATGTATTTAGCGCGAGAGGGTGAGAGGGAGAGGGGGGAGAGAGAGAGCTCGGCATGGGGTGCAATGGCGGGTGTGTGAGGTAAATACATTTGGTAACAGAGTGGAAAAAGGGGTTGTGTAGTTGAGAGACTTAGAGATCGAAACATGGAGAGAAAGAATGAACTTGTTTTGGAAACCGATAGCTTCCTAAGGTGGTTAGGAGAGGAAGATTGACTGATACAGGAAGTATGTAGCTTTTGTGCGGGGGGGGGGGGGCTAAAAACAACATTTGAATGTACATAGTACGAGACTTAATATCGATGTTTCAATTCGGTGTACATTGTATGATTTGAACCGAGGACCAGGTATACGGGTAATTATTTTGAATTCATGCCATACTAAGTTTCGAAAAGTTGACATTGACTTAGCTTGTTGTGCTATTTTGTAGGTCATATGTTTGAATCCATCCAAAAGTTTTCTCACTACCATGGTGTTCATCATATACATATGAATTTGTATTAAAAAAGTAGTGTGGATATAGTGAAATGCGAAATCCACGTTAGAATTGGAGATTGCTACGTGACACACACTATAATTAAAATAACTAACTATGTGACACACACTCTAATTCAAATAACTAATTATGTGACACACACTCTAATCCACGTTAGCGTGGGTACTGTTTCGAATTTTTTTTCAAATAAGTCCTCATTAATTAATTTATAGTACTCCCTCTGTTCACTTTTATAAGACCTTGAAGACATTTCTGACAATGTGCAAAATAGTTCATTTTAAGTTGTCTGAAAGGACTTACAAAAGTGAACGGATGGAGTATCTCGTTTCGAATGACTAATTATTGCAAGGAAAACACGGGCATGGTAATACATACAGATTCATTTGGAAATGAAAGAAGATTCGTTTGCATTCTCAAATGTAGGCGCACCAGGAAGACCAGGGGCGTGTCGAGGTGGATGCTGCTTCGGTGGCTTAAAGGCAACTGTCTTTGGGTCACTGACATGTGGGCCAGCCACCTGTTGGGCCCACATGTTGTGGACACAAAGGCAGGTGCCTTAAGGCACCGAAGCATAGTCTGAAATGTGGAAGCGCGAACTTATATTGTCGTCGTCCTTTTTTGGGGGGGAGGGGGTGGGTGGCTGGGTGCTACACGTCCGTCCAACACACGCGACCACCCCGACAGGACTATGCTTCGGTGCCACGACGACAATATAAGTTCGCGCTTCCACGTTTCGGATTGAAATATCTGGTGGCCCCAATTCTAGCCCTGCAAAATCTCTCTTCTCCACCGTCCCCTTCCGTGCCCAGATTGCTCAAATCCCTAATTCGCCGCCAACCCTCGAATCGCCCCTCGTCTCGTCTCTTTCCCCACCGTTCCCCACCTCTGTGTTGGACGACGACGACGACGACGACGGTCACGCTTCACCACCGCACCGGAGCTAGCTCATCTACGCCCTCGTCCACCGCACCGGGTGGTCCACCGACAACGTCGGCCGACGCAACCGACGTGCCTCACAGACACCGAGTTCCACCGCATCAGGTGCGCTTCACCGACGCCATCTCCCAGCTCACCGGGGCTACTTCACCGAGCACATCGTCGCACCTCCGCCCCCCGAGGCCGTTGGGGCTTCACCAACGGTCTCGTCCACCACATCATAGCGCTCCGCTGCCACTCAAGATCTGCATCTGTGCGCGGCCAGCCAACGCCAACGCATTAGCCTCAACGGCTCTGAAGTGACCCGCACTCTAGCTAGGCGAGCATGCCCAAACGCCGGCCCGAACTAGGTATCCACACATCACTCCCTTGTGCATTGTTCCGATGATGTTTGGATATCCTTTCACTGCTCTCTTAGCTTACACGCCTATGCAACTCTGACTTTAACTCTTATTTCTTCTGGAGATATCATTTGGAACAAGCAAATCCATTTTTTAGCGAAGCATGACGGCGCTACGGGATCTGGTACACATCCTGCACACCCGTATAACCTTGTAAGTATCTGTCCTCCGATACAACATCAAGGTCGATTCCTCTTATTTGCTCAACCATTCGCCGTGTCAAAAATGCAGAGGTGGATGCAAGGAGCACAAGGCCTGCACATCCAAGCAAGTGGTAACATGGACTTGTACATGCACTACAAGAAATATGTCAACTTGTGACCAGCACTATTGGTCACTGAATGGTCACTGTTTTCAATTTGTGACCTTTTTGTGACCAAAAACATAAGGTCAAAAGCTAGCGGTCATAAACTGACTATAGCGACCTTTCTTCTGGAATGGTTGTAGACGTTTATGACCAAAATACGTCTACTGTGGCGTTTTGGTCACTAGCAACCTCCCCATGCCACGTAGGCATCCAGCGTGGCAATCTGATGTGGCACGAGATTCAGCCCGGTCCAATTAGGTGTCTATATGGGCCGAGCCCATTAATTCAGCCCACTTATATTTTTTTCCCGATAATTTTTAATAGCTACATGGGCCTAGCAAGCAATTCGGCCTTTTTATTTTCTGGGTCGTGGCCTTTTTTGCTCAACAATTACTTTTTTAAGACGGATCCAATAGTCAAATGGGTCCTAATTGAGTGGGTCCCAATGGTCAGGGTCAGATTCTTCAGATTTCAATTTTCTAGTAAATAAAAACAAATATTTAAATCAGAACAAATTGAAAAGAGAAGTAATACTTCAAACAGATAAAACAACCAAATTTGGTACATTACAATCAAACATAGTTCACACCACGTTTATAATTGAACATACTTCACATCAGGTTTACAGCCACCAAGAACACAACTAAATTGAGTGTTTCAACTAAATATCTATGAAAGTATAACTAGCTCCAATGAGCTAGAAATAAATGCTTCTTCACTTCTTCATCCTAGAGCTTGCGACGAAACATGAACGAACGCCAGCATCTACATGTTATAGAACAAAAAAATGGTTAGGGACAAAATAAAAGCAATCAATGAAACAAAACAGGACTGCACCATATCACAGGAAGATCCATATGAGCTAGAATATGGCCAACTGCACTATGCACTGCTCATACATGGATATATGCCTACTAATATTAACATACTGATCTAATACAGAGCATAGGCATCATGCATACCCTAAGCATATACAAACAGATGGTATTCAAGATGATGTGCTGCATATGCAAAATAAATCAAGAAACTACAACAGGGAACAGGAAACAGAGCCTCAAAGTGTTCACTTGTCATGTTTTGTCCGCCATTTTGAGATCGACACGCACCAAGCAAACAAACATGATTGCTTTATTCCTTTTGGATTAGAACAGGAATATGGTGTTCCACCTTATACTACAATATCATCAGGATTAAAGCAACAAATTTATAGTCAGAGTGCTGGACGAGACAAATATCAATTGAAACCAACTAGAACAGGTGAGCCAGGGATAAGTAGCAGCAGGAAAATAATTGTACATTCACAACTTAAGTTCAGTAAAATATCACCACATGTATCAGTATACATGCAGCAATAGTATCATTGAGTACAGCAAAACAGCAGCTTGACCCATATAAGTCATAGCTCTAAAGAAAGAAAGAAAGAACAAGTTTAGCTAGCTATGTATTCATAGTTGAGAGCTAAGCAATTTGTTTGTTTATGCTGTAACTGATAGACCTAGTACAAGAAACAAGCAAAGTGAAACAGTATTGACCAATTCGATGGCAATACATGCTAAGCAACTTAGCTAGTAGGTGACCATCCAATCCATGATGCAGCAGGTGCAAATATGATATGATGTGAAGAAGAAGCTAGCTGGAGAGGTTGGGGATGAAACCAAAATTACAAACCATTGTCGGACCTCACATCACCACTGTTTTATCATTTTATATGCAACCGAAAACTATGCAGAGAGCAGACTGGATAGTAAAAGAATTATCAAGCAGAGTAAAACAGCAGCATGGCCATCAACTCATAGCCCTCAAGAAAGAAAGAACTAATAGGGTCAGCTACTTATTTATTCAGAATTGAGAGTTGAGCAATCATCAGAAAACTAAAGATACTGCTTAGCTAACTAAATAACACATCATTCAGTCACAAGGTATAATGCTGACTATAATATAAGCAAAGAACTAAAGACACTACGTACTTAGAACTCAATTAAAAGTGAGAATGATTTATGCAAACAATCTGATTTTATTTGTTTACATTAGTAAAAACAAGTCTATCAGGTAAGATCAAGAACACTAATACTAACACAGACATATCTTCCTTTATGTGAACAAGTGTGCTTCCTTCATTAATTAGTAGTAATTGTTCCATGCTAATACATGCACACGCCCTGGCCTATCGAAGTTTGAATCTAATTAAATCGCACCATGGATGTGTCATATCACCAAGGCAAGTACTAGTATATCTTTGCACCATTTTTCAGATAGATAAAAATGTAGTTGTACTCATCCTAACTAGCGTTGTGTAGCAGCACTAGAAGAAAGGTGGTTTTCAGTATACTATATGGCGTGTCAAAAAAATTCCAAATTTCTATTCTGTTATTTCCAATTACCAAACGCAAGCTACAGAACGAATCACAAAACTGATATAGTGATTCTATCCAGATTCTGAAACCATGTGGAAGTATAAATGGATCTTCAATAGCCATTATTTAAACTGATCAGAATTGCAAAATGCCACCATCAGATCAGAACTCATGTAAACCTACAGACCAGGAAAATGCATCACAAGTTGTATGCGCACCTTGTCACTTAAACCTACAGATAAAATCAGCACGGCAGCGGTTGCTCATCCGCCATGCCTTTGAAGACGAGGAACCTGAGCAACTCGAACTTGAAGTATATGAAGCTCCCCTTGCTGTGCGTGAAGTACCAGCTGAAGCTGCAGCCCACCATGCACTGCCACCTCGGGCCATGGATCATGTCGAACTCCTGCAGTGCAGCCGTCCAAATCAGATCCAATCATTCGGCAGCACTTGCGCAACTAACTGCTGATTTATGTTCAAGTACATCGTTCTTTCTCTTGCAAGACTGTCTCTAGCTTGTTACTTGCAGATTCAGAGGCTATAGATTTGGGGGCGGTATTGGCAAGTTTCTCACCATCTTGATGTGCGCCGTGATGCTCCGACAGCCGAGGACGTCGAAGCGGTCGAGCGCCCTGGACGCCGCCGACGTGGCCTGCAGCTGCATCTTGGCCGGCATGTCGGTGTCCTCACCGTCGCCTTCCCTTCCAGCATCCTGCTCACTCGAGTGGACGAACAGCCGCGCGCATGGACCGGAGGTTGGGGGGAACAGCCGCTACAAGCACAGAGAGTGAGAGAGGGGGGATAGAGGTGAACCACCACCGTACCAAATCAAGAAAAAACTGAAATCTGAGAGGGGAGATGGGTCGGACCTTGAGGAGCAGAGGGAGATTTGGGAGCCCGTGATTGATTTGGGAGGGGGAGACCATCCTTGTCGCCATTGGAGGGCTCACCGGAGAGGAGATCGCTGCTGCTGGCGCGCATCCTTGCAGGTTGACGAAGAACCGGTCTTCCTCGAGCAGATCAAGGCCATCCCGGAGATGGATCGGCGCTTGAGGGCTCAGGATTCACCGGAGCAGCGCGGGATCAAGTTGGAGGAGACCGAAACCCTAGCCACCACAGGCTAGGGATTCGGGCTCCCCCTGCCATGGCCATGGTCACGGGGTAGGAGTTGGGCTTGAGCCGGGTTGGATCTGAAGGCCGTCGGCAGGGCTGGTTGAGAGGAGGTCGCCGCCGGCAGGTGGGATCGGGGGAGAGGATTGGATCGAATCGTGGGAGGTGCGGCGTCGTGACAGAGAAGACTTGGAAGGGGAGAGGAGGAGAAGGGAGCGAGGAAAGAAAGGAGGCGCGTGGGGTGGATGGAAAATGACCTAGGGTTTCGGAGTTAGTGTGGAAGGGTTGAGGACGGCCGTTGGATCCGCCAGCATCTGACGGCGTATGATGCACGATCTACATGGGAGGTCCACAGACCAATCAGAATGCAGTATGATGTTGTGACCATCTAAATAGGTCATAGTTGCCTAAAAATAATGCATTAAAATCATGCAGCTATTTTATGACTTGCGAAATTCAAAAAGAAAATGGAAAACCTTCTCATTGTGTCACCAAAACATGAACAAGTTTTCATAAAAAAATAACAAACATGAAGAAAGATAAATATATTTAAAAAGGTGTCGTGAGACATGAGTTTTTTTTGGCAAAAAAGACATTTTCCATTTTTTGAATCCCTGAAATGAGTTTTTTGTGAAGGACCTATAATATATTTGTTGACAAATTGGATCAAATCAATTTTTTGAAATATTAGGCCATATTTAATGCACAATTGATCAAATGGTCGGGTGTAAAAAGTTTTGATCCACCTCTCGTGAAAAAGACAAATTTCCGCCGATTCAGCTGGAAGCGGGTCAAATTTGAACTGTAGCTACCTTGTAGTTTGCTCTTTATTTTTTCCAAAAATCATTTCTAGGTACATAAGTATCTATTTAATCAGAGAAACACCAAAAAAATTCCAAGATTCAACCACTAGCTAGGAACGATCATTCCCGCCGTTTTGACCGCATTTTGAAACGGGCATGAAAAATTCAAAAAAAAATTGGGAAACCTTCGCATTGTGTCATTATATGTGGCCAAGTTCCTAGTAAAAATAATAAACTTGTAATACGGCAATTATTTTAAAAAAGTGTTCTCAGAAACGAGCTGTCATGTGTGGAGATCAATGGCTTTCAAGCCAAATGATTAATCTTATGGCCACATTCATGGCATAGTTTGTTCAAATGATCTCATATTGTGCACAAGGGTGCATATTGGAATGGCAAACAATGTTGCCTAAGGAATTTTTCATTTTCTTTGGACAAAAAAACCATTTTCCATTTTTTGAGTGCCCAAAAGGAGGTTTTTTTGTGAAGGATCTCCCAAATAATTGTTGCATAATTGGACCAAATCTTTTTTCTAAAATACTAGGCCATATTTAATGCACAATTAATCAAATGGTTGGGTGTAAAAAGTTTTGATCCACCTCTCGTGAAAAAGACAAATTTCCGCCGATTCAGTTGGAAGCGGGTCAAATTTGAACTGTAGCTATCTTGTAGTTTGCTCTTTATGTTTTACAAAAATCATTTCTAGGTACATAAGTATCTATTTAATCAGACAAACACCAAAAAAATTCCAAGATTCAACCACAATCTAGGAACGATCATTCCCACCGTTTTGACTGCATTTTGAAACGGGCATAAAAAATTCAAAAAAAAACAAAAAATTGGAAACCTTCGCATTGTGTCATTATATGTGGCCAAGTTGCCAGGAAAAATAATAAACTTGTAATACGGCAATTATTTTAAAAAAAGTGTTCTCAGAAACGAGCTGTCATGTGTCGAGATCAATGGCTTTCAAGCCAACTGATCAATCTTATGGCCACATTCATGGCATAGTTTGTTCAAATGATCTCATATTGTGCACAAGGGTGCATATTGGAATGGCAAACAATGTTGCCTAAGGAAGTGTTCATTTTCTTTGCACGAAAAAACCATTTTACATTTTTCGAGTGCCCAAAAGGAGGTTTTTTTGTGAAGGACCTCCCAAATAATTATTGTTGCATAATTGGACCAAATCATTTTTGTAAAATACTAGGCCATATTTAATGCACAATTAACCAAATGGTTGGGTGTAAAAAGTTTTGATCCACCTCTTGTGAAAAAGACAAATTTCCGCCGATTCAGCTGGAAGCGGGTCAAATTTGAACTGTAGCTACCTTGTAGTTTGCTCTTTATTTTTTCCAAAAATCATTTCTAGGTACATAAGTATCTATTTACTCAAAGAAACACCAAAAAAATTCCAAGATTCAACCACTAGCTAGGAACGATCATTCCCGTCGTTTTGACCGCATTTTGAAACGGGCATAAAAAATTCAAAAAAAAACAAAAAATTGGGAATCCTTCGCATTGTGTCATTATATGCGGCCAAGTTCCCAGGAAAAATAATAAACTTGTAATACGGCAATTATTTTAAAAAAGTGTTCTCACAAACGAGCTATCACGTGTGGAGATCAATGGCTTTCAAGCCAACTGATCAATCTTATGGCCACATTCATGGCATAGTTTGTTCAAATGATCTCATATTGTGCACAAGGGTGCATATTGGAATGGCAAACAATGTTGCCTAAGGAAGTTTTCATTTTCTTAGGACGAAAAAACCATTTTCCATTTTTCGAGTGCCCAAAAGGAGGTTTTTTTTGTGAAGGACCTCCAAAATAATAGTTAAAAAATTGTACCAAATCATTTTTATAAAATACTAGGCCATATTTAATGCACAATTGACAAAATGGTTGGGTGTAAAAAGTTTTGATCCACCTCTCATGAAAAAGACAAATTTCTGCCGATTCAGTTGGAAGCGGGTCAAATTTGAACTGCAGCTGCCTCATAGTTTGCTATTTATTTTTTCCAAAAATCATTTCTAGTTACATAAGTACCTATTTAATCATAAATACATGGTTTGGTGGCGATATGTTGAGGTTTGGATGGTGGCCGAGGGCTCCAACTCTAGAGCGCATAATCTCGCATGCTCGCCGCGTGGTCAACGCGTGACCGTGGCGTTGCCATGTGTTCTGGGCGGCCTAGGCATGTCTAGTGGGTTGGGCACTCCCCAGGTAGGTGCTAGGAAGAAAATTACAACATAAGATTCTCACGAGGAGACCGATCGATGCTCAAACATGAATTAGCAACCAAGTGTTTGATTAGCGGTACAGGAAATGTACATGGCTAACGAGCGTGTGTTTTGGCTGAGGATGATCAATTACTAAGAAGGCCGTCTTCACAAATTTTCAGCTCAAAAGGAGGAGCCTAGGTGGTACTTGATTTGCAAAGTACCACACTGGACAAAAATATGAATGTTGAAGCTGGGCTCAAAATAATGAATGGATTGAGCTGAAATTTGGTGGAGGATGGTTATTTGGGCATAGGAAAGAATTATAGAAAATTGATACCATTTGGACATGCCCAAGTAGTAATTCCTTCACAATGCTCTTCTATGGACAAAAATTTGGGAAAACTAGTGAGAGAGATTGGATGAATGAAATGAGCTAAAAATTGGTGTAGGTAAGTTACATAGGTATGGTCATGCGCTAGTAAATTTTCAGATCATTTGGGTAAGCCTAGCTAGTACTTACTTCACAAAGCTTCTCTTGAGGTAGAAACTTTGGAAATTTCTTGAGAAAGATTTACTAGGAAAATTGAGCTGAATATTATCATGTGGCAATTCTTTGGGTATGGAAGAGTGCCCGAAAAGTTTGAGGGTAATAGGAGGGGTCTATATAACACTTGCTTTGCAACGTGCCAATTTGGCCATAAAATATAAATTGAACCTGGGCTCACATAGATGATTTGACTGAGCTGCAATTTGGAGGAGGGTGATAATTTGGGCATATGAAGGAACTGTATAAATTTCATGTCATTTCGAGATATAAAAAAGGTACTTCCTTCACAATGCTTCTAGGTGGACAAAAACTTTGGAAATTTGCCGAGGAAGATTTCCTAGGCAAAGGGAGCTGAATTTTGTCATGCGGTAATGATTTGATAGGAAAGAGTGCCCAAAAATTCCGAGGGCAATCAAGAATATATAAATAGCACTTCCTTCATAAAGTGTTGTTGTGAACATAATAGGAAAATGAATATTGTTGAATTAGTTTTGAACTAGGCAAGGAAGGATTTTTACATATTTGATGAAGATATGACCCAAAGAATTTATGAGATTTTTTGGGAATTTTGGGAATGACAGAAATATAGGTTGCTTCACAACCTAGGGCAAAAACAGCCACATGGACATGACACATAGGCAAAACTGATGAGGTGGCGCCTAGTCATAACAACCCACCACAATTTACAAGGTTATGACCATCTATATTGGTCATGATCAACTAGAAATAAGGCAACAGACCAGTGTTATCTGCTTTATGACCATTTCGTGTAAGGAAATTACGACCTTTCTGACCAAAATGGACATTATAGTTTAGGGTTTGGAGCCCCCCGAACAGCTTTTGACCAATTGGTCTGAAATGGTCATAGATCTATGACCAATTCTTCCAGGGTCACTGACAGAAGGTCACTAGTTGACATATTTCTTGTAGTGATGGAAAATCCCAAGCGCAAGTAGAGTTGCAGTGAGCCTGTACAACGAGCTAGCGTAAGTCCCTGTGTCGGTGTCAAAACCGGCGGATCTCGGGTAGGGGGTCCCGAACTATGCGTCTAGGCCGGATGGTAACAGGAGGCAAGGGACACGAAGTTTTACCCAGGTTCGGGCCCTCTCGATGGAGGTAAAACCCTACGTCCTGCTTGATTAATATTGATGATATGGGTAGTACAAGAGTAGATCTACCACGAGATCGAAGAGGCTAAACCATAGAAGCTAGCCTATGGTATGATTGTTGATGTGTATGTTTCCCTACGGACTAAAACCCTCTGGTTTATATAGACACCGGATAGGGTTAGGGTTACATAGAGTCGGTTTCAATGGTAGGAGATCTACATATCCGTATCGCCAAGCTTGCCTTCCACGCCAAGGAAAGTCCCTCTCGAACACGGGACGAAGTCTTCAATCTTGTATCTTCATAGTACGGCTATCCGAACACCCCCTAATCCAGGTCTCCCTCAGTAGCCCCTGAACCAGGCTTCAATGGCGACGAGTCTGGTGCGCAGATTGTCTTCGGTATTGCAAGGCGGGTTCCTCCTCCAAGTACTTCGTAGAAGATTTTGAACACAAAGATAGTGTCCGGCTCTGCAAAATAAGTTTCCACATATTGCCATAGAGAGAATAATATTTACACCAATCTAATCTGCTGACGTATTCCGTAGCGTGACACACCACGGCCAAGCCTTTATCCGAGTCGTTTCATTATCCCACCTCAGCGCGTTATGCGAGGCGGTTTCCTTGGCACGTCTTGTTAAAGCAGAGATCATGTCCCCTTATCCCAGGATTCTCATCAATACGGGCGTGGGTAACCCAACCGCGCCATTGATTACGGCGCTTGGAGATAAGCGAGTTTTACCAGGCTGGTGGGGCATGTAGTTGCGTCCACTCATATAAGGGGATAAGGATCCACCTTTTCACCTACGCCTTCTTCCTCCTTCGCCTATCCATTCTTGCGCACTCGAGCTCCAGCGCCCAAGTCCGCACTCCCCACCTCAACCTTCTCCAGCCATGTCCGGAGCAGGAGGCAAGTGGATGGTCTCCTCCGTAACGGAGGGACATATCAAAAAGCTGAGGAAGGCCGGATACCTGTCTAACGACATCGCGTACCGGCTCCCCGAAAAGGGGCAGGTCATCCCCACCCCTAGGCCCCATGAGAGGGTGGTGTTCCTCCCCCATTTCCTCCGCGGACTGGGCTTCCCTCTCCACCCATTTGTCCGGGGGCTCATGTTCTACTACGGCCTGGATTTCCACGATCTGGCCCCGAACTTCGTCCTCAACATCTCGGCATTTATCGTCGTGTGCGAGGCCTTCCTCCGCATCTGCCCCCATTTCGGCCTATGGCTCAAGACTTTCAACGTCAAGCCGAAGGTGGTGCGCGGCAACCAGGCGGAGTGCGGAGGCGCCATGGTGGGCAAGATGGCCAACGTCCTATGGCTCGAGGGCTCCTTTGTGGAGACCCTGAAGGGGTGGCAATTGGGGTGGTTTTACATCACCGAGCCGCGCGACGCCGAATGGGTCGCACCCCCCGAGTTCCGATCCGGACCCCCTATGAGGCTCACCTCCTGGAAGAAGACGGGCCTGTCTTGGGGTAAAAAAGGAGGGCTGACTGGACTCCAAACATGCATCCAAACCCTGGCGGACAAGAATCTCAAACTTGTCAACGTAGTCCAGGTTATGCTCATCCGCTTGATCCTCCCGTGTCAACAACGGGCTTTCAACCTGTGGGAGTTCGACCCGACGCGGCACCAAACTCTGAGCAGGCTCTTCGACACGACGTACGAAGATGCCTGGAAGGTGCTTTTCAAAGGCGCCGAGGCTCCCGCATCCACTACTGAGGATCGCGGATTTAGTGCGCAGCGTCACGCTCTCACGGTAAGCTGTTTTTTTCCTTTTACAGGGTATCGGTTTTTCATAGTTTGACTCCATGCGGGATCTAAGCTCCCTTACCTTTGACAGGATTGGCAGGTGACGTTCGGACAGATCAACTGTCCGGTTCCTTTGCCCGAAGGCCCAGCAGATGCTCACTTGGCAAAGCTGCTGGTTCCGGCACCCTATGTGGTGCCGGAGAAGAAGGCCGCGAAAAAGGCCGCGGGGACTCGAAAGAGTGCCCGGCGCCAAGAGGTGTCGAATCCATCATCCGATGGTTCTGAGGCGCATTCCTCCCGTGAAGACGAGGAGGAAGAAGAGGAGAACTCTCCCCCTCCAGCGGGAGGAGAGAAGAAAAGGAAGGCCGCCCTCTCTGGGGAGGCCGGAGGGTCCAAGAAGGGGAAAACCCTTCCTCCGGACTACTCCACCGACGCCGACGGCGGAGAGGAGTGGCAGCCCAGGGCCAAGCCCCTGGAAAAATCGTAAGTATCCGGATACCAGAGTAATTCATAGTATTCGTTTATTGCACAGCTTTCCCTTACGTCGAATATGTTTATGCAGCCCACCCAAAGACTGGCTCGACGCGTTGTCGAGCGGCTCACTGGACTCGTCGGATGTGAACTCGCTTTCGACGGCTTCCTCCCCCCGCCCTACGGACGACCCCGAAGTGTTGTCCCAACAGGTTCCAAGCCGGCAGGAGGTGGTCCTGGAGGCGTCGCAAGGCGACCTCCCGGACTCCAGGAGAAAAGGGGATGAAACCCCCCAAGGCTCCAAGTACGGCTCTAGGCCGGATACCGCTCCGGAACCTTCAAAGGTTCCAGAGTCCCGCGGGGGACCTCCTTCCAAGAGGAGCAAGTCCACCGTGCCGGCGGCCCCGTCCAACAGGAGGCGCCGGACAATATGTTGGAGGCGCTCCAAGGCGCCTTCATCAATGAGGAGCACCGCACTATTATGAGTGCGGTGGTCCAGAAGGTTCAGTCTGCCAAGAGCGGACTGACTGAAGCTTGTACTAGCCTTTTGACAGGCTTTGAGGTAAGTAAAGAATGTGTAAATAATAGTACCGCATAGACAGTAGCCCCTGATGCTCTGTTTGGCATTCGGGAAGAAAAGACAAATAGAGGATCAAATAGAATTTGCAGGAGTCTAACAAAAATGAGTCAATATGCATATGCAGGCTTCCCTGCTTGTGTCCGCCGCACTGACTGCGGAAGTGGACACGCTAAAGCAGAACCTCGAGCGGTCCGAGCAAGAGCTCGGGCGTGCCAAGAAGCAGCTCGAGGACAATGAAGGTAAGAAATACCTTGTTTTTAAATATATATATAAAGGTGCAATTGCAAAGAATGACAGGATTATCGTGGCTATTTTAGGGGCCACGTCTGAAGTGGCGACCCTTAAGCAAGCGCTGGTCGAGGCCGAGAAGAGGGCGGCCTTGGAGTGCACCGAGCGGGAGAAGTATGAGGCCGAGGTTGGCAAGGTGCGGCAAGAGCTCCAGGCTCTCATGGAAAAACATGAGAGTTTGGAGCTTGACTCAAAGATGCATGCGTCCGAGCTCGCGGTAGCTATTGAAAATGCCAAGTCTGCAAAGGCCGAATCCCAGAAGACCCTCCAGGAGTTGGATGAGGTGAAGAAGATAGCGGCGGGTAAGGCATTCTTTATGCAAAGCAAACACATAAACGTGAGTTACTTGTTACTTACCCGAATCCGGAGCTCTCCAGGAGCATTCGCAGATCTTCCCCAGAGTGTGTCCGATGCCGCCGCATTCTATCGAGCCGAGGAGGGCAGCTCGACAGAGAAGGTGTTCTGGTCTCAGTATGCTGAGGCCGGACACCCCGTGCCCCTGAGCGACCAGCTGAAGCAACTGGTCGAGCTCCACAAGGCAGCCGAATAGGCCATGAAGGGCCTCATTGTTCGGCTGTGGCCTGGAGGGGCTCTGCCTGGGAGCTATTTCGGGCTGGTGCGGCGGTTGGTGGAGGCCTGTCCAAGGCTCGAAGTCATCAAGCGTTCCGTCTGCATTGAAGGTGCCCATAGGGCCCTTGCCCGTGCTAAGGTGCACTGGGGCAAGCTGGATGCTGAGAAGCTGGTGAAGGACGGGCCACCGCCGGGGAAAGAGCATCGCAAGCCCGAGAATTACTATAAGGATGTTCTGAAGGGTGCCTGCCTTGTGGCGGATGAATGTTCTAGGGATGTAATTTTTGAGTGAAACTTGCTCGTTTTGTCCTGTGCACTGAAAACTTGTTTATATGCGCTAAGCAATGCTGTTGGAATTTAAAATATTACCTTCTATGCGGTTGTTTATCAATTCTGAGAGATGGTGAGTCGTCGGCTTCTGCCCCCATGCCGCTAGTGCTGGGGTGTTCGGGGATAAACCTGAGCGCTCTTTTTCCCATGTTTGGGTCCTTCGAGGGAGGCGCTCAGCCCAACGAACAAGGCAATCGGACTATAATGCGTGAACACTCTCACTTAGCCATAGAATTCTATAATTTTAAATTTCGGCGAAGCCCCTGATATTCGGAAGACCGAGTTCGGGGCGCTATCCATGCCTTGGCCGGACGGAGCCGGCTCCTCGCCCTAAGCGGCATAAGTCTTTAGGGACTCGAAAAACCTCTCAAACAACGACCAACTCTCGCTTCATCATGACAGTCAGTTTTAGCTTTCTCCACTAAGGTGCTCGACCCAGCTCAACTGGGGCACAATCGCAGTGGTTCTCCTAGTGCTACCTTAGCCGATATAGCGGAACGTAAGGCACAAAAACATAGGAGCCGGGCAAACCCAACTATTGACCCAAGACATGATTCGGAGCCGATGCATATAATGCTATAAGTTCGGGGTGCCGCACTTGTTAAAGTGTTCAGACTTCTCACACCATATTGACGGGTACTAAAGCCCCTGGCGTATTTTGGCCGTACCAACATGTACGGGTGCAACATGTCGTTAAGGAACGTATATAAAGAAAAAAGGTAATGAAAAAATAGACGAAACTTATGCATTGTTTATTAAAAAGGGTTGCGATCAAAGCAGAACGATACAAATAATGCGATAAGTGGAAGGTTGGACTAGTTAACATGTCCGTTCCAGGGGCAAGCTGCGGAATAGTATGCGGAACAGGTATACTGCTCGTGATAGAGACCACCTGGGAGTTCCGTACTACGGCGTGGCTTGTCTGCTTCCCTGGTTCTTGCATCGTTTGTGCGGCAATTGAACTGCCGAACAGGCCTTCCGAAGGATGGAGTCCTGAAAGTAAGAGAAAATTAAAAAAAATCGGCAGCCCCTGGTACGGTTTAAGCCGAATTTTTGGGCGTGCCGTGATGGTGCCCCTCCCCCTGTACCTATGGTATCTCTAGAGCGTAGTTATGTACGTGAAGTACTGGCGTCACCTTTTTGCGAGGGTTGGGGTTGGGGCCGCATTGCTACGCCTGCTCAGATCATGCCTGGCGGTCTTGTTGTAGGTTACTCTGGGCGCGCTTGATGGTGTCCGGTCGTTTAGTGGCCGAACTGGAGAACTGGCTGGAGAGGCTGCTTTGTACTTCCGCTGCAAGGCCCGCCATGTGCTCCTCCATTCGGTGTTTCCGTTGACCGTAATTACTCCTCGAGGGCCTGGCATCTTGAGCTTAAGCTATGCGTAGTGCCGTACCGCATTGAACTTAGCGAATGCGGTTCGCCCAAGCAGTGCGTGATAACCACTGTGACACGGGACTATGTCGAAGATTAACTCCTCGCTTCGGAAATTATCGGAGATCCGAAGACCACTTGAAGTGTGACTGAGCCTGTACAGTTGGCCTCTACACCTGGTATTACGCCTTTAAAGGTCGTTTTGGTGGGCTTAATCCTCGAGGGATCTATGCCCATTTTCCGCACTGTATCCTGGTAAAGCAGGTTCAGGCTGCTGCCGCCGTCCATAAGGACTCTAGTGAGATGAAATCCGTCAATAATTGGGTCTAGGACCAATGCGGCGAATCCACCATGACGGATGCTAGTGGGATGGTCCCTTCGATCAAAAGTGATTGGGCAGGAGGACCATGGGTTGAACTTTAGGGCGACTGGCTCTACCGCGTATATGTCCCTTAACGCGCGCTACCGCTCCCTTTTGGGGATGTGGGTTGCGTATATCATGTTCACCGTCCGCACTTGTGGGGGAAAACCCTTCTGTCCACTGTTTTTCGGCGGCCGGGGCCCCTCGTCGTCATCGCTATGCAGCCCCTTGTCTTCATTTTTGGCGTTTAACTTGCCTGCCTGCTTGAACACCCAACAATCCCTGTTGGTGTGATTGGCCGGCTTTTCAAGGGTGCCATGTATCTGGCACAAGCGGTCGAGTATTCGGTCCAAACTGGACGGGCCCCTAGGATTCCTTTTGAATGGCTTTTTCCGCTGACCGGATTTAGAGCCTCTGTATCCGGCATTAGCTGCCGTATCCTCAGCATTGTCGCCGTTAATGCGGCGCTTCTGCTTGTTACAACGCGACCTGCCACTACTGTCCCTGGTGTCCAAATTACCAGGGTTCTTGGTCATATTGTTGCTACGAGCAAGCCAGCTGTCTTCTCCCGCGCAAAAGCGGGTCATGAGTGTCGTGAGTGCTGCCATAGATTTCGGCTTTCTTGTCCAAGGTGCCGGGCCAGCCACTCGTCACGGATATTGTGCTTGAAGGCTGCTAGGGCCTCAGCGTCTGGACAGTCGACCATTTGATTTTTCTTTGTTAGGAACCGTGTCCAGAATTGCCTGGTCGATTCCTCTGGCTGCTGAATTACGTGACTTAGGTCCTCAGCGTCTGGGGGTCGCACATAAGTGCCCTGGAAATAGTCGAGGAATGCGGCTTCCAGGTCCTCCCAACAACTGATTGATCCTGTTGGCAAGCTGTTAAGCCAATGCCGAGCTGGTCCTTTAAGCTTGAGTGGGAGGTATTTGATGGCGTGGAAATTGTCACCGCGGGCCATGTGGATATGAAGGAGATAATCCTCGATCCATACCGCAGGATCTGTTGTGCCATCATATGATTCGATGTTTTACGGGTTTGAAACCCTCGGGGATTTGATGATCCATTATTTCATCTGTAAAGCATAGTGGGTGTGCGGCGCCTCTGTACTGGGCGATATCATGACGTAGCTCCAATGAGCTGTGTTCGGCCCTGCCGAATTTGTGGCCGGCGTGACAGTTATCGTCTCTAGCTGTGGGGCGCCCACGCGATCCGTAGATCGAGCGTGTTTGCCTTGCCTTGTCCTCCAACATGTCTCGTAAGTCTGGCGCATATTCCTGTGCCTTGGTACAGGGTGCGGCTTGAGTGGAGGGCCGGGTGGTCTCTCTGTCGCGGCCACGAGGTGGCCGGTCGGCCGCATCAAGTGCTTCCTCCTCTAATAGGGGTAGCAACCTGCGCTTTGGGTAGCTCTTGGAGGGGCGTTCGAGTTTATGCTCTTCGGCCGCAAGGACTTCAGTCCATCTGTTGACCAGCAAATCTTGATCAGCTCTAAGCTGTTGCTGTTTTTTCTTGAGGCTTCTTGCCGTGGCCATAAGCCTACGTTGGAAACGCTCTTGCTCGATGGGATCCTCTGGCACGACGAATTCGTCGTCGTCGAGGCTTGCCTCGTCTTCGGAGGGAGGCATATAATTATCGTCCTCGACCTCTCTGTCTGCCGCTCTCTCATGAGAGCTGGTTTCTCCATCCTCCTGTGCTAAGTCTTGCTGGAGGGGTTTTTCTTCGGCACTTTCCGGAGTATTATTATCTCCCGTGCTGGAATCACCGTATTTGTTTTGGCGGGATTTTGAGCGGCGCCGCTGACGCCGACGCTTAGGCTGTTTCTTGGAGGGGTCATCCTCTGCTGTTCCATCGCCATCTCCCTCTTTTGGGGTGTGCACCATGTATATGTCATATGACGAGGTGGCTTTCCAGGGCCTAGTAGGCGATGGTTCTTCATCATCTCCTTCATCAGCGTCCATACCGTCGATGTCTTCGGAGTCGAAGTCGAGCATGTCGGTTAACTCGTCGACAGTGGCTACAAAGTGGGTGGTGGGTGGGCTTTGAATTTCTTCATCATCCGTACCCCAACCTTGCTGACCGTAGTCCGGCCAGGGCTCTCCTGATAAAGAGACAGACTTCAGTGACTTCGGGATATCGCCGAAAGGCGAGTGCTGAAAGATGTCCGCGGCAGTGAACTCCATGATCGGCGCCCAATCGGATTCGATCGGCAGGGGCGCGGAGGGTTCGGAGTCAGAAGAGGAGTCCAGCTCCTTGGAGTCACAAGTCTCGCAGAGTACGGGGCTGGTATTCAGCTCAATCGCCGTTGGGGTCGCAGCCCCCGGGGTGGCGTCCAACAACCCATCCTTGATCGGCGCAGTTGGCTCCGAATTAAGGGTCGGAGCTGATGCGGGTGCGGCCTCCAGGGAACTATTCGGCAGTAGAGCTAGGTCATGCTCGACGTGACAGTGTGGCGCGCTCGGCAGTGGCTCGAGTCCGTCGAAGATCAAGTCCCCGCGGATGTCAGGCGTGTAGTTTAAACTTCCAAATCTGACCTGACGGCCAGGGGCGTAGCTTTCGATCTGCTCCAGACGGCCAAGCGAATTGGCCCGCAGTGCAAAGCCGCCGAAGACGAAGATCTATCCGGGGAGGAAGGTCTCACCCTGGACTGCATCACTATTGATGATCGTAGGAGCCATCGAGCCTGACGGCGACGACACAGAGGAACTCTCAATGAAAGCACCAATGTCGGTGTCAAAACCGGCGGATCTCGGGTAGGGGGTCCCGAACTATGCGTCTAGGCCGGATGGTAACAGGAGGCAAGGGACACGAAGTTTTACCCAGGTTCGGGCCCTCTTGATGGAGGTAAAACCCTACGTCCTGCTTGATTAATATTGATGATATGGGTAGTACAAGAGTAGATCTACCACGAGATCGAAGAGGCTAAACCCTAGAAGCTAGCCTATGGTATGATTGTTGATGTGTATGTTGTCCTACGGACTAAAACCCTCTGGTTTATATAGACACCGGATAGGGTTAGGGTTACATAGAGTCGGTTTCAATGGTAGGAGATCTACATATCCGTATCGCCAAGCTTGCCTTCCATGCCAAGGAAAGTCCCTCCCGGACACGGGACGAAGTCTTCAATCTTGTATCTTCATAGTCTGGCTATCCGAACACCCCCTAATCCAGGACTCCCTCACCCTGCATTTCATTTAATTCGTACTGGCATTCGTGTATGATTTGTGTGCAGTGGCTAATCCACAAAATCAAGTTACCAGGGGCGAACATTTAACTTAAAAAATACGAAGGCACTTGCACTCCGGAAATCAACATAACTTGAGAAATGTGAAGCTACATGCACTTTGAAAACCAGCTAATGATCCAACGTAGTTCAGATTATAAACACTAAATCATGCAAGCACCAAAAAACACAAAATGCAACATGGTGTACAAGGACTACAAACATGGTCTGTACCTTCTTGAATTATTCGTTCTCTGGCCGAAAATATCAATGTGTAATTTCACGTATAACCAGTGTACAAACTGCATATCAATATATCTATTCTGCACAAGTATGCCAATAGTTTCAAACAACAGATTAGAAAAGTATTTATGCTATGTTGTCATGATAGGGGGACTTTCTGGTAGATGGCCTCGATGTTTCCTCAAGCTATGAAAATGCACTATAATTTGCTTGTCATCAATGCCTGTAAATCTCTGTCTCTCTCAACATAGTAGATCATAATTAGACACTAAATCCTTCAATGAGCTTGCAAAATGCTTGCATTACATCCCTCATTAGACACTATGTGTTCATCACCAGGAGCATGTAAAATGTTTGCATCAAATCCTTCATTAGCAGTCTGTTCATTAGACACTTCAGGCTCAAGAACAACATGAGCTTGTATGTTTGCACCGGAAACTTGATTAGATACATCCGATTCAGTCAGTTCAATATTGATTGGGGGAGTTATAAAATAAGTAGAAATTGGTTTCATTTTCTCACAGATTCCCTACATACAATCAGTTTTACAACACCGTCGGGTTTAACTATTGGCCAGAAATTGAAGAGTTGAATTAGATATAATTAGGGATGTGATGTACCTGCTCGTTGCGCATGCTACTCTTGCAAGCTGTGACTGTCTGTTTGCGCAAGCTCGATGCCATACCCGTGCTGCCGCCGCTGCCTCCCACGCAGGCTACACCCAGGATTGGATCTTTATCTGCTTGTCCTTCCGTTCGCTTGAAACCCAGCGACCGCCCTCCAACAAGGGCGCGAGGAAGTGTTGTGTCGGTCTGTCTAGCGGCAGCTAGGTTAGGAGCGAACCAGACTAGAGGCTGGAGCGAATGAATTGGGATTTTCCCTACTGTCGATCGATATGGGAGGCGCTCGTTTGGGCCGCGTGCCTGCTATAGGGCCTGCCTTGCACTTATGTTATTGGCCCATCCAAATTGAAACATTTTTCTTCATTTTTTACATTGCCTGCTCGTGCGTTGGGACAAACAAAACTAGCGTGGGCCAACCTGGACGACTCAAACTAGGTGCACACTTTCCAGCCACCTGAGGCGGCCGCCCATACCAGCCCCTATGGTGGCGTTGCCCCTTTTTGCGTTTATGATTGGATAGTGAAAAATATTCCAGTGGCGCTTTTGATTTACCCACAGAATGGTTGAATTGCTTGTTTCTATGAACTGAGTTCGCCAATAATGTGAAGGATGCCAGTCTTTTCATCCTATTGTAGATTGCTTTGATCTCGATATGCCAAAAGTAATCGCATGAAATATACAGTAAAAGCCAGTGTGATGTGTTTGGCTACAACTAGTCTGACTACACATCCTCATATAACATATCAAGGACGCACCATCTTACCAGATTAACCATTCGACTTACCCATGCAGTGTGGGAAGAAAGAAGTATTGGGACTGCGTATCCAAGCAATTGATCCATGGACTCCTTCGTACAACCTTGTAAGCGAAAAAGAAGTTGAAGTGTGCCTGTACAAAGAATTAGCGTAAGTTCAGGTACCTGCTTCTCACAATTTTAGTTAGCCACCTATTGCAAAATTGTTCAATTACGTTGCTTGGCTTAATTTAGTTTGCTACTGATTACATAATGGCACAACCTATTAATCATATTGTAGACTGTGCCTATCTATGTGTTTGATACTTACTGTTAAGAATTACCTGTTTGCCTTAACTTAAATATCTACTTGTTTGTTTAACTCCTTTGCTGCTGCAACAGCGGGTTACAATGATGTTAATAACTACTTTTCAGCATCCAATTGAAACTCTTTAATTCCTTGTTTGTTTAACAGGTTTGCTGTTATAACTCCCAGTTGAGATGTTTTGCTAACTTCAACTTTTCTGGATCCAATCGGAACTTTAATTGCAAAACAGGTTAGCCCAAGATCAAAGAGCGAGGTCCCCTATGGACGTTGCATCATCCCACAGCAGTGGCACCGACCCAATCGTGCACTATGAATTGCCAACTGCTGATGCTCTAGAGGCTAAACTAGTGATAGAAAGAGATTCTGCTTCTGCACTTAGAGATGAAGTTGACATGTTGAGGAAGCAAACATCACAATCGCAAGCAGTACTCAAGACAACCATTGAATATTTGGGGGATTTCAAAACGAAGCAAGCTGAGACTGACCAGATTGTTAAGGTCCTGAAGAAAAAAGGAAATTAAATTCCTACTTGGTAAATCGTAGGTGAAATGTTCTTTCCATAGTTGAATAACCTTTGTGTTGTCTGTTCATGTAATCAATCAAACCATTTGCTTTAGAGATCATGTAATAATTGTTTTTTTGGTTTGTAATTTTATTTGAGCACAAGTCTGTATTAATTGATAAGACTCAGAGACATTTCATTTGGATTGCTGTGCCAGACCTACAAATATGCCAATCGGGCTGAATGTGCATTCAACAATAGTAGTAGTATAGATGGACCATAAGTGGCATGCATTTGAAAGGGCCAAGATGCTGGCTAAAAAAAGGATGCTGTTGTAGCCAAAAAAATTACAGCGGCATGGCTTATGTATGTAAGTTGATATTATTGATCCATATACTCTATAAGTGTTTATATGTCTGTTAGTTCTGTACATTCTTAGTTGATTGACTCGGTATTTGAATCTTGATACATCGCTTGTGTACATATCTAAATGGAGTACACATTATGCTGCGTGTGGCATTTGAGTTGGACATGAAGTGTTCCAAATATTTGAATTCACCTTAAACTGGATTCTTGTTTCTGAATTTGAGTATCGGCATTTGTAAATCATATTCATATCTGACAGTGGAATACATCTTTGTCGTCCTTTTGAAGATATATAAAAACACATAGAATGATTTATAAAGATTCATATAGGAATACAAAATGGATTCGAATTTAGTTGCCAGGGTAAACGTGGATGCTCATTGTCCCAAAATTCGAAAGAGGTAGCAAAATGTCCACTCCCACGTCGGCTGCCCGAAGCCAAGTGTTTGGGAGATGGAAATTACTGTCTACCCATTACACAGACAATCCATCGGCCTGATTTCCACTGCTCTAAATAGGGGTAGGTTAGTAACTTCAATTAGACGTGACACGACCGCCTCTGAGCCCACTCTGACACGGTG
The DNA here is from genome assembly GCF_056163025.1 of Triticum urartu. Classification (NCBI taxonomy): domain Eukaryota; kingdom Viridiplantae; phylum Streptophyta; class Magnoliopsida; order Poales; family Poaceae; genus Triticum; species Triticum urartu. The sequence goes on along the minus strand of NC_141879.1, from coordinate 335,348,017 downwards.
GGCGTCAAACATGGGCGGCAAAACTCATTTGGTTCAAGCTCGTCCGAAAGACCTCTGTTTCTCCCTCCATTCCCCATTCATACATGGTGGGCGGCAAAACAAACTCGACTCGGGCGAAATCGATGTAGGCAAATATTTTCAATAGGGGCAGTTCTGTAACTTCACTCAGAAGTGACGCAACCGCCCTACCTGTCAGCCCCGTTCATACACTGTGGGCGCCAACCACCCTCTCCTCGCCCGAAATCACTATGGGCAAATATTGGCGAGATGCGAGACTACCATCCTATCCCCAACCGACGAGACGTCCAAATTTTAAACGGGGGCTAAGTTCGTAACTTTCTCATATTTCAGACAGGCACGTCCCAAAAACATGGTTCCCCGTACCTCTCCCTCCATTTTCCCATTCATACACCGTCCGCGCTAGAACACCCCATCCCCACACCAGCCTCCGTCCGCCACCCCATCCATCGCCGCCGTCCTCCACCACATCCATCGCCACCGTCCTCCACCCTGCCTGAGCGCCTACCAAGACCGCATCGTCCACTTCTAGAGATGGATGTTTCTCATCCACGGCGACAGACCAATAGCCTTGCATCGCGTCCTCTCGCTTCATCGGCGCCGTCATCCTTTTTGCCGGGGCCGCTCACACGACCTTCTCTTCCACCGCAACAGGACTTATCCCCCGATGCACCCGTCTACCGTCGCAGATCTGCTTCAACGCCACCGACAGCCATCGCACCCCCGATGCCTACACGGTGCCGCAAGAGAGGTGGTACTTCATATCTCCTCAACTTTTTGATCTCAACCAGAAAATAGATCTTAACTTGGTTACTCTACTTTCTTTTCAGCTCTTATAATTTAGTTCTTAGTTCGAAGCAAACAATGGATGCTAAATATCATTTATTTGGTTTGCAGCTTCAAATCTGCCATGGCACAGCCATAATATGATTTAATTGATCATGATTAAGGTTTAATTCATCATGTTGGTTCCGTGGTGGTTTCTTTAATAGAAATAGGAGGGGAAACCCTCTTTTGCTAAAAAAAATATGCTTAGAGTTTCCCCCTTTTATGATCACTATACGACCAGAATACGTGCTTCGTGTCATAATAACACTGCTCCATCCATCAAGCTAAACAAGCTTAGTTGTTCAAATACGAATCTGATATTATTAAAACATAGTTATTTAATTGGTCAGCTAAATGTTCCTAAATTAGTTTCGAAAATGCATGTTCGCCGCTCGGGTGTGTATCTCTACAGGGTGCCCACGGTGGGCCGGCCCACCCTGGGATTTTGGGTCGTCCCAGGCCCCGATTCCCCTCTGTTCTGCTACGCGGTTCCGATCTCTACTCGCCCCTAGCTGCCTGCCTCGCTGGCGACTTGCCGTCCCCGGACGACATGACTCTAGGAGGAGATGCCGGACTAATAGGAGGCCAGGAGCCACTCGCCCAACAGCGTCACCGCTGCCCGGGCGCGCCGCCGTGCCTACCTTCCCAGTCCGTTCAGGGCTCAGGCGTGCAGCACCCACCAAGCCAACCCGATTTATCCTGAGATACGTCCTCAACACTCAGCAGCCACTCCTCATCACCCAGTTTCTAATTGATTCATTACTCATTAGGCAGGACTGTCATTAGGGTTTGTTGTGTGCTCAGTGCTACCTACACTTAATGGTTCAGATGTATTTCGGTAATCTTTAGTACCTCTAAACTTCACATGGTTTTCAAAATTCCGGCCCCCGGAACAGAAACTAGTCATTTTGGATTGTTGGTCGTAGTGACATTGACCCAGATTACTACTGCCAGCCAGGTTTGTTGACAATTTTACTTGTCTTTGTTACTCATTCGATATAATATCCAATTATTCACGTCGATTAGTTGCAAACATTAAGTGCTAGACAAACTTCATCATTCGGATTTTGGACGGTCTCTTACTGCAGTTACAATTCTGCATACTTGTCCTAGTAAGCTCACAAGTAAATGATTGATTCACTACATCTATGCTTCCCTTGTCATATTTGTTGTCAATATTCTTTTAGGGTGGACCACCCTGTTTCTAAATACTGGAACTGTAGACATGAGTGAATAGTATTTCTCTATGTGATCTCTTCCATCATGTGTGCGTAACAAACACTGCATTGTATAGAAAGAAAGTGTCATTTCCAGCTTTTACATATGTTTCGATCTTTTACATGGAATACAATCTGCCTACTTGCTTTGTGTCACACTACCAACATTCCACCCTTGAAGCTAAACATTACGCCACTCATAATTGCTTAGTTTATTTGTTCAAATACGAATTTCATATGATTCTAATGTTCCTACTTCAGTTTTGAAATGTGTGCCTGCCTATTATAGAGACATAAGAGGTTTGTATTTTTGTGTGTGGTCTGGTCAGCACGGTTGGGGAGGTGAACTTTGCATATGCAGGGGTTTATAGGGAGACACTCTCCGAGTTGAATCCGCAATGCATTCCATAGATAATATGACTACTTTTTATGTTTTCATGAATCTCAGATTCAGAACAGCATCATAATGATTATGAGCTTGCGTGCATGAAAAGAATAAAGCAGAACAATGCCATGGCTGTCAAACTTCGCATTAAGGGACTGAAATCAAGTCTGGATGCAATGCAATGCAAACGCTCTCCACCTACAGATTCATGCTCAGAATATGATCCTAATAGTGATTCTGCACTAGAGGGAGACCTAAGTCAATGTAGCTCCCTAGTGGAGGAGTTAGAGGAATATGCCCTATCTTATTCACCCATCAAGGTACTTGCTCTAACTTTCCAAGGTTACATTGCTCGCACATATCTTGCAACTGATGCTTTGCATTGCTTCTACTTTGTTGAACTGCCATTAGCTTAGTTTACACATCGTGTATGTGAATACGCCCTGCCTATCCATTTTTAGTACATATTCCATCTGTCATCATACCATATTTATCCATTCAAATGTTGTTCTTGTGTATCAGACGTTCAAACAGAAGAGGGCGATTGCTGATTGTGGAGGAGCACAAGCAAAGTATTTGGAAAACGTAGTGGCACCTGATAAATCAAATAGCCCATTAGGTGTAGTTGCAATATCACCTGTCCCACAAAATACCCCAACTCTAGCAGACTCTAGCCCTACTACACTAGTCATTTCTGATGCCCCAACTCAGCAGACCCCAACTGCAGCAAACAGTATGATTATGCTAGTTGACATAGCACCAGCTGTACAACGCAAAACCCCCATTCCAGCAAAGAGTACACCAAATCCAGTTGCCAAATCCCTTTTCGAACGAGAGAGAGCCCCAATTGCAGAAAATAGGACCCCTGTTCCATTTCTTCCCAGTTTAGAAGACGAAGCTTATGTTGTTGTCAGGAACTTTGTGCGCATCTTTCCTTCATCGAAAGATTATACCGCAGACACAGAACAATTTCTAGTCTTCCTCCGCAACTTACGCGTAAGTAATGTACTAATGTTATTCATGGTCATTACTGCACATGTTTCTGCTGACAGAAGACACAAGATTTCATTTTTTTAAATAGGCGAGGAGCAAACTGGATTCTGATGACGAGCAATGGTTGGTTCCTCTTTTCAAGCACTCGTTGATGAAGTATCATTCCTACCTGAGGCAAGCGCACTTCGATGGCAAGCCTCCGAGCAAAATTTCTATAAAGTCTCCGGTGCTACATTTATCGGACGGTGAATGGTATAATCTTGTTACACATTGGTCTCGGCTACATCGTAAGGTACTGTCTATGATATCACATCACAATTTGAACTACATTTCTGCATTTGCCTTAATGTCTCACTTGTACGAAAACTGTTAGCAGAAGAACATTCGTTCTCAAGGAACCACAGAATCTCGCAACTATAATGCACACTGCATTGCTCTTGTGAGTACCTCTTGCCCTGTATGACCATACTTACTTTCATAGCTGTTTGATTATGTAGCATCACTGCACATGTTAGCCTCGTAATCATCCATTTGGTGGACATTATAAGATCCGTATGGACTCTTACATAAATTTAGAATCAACCCAATGCTTTTGAAGAGGTTTAGCTCTACAGTCCTCTTGTAAGGACTGAACGTGGTATATCACTGTACTTACATTAACAGCTACTCCCCCCATAATATAAGAACGTTTTATACAGTACACCAGTGTTCAAAACACTCTTGTATTATGGGAAGAGGGATTGGTTCATTTTGTAGTATTCTGCATCTTATCTCCCTCGCCACCATTTACTAAAAAAGATCAGATCTATATTTAATCTTACCAACAAGTAGAATACACAAACAATGCCAGTGCAGAAGGTAGCCCATTGCTCTTGTGAGTACATTTTGTCCTGTAATGCTTGTACTTCCAGGGATTGGTAGTTGATTATGTAGCATCAATCTGCATCTTATCTTCATTATCCTCTATCCCTTCCAGTATTATCATATCTATAATTACTCTTTACAAAATGTAGAGTACAGGCAATGCTTATGAAGAAGATTTTGTGCTGAAATTCTTGTGTTATCTTTCCCTTGACATGGAGAAGGGCATTATGAAGCCGATGTTAACTGTTAATGTAAGTCATTCCTTCTAAAGCCTTTATCCTCAACTACTGTTTAATTTGCTCATACTCCCTATCGTTTACTGCTGTTTAGTTTGCTATTTCTACCAAAATGCATGTTCGTAAGAACCATAAGTTCTAAGTTTTACTTGTAAAACCAAACTCCTTATTCATACCATGCACATTACTTAATACTCCCTATATGTATGCTTGTTTTTGTGCATCTATAATCCAGTGTGTGGTGAAGCAGCCCACGTTTGCACCTTGTCATCTCCTATTTTATCTTACTGATGTGGCTGATGATATGAACAACATGCCATGCACATTATCCAAAATAGATACAATGATTTTCTTTGCCCTTCATCTATGCTTGTTATGTTGACATGGTAATCCAGTAGTGTGGTGAAGCTCCCCGCATTATGAACAATGCCAAATTATGCTATTGATATTTTGAACTTACTCTTTATTTTCTAATTTGAAATTGGATAGAATTGACAGAATAGTTATCATCTTTGTTTATACACGTGCAAAACCTGTCATCTCTCTGCTTTGTTTTAGGGTGATATGCCTGATGGCATGCACAAGTCTGCTAAAGGCTGTGAGACAAACCCAACATATATTGCAGCAAAGAAGGCAAAACATCTTCAAGATAGCGAGACAACCCCAAAGTCTTGTCTTGATGCAGTGTTCGAGTTACTTTAGACTAACAGTCAGACAAGCTCACAAAATTCGTTGTCTGAATCAGTTCGACTTCTTCAGTCCCAAGTTCTAGCAGAAAGGCATTCTGCAACTCAACTTTGACTTGAAGTCCTATCTCTAAGAAAGATTGTGGAGAACACCAATGAGAACCTCATCGCTAAACAGCTACACCTGGAAGCTATGACCGACATGCTAGGCCGGTCTCACAGCCTTGCTCAGCAGCTTGAGCAGCAGTTCCCCCACAAGGCTAACCTTTCTTGAACTGTCTTGGAAGTGGTCTCGGTTCAGTATTATTTTGTTACGCTGCAATGGTGCCCAGTTTTTGTAATCTGCTTCTTCGTTGCGCTTTATGATCACTGGTGGCGAACTTCGATGCCCAGTGGATGTAATATACCTGAAATCCTTTATTGTATAGTATAGGTTTATTCTTAGTTACTATGTCGTAATTTCTTTATTGTATAGAGTAGTTTGTTCTTAATTCCTACTAGTTACTGCCATCATTCGCTATCTGAAAAAAAATCAGATGTAGTTGACCGGACCGAAACATCAACTCTAATGGGCCAGGTTTTTAGCGGGCCACAATTGGGCAGCCTGCGTCTTTCTTGGGCCCGAATGATTGGGGCGTTCACACATTGCGCCAGGCCCAAACTTACACCAGCCTATATTTTAGTTGGGAATTTTGTCGACCAAGCGCTTAGTTTGGCCTAGGTAGCATTGGGCCATTAACAGGCTGAATATTGTACTGGCCTATTACGGCCAAGATGAAACCACATGCCTTTAGCAGGCCAAAATGCATGTTGGGCCTCAATTTTCACTAGTCGTCGATGGTCCTTCAGCAGGCCGAAATGTAGACCGGGCCGTTTTGGGCCCAATTAGCTCACGGGCCATTACTAGGACAAAACATATCTCGGGCCTTAGTTGGCCCACTAATATCATGGGATTTTAAGAGGCTGAAAGCTTAGCACAGGCATCAACTGGCTGAATTACGTGACAGGCCTTTAACAGGCCCAAAGTCATGTTGGGCTTAACTATTGCCACCTTTAGCACGGGCCGCTAGTGGGCCCGATGTCCCTTCGGACCATAAATGGCCCATGGGCAGCACGAGCCATTCCCAGGCCGAAAGTCACACCGGGCTAAAATGGGCCCATGTCTACATCAGGCCTCTAACAGGCCGAAAGTCACTTGGTTGTAGTTGGGCCCAAATATTCGACAAACAATTAATGGGCCAGATCTGGCTTCGGGCCACAAATGGGCCCAAATATTGGGAGAACAATTAACGGGCCAGATCTGGCTTTGGGCCGTAAATGGGCCCAAATATTGGGCGAACAATTAACGGGCCAGATCTGGCTTCGGGCCGTAAATGGGCCTTTATTAAGCAGGCCATTATTGGGCTGGCCCACTAGTTCCTGATTAAGTTCTAAGGGCCTTTGACTGGGCCGACCTTTTTAGCCTATATGGGCCTCTGTTGGGCCTAGCCACGTGTCGACGTATCATAGGCAGGTCTGCTCCAATAGACGGGCGACATCTGGCCCACTGACGAGCTCACAGGTGTTCCCTTCGGCCAATCAGAATTTTACATGTGGAAATTTCCCATTGGTGAGGGCTGTTAACGGGTTATTGGATCCAAAATCCGACCCGATAGCTTAACGGCGTTCCGTTACGGTGGATGCCATGTGTCGGTCACCCTTGACGAAAGCACTTCTGTGACGCGCGATTTATCGTCATGGAAGTGGACACTTCCATGATGATAATTTTGGTAATGTCATGGAACACTTCTACGACAGCACATGTATGACTATCTTGATTCTGTCATAAAATCGTCATGGATGTACATGCATGACAAAAAACGAGACCTACTGTGACAAACACGTATCATCTTGGAAGAGTATTTTTTTGTAGTGTAATGCTTCTTCAACCTCTGGTCTTCTTGCTCCAGCCGCCAAAACAAGCGCCGGTCATGCCTCGTGCTCCTGCCTCCCGTGGTCGGCTGCGATGCGGCGGAGGCCTCACCGCCCCCTACTACTCCCACCACCGGCCAGGCCATCCCTCTACTCACCCACACCCCCTGTTATTCTGTGGCGACGATAGCCTCACACCACAGCGAACTAGTAAACCCTCATACTACTCTACGCATGGGCATCCACTGCCGCGTCTTCCCCGGCTCCGCGTCGTCCCCTTCCTAGGCCTCGCCATCGTCCACCGCCCTAGTGCTCTCGGCGCGGTGTGGTCAACGTGGTCAAGGAACAACTTCCATCAGAAGAGTACTGTACGTGGAGTGGCTGACTGCTGGGTCCACGGCCGCAGCCGGGTCCACGGCCACAGCCCATTTTTTTGTGATTTGCCAAGTAAGTCGCTTTGTCAGGCCTGTTTGGCCACAAATCTTTCAAGATGAGGAGAGCTTCATTCGGCTGGCCGAGAAAATGTCATATCAGTAATGAGAAATGGGTTGTACAATTTTTAAAACACATCAAACCGGAAATTAGTTTCAAATTTCTTTTTTTCATTTCGAGATTTTAAATTGCATTTATTTTTATGCGTGGACAATTTGTTGGATTTTATATTAATATATATTTATTTTTAAAATCAGTTTGAATGTGACTCGAAATTTCTGGATTAAAAACAGTTCGGACCGCATCGAAATATGCAAAATTTCGTATAATTTTTTAACCGTGGCCACAATATGGGATGTAATGCTAAAAAAAGAATATGGGCTCCAAAAAACCTTAAGAATTAGCAAACGGGCTGTAAATTATTAGAAATAATGGCAGATGGGTTATATGATGTTTTCCATAGATTTGAGGCTTTCCTAAAAAAAGGTTGACACACAAGCAGTGACTGTTGGATGTCCATCCAACGGCCGCCGTGCTACTTCAAGCTCTACTCTTCCTGCTCCAGCCTCTCAAACAAGCACCGGCGGGACTGCCTGCTCTCTCCTCCCTGCGGCCGGCTCTGCTGCCGCGCAGGCCTCACCGCCCCATCGTACTCCCATCGCTGTCCTAGCCGTCCCTCTACTCACCCACTCCTGCTGTTATTCTCCGGCGACAACAGACAAACCAGTAAACCCTCGTACAGTCATAATCCCCTCCGCGTGGGAAACAACTACCGAATCTTCCTTGCCTTCGTGTCGTTCCCTTCCTAGGCCTCGCCGTCATCCACTGCCCTGGTGCTCTCGGCGCAGCATGGTCAACGTGGTCAACGACCGACTTGCATCTGAAGTGGACTGTATGTGGAGAGGCTGACAGCTGGGTCCACGGCCGCACGCAAGGAAATGCCTCCTTATTACGTGCAAAATAATGATTCCTCCACCTGACATCTAGGACCCACCGAAAGGGCCTCTGTATTTCACAAAAAAAGTGTTATCGCCACTGGCAGCTTGGACCCACCAGCTATATCTTCGCACGCAAGGACGTGCCTCCTTATTACACACAAAAAAATAAATGCTCCCCTGCTAGCTGGGACCCAGTATAGTGGTAGGCTGACTTGTGGGCCTACTAAGTTGACGCGGACGGAGGGCTTTGTCAACTTAGTCAATATGCACGATTCTAGCTCCAGTGACCATACGATGTCCATCCAACGACCGTAATGCTTCTTCAACCTCTGGTCTTCTTGCTCCAGCCGCCAAAACCAGCGCCGGTCGTGCCTCGTGCTCCTGCCTCCCGTGGCCGGCTGCGATGCGGCGGAGGCCTCACCGCCCCCTACTACTCCCACCGCCAGTCGGGCCATCCCTCTACTCACCCACACCCCCTGTTATTCTGTGGCGATGGCAGCCTCACACCGCAGCGAACCAGTGAACCCTCATACTCCTCTACGCGTGGGCATCCACTTCCGTGTCTTCCCCGGCTCCGCGTCGTCCCCTTCCTAGGCCACACCGTCGTCCACCGCGCTGGTGCTGTCGGCACGGCGTGGTCAACATGGTCAAGGAATGACTTCCATCGGAAGAGTACTGTACATGGAGAGGCTGACAGCTGTGTCTAGGGCAGCCGCAAGGAAGTGCCTCCTTATTACGCGGAAAATAATTATTCCTCCACCTAACAGCAGGGACCCATCGGATGGGCCACCGTATTTGGCGAAAAAATGTTTCCCCTGACTACTGGGACCCACCGGACGGGCCACCGTATTTCACGAAAAAACGTTCCCCCCGCTGTCAGCTCGGACCCACCAAAAGTGCCTCCATATTACGCACACAAAAAATGAATACTCCCCCTACTAGTTGGGACCCACCTTGGTGGGTGGCTAACTTGTGGGCCTACTAAGTTGACAGGGAATGGAGTGCTTTGTCAACTTACTCAATATTAACGATTCTAGCTCCAGTTACCATGCGATGTCCATCCAACGGCCGTAGTGCTTCTTCAACCTCTGGTCTTCTTGCTCCAGCCGCCCAAAGTAGCGCCGGTTGTGCCGCATGCTCCTGCCTCCCGTGGCTGGTTGTGCTGCCGCGGAGGCCTCACCGCCCCCTACTACTCCCACTGCTGGCCAGGCCCTATGGCGACGGCAGCCTCACACCGCAGCCGAACCAGTGAACCCTCGTACTCCTCTCCGCGCGGGCTTCCACTGCCGTGTCTTCCCCGGCTCCGCATCATCCCCTTCCTAGGCCTCGCCGTCGTCCATCGCCCTGGTGCACTCGATGCGGCGTGGTAAATGTGGTCAAGGAATGGCTTCCATTGGACGTCGACTGTATGTGGAGAGGCTGACAGCTGGGTCCACGGCCGCAGCAACGAAGTGCCTCCTTATTATGCGCAAAATAATTATTCCTCCACCTGACAGTGGGGACCCATCAGACGGGCCACCGTATTTCGCGAAAAAAATGTTCCCCCCTGACTGCTGGGACGCACCAGCTACATCTTCGCACGCAAGGAAGTTCGTCCGGGCAAAAAAAACGATTCGCCCCCCTGACTGCTGGGACCCACCAGCTACATCTTCGCACGCAGGGAAGTGCCTGACAATCGGGACCCACCTGGTCGAAGCGTACGTAGCGTTGTCATTCTGGTCACGAACGTGTATGTACATACTGGTCGATGTAGAGGCGCGCACGTAGCATGTACACGTACGTACAATGGCCAGTGTGCAAGAAAGAAAATACGGCCACGTACGTACATACGGGGAGGGTCTCGAATGCCTACTCTCTCATACGTACGGCCAGGGCTCGTGTACATGGCTTGGTCAGAACGGAGAAACTGCGTCGTCATTGTGTTCATGGGGAGCCAACCGGCTGGGTCAGAATGGAATGCGTCGTCATGTTCATCGGGAGGGCTTGGACGGAACAGCCGATGGAAACAAGGCCTGACGTACCGTAGAACGAAGGAAACGGCCTTGTGTTCGACCGGCCATGGTCGAAACAGAATCCTGTTCATCGGGAGCGGTCTGGCGTACAGCAAAACGGAGGAAACGGACCTCCTACGGTCGAAACGTGGGTCCTGTTGACCGGGAGGGGTGTGGCGTACCGCAAAACGGAGGAAACGGACTTGTGTCGGAGTGCTACGGTCAAAACGGGGGTCCTGTTCATCGGGAGGGGTGTGGCGTACCGCAAAACGGGACTCCACGGGATACTGTTCATCTCCACCATCGATCCCCTCCAGCCTCCATGGGCTATTGTTCATCCACTGTCGACCTCCTCCAGCCTCCACCTACGACTGTTCATCCACGGGCTCCTGTTCATCCATCCTCCACTGCACGCTACTCCACCGGCTACTGTTCAACCAGCCCTCTCCACGGGCTCCTGTTCAACCACCCCTCCATGGGCTACTGTTCATCCAGCCCTCCACGGGGTGGTCCTGTTCATCCTGCCCTCCACAGGTTCCTGTTCATCCAACCCCAACTGGCTCGATCGATCGGGGTCCTGTTCATCCACCTCCACCGGGAACTGTTCATCCACCCCCCCCAGCAACGATCACTTTCATCCAGAGGCAGCATCGATCGGCTTCAGTTAGCAGCAGTAGCGAAGGAATCGCTTGATCGGGTTCAGTTAATAGCCATCGATCGATCACTCGGGTTCAGTTAGAGCCCAATGCCTCGCTTGGGTTCAGTTAGAGCACGACGCCTCGCACCCACGCGCGTGCGTGTACGAGGGAAACATGCATCGCTCGGCCCCAACCATCCACCGTAACTGGGAACACCTTGATATTTTCCTCGCCCTCGCTTCTACCATGGTTTTTTCCGTCATGGACGGCCCAAAGAATGTCATGCAGCTGCGTCTCCGTCCCGCCCAGGACAAAAAGCCCATTTTCTGTCATGATTTTTTTCATAGAAGTAGGACCTCACCACATCTATGATGATACCGGGTTTTGTCACAATTATCGTCATAGAAGTGTCATAAGTATGACAGCAAAAATTTCGCTCGGCCCAAAATGTCACAGATGTGTCTTTTTTTTAGTGTATGTCTTTGACCAGAGATAGCCGCTCGGTACGCAAATGGTGAAGAAAAAGACCGGCTCCGCAGCGGCAAGAGCAAACCAGTCGGCCAGGACACAGGAGGAGCTAATTCCAATCGGAAGTAGAAGCATAAAGCAGAAAGCAGAACCTCAGGGAAGTAAACATGGTTGCTCCGGCGACGATGATGTATCTGAAATGATCAAAAACTCCTATCACGTTGCTACCCCTGGGAGGCAAGCGTTGGTGGTCGACCCGGTCGTTGGAGGCACCCGATTGACCAATCTCTTGATGGATGGTGGTGGCAGATTGAACATTTTGTATGTTGAGACCCTCCGAGGGATGGGCATCCCGATGTCCAAACTCAGCGAGAGCAACATGCGGTTCCACGGAGTTATACCTGGAAAGAAAGTCGATTCACTCAGCCAGATCACTCTTGATGTGGCTTTCAGTGATTCAAAGAATTACCGTAAGGAAAAGTTGACATTTGAAGTCGTGGATTTTCACAGTGCCTATCATGCTATCCTAGGAAGAACTGCGTATGCCCGTTTCATGTCTCGACCATGTTATGTCTATCTCAAACTCAAGATGCCTGGCCCTAGGGGCGTGATTGCAGTCACTGGTAATCGGCAGCGAGCAGAAGAGTGCTTCCAGAAGGGCTTGAAGATTGCTGATGAATAGATGGCAGAAATAGAACTGGAGGAATACAAGAAGACAGCAAATCCGAGTGATTTGTTGGGAGCTAAGAAGCCTTCTTTAGAGTCTGCATTTAAGTCGTCTGGTGAAACAAACTCAGTTCATATTTACCTGACTGGTCCCAATCCTGCTCCAACTAACATATCAACAACACTCGACAGCAAATAGGAAGAAGCGCTCATCCAGTTCCTCCGTGAGAATTGGGACATCTTTGCATGGAAACCTTCTGACATGCCAGGTGTACCCAGAGAACTGGCTGAGCACCATTTGCGAGTCGACCCAAGAGCAAGACCTATTAAAGAGCATCTCCGAAGGTTCGCCGTGGAGAAAAGAAAGGCAATTGGCGAGGAAGTGGCTCGGTTTCTGGCAGCTGAGTTCATCCGAGAGATTTACCACTCTGAGTGGCTCGCCAGTGTAGTCATGGTTCCCAATAAGGATGATTCACTCCGTATGTGTATTGACTTCAAGCATATCAATCGGGCCTGCATGAAAGATCACTACCCTCTCCGTCGTATTGATCAAATAGTTGACTCGACTGCGGGATGTGAGCGATTGTCCTTTCTAGACGCATATTCCGGGTATCATTAGATTCGACTGTATGGACCTGATGAAATAAAAAACAACTTTCATCACCCCATTCGGGTGCTTTTTCTATGCTACCATGCCCTTTAGTCTCAAGAATGCTGGCGCCACATTCATGCATACGATACAGAAGTGCCTGCTCACTCAAATCAGTTGAAATGTGGAAGCATACATGGATGACATTCTGGTTAAGTCACGAAAAGGTTCCGACCTGCTGACTGACCTCGCTGAAACCTTTTCCAATCTGAGAAGATATGATATCAAGGTTAACCCGTCGAACTGTACATTTGGAGTTCCAGGTGGAAAGTTACTCGGTTTTCTCGTTTCTGAATGAGGTATCGATGCAAACCCAGAGAAAGTTGGTGCAATACTCCGAATGAAACACCCTCTGCGCAATTAACGACATTCAGAAGCTTACTGATTGTTTGGCCGCTTTGAGTCGGTTCATCTCTCATCTCGGTGAAAAGGCATTACCTCTTTACCGATTGATGAAGAAATTTGTTAAATTTGAGTGGACTCCTGATACGTCTCCAACGTATCTTTAATTTTTGATTTCTCCATGCTATATTATCTACGGTTTTGGACATTATTGGGCTTTATTATCCACTTTTATATTATTTTTGGGACTAACCTATTAACCGGAGGCCTAGCCCAGAATTGCTGTTTTTTGCCTGTTTTAGGGTTTCGAAGAAAAGGAATATCAAACGGAGTCCAAACGGAATGAAACCTTCGGGAACGTGATTTTTGCAACGAACAAGGCCTGGGAGACTTGGACCCAACGTCAAGACACAAAAGAGGAGGCCACGAGGAAGGGGGGCGCGCCTGCCTACCCCAGGCGCGCCGATGTACTCCTTCCTCCTATATATACCTACGTACCCCCAAACGATCAGAAACGGAGCCAAAAACCTAATTCCACCACTGCAACTTTCTGTATCCACGAGATCCCATCTTGGGGCCTGTTCCGGAGCTCCGCCGGAGGGGGCATCGATCATGGAGGGCTTCTACATCAACACCATAGCCCCTCCGATGAAGTGTGAGTAGTTTACATCAGACCTACGGGTCCATAGTTATTAGCTAGATGGCTTCTTCTCTCTTTTTGGATCTCAATTCAATGTTCTCCCCCTCTCTTGTGGAGAACTATTCGATGTAATATTCTTTTTGCGGTGTCTTTGTTGAGACCGATGAATTGTGGGTTTATGATCAAGTCTATCTATGAATAATATTTGAATCTTCTCTGAATTCTTTTATGTATGATTGGTTATCTTTGCATGTCTCTTCGAATTATCAGTTTGGTTTGGCCTACTAGATTGATCTTTCTTGCAATGGGAGAAGTGCTTAGCTTTGGGTTCAATCTTGCGGTTTCCTTTCCCAGTGACAGTAGGGGCAGCAAGGCACGTATTGTATTGTTGCCATCGAGGATAACAAGATGGGGTTTTCATCATATTGCATGAGTCTATCCCTCTACATCATGTCATCTTACTTAAGGTGTTACTCTGTTTTTAACTTAATACTCTAGATGCATGCTGGATAGCGGTCGATGAGTGGAGTAATAGTAGTAGATGCAGGCAGGAGTCGGTCTACTTGTCTCGGACATGATACCTATATACATGATCATACCTAGATATTCTCATAACAATGCTCAGTTCTGTCAATTGCTCAACAGTAATTTGTTCACCCACCGTAGAATACTTATGCTCTTGAGAGAAGCCACTAGTGAAACCTATGGCCCCCGGGTCTATCTTCATCATATTAATCTCCTACTACTTAGTTATTTCCTTTGCTCTTTACTTTGCCTTTATTTTAGTTTGCATCTTTATCACAAAAACACCAAAAATATTATCCTTATCATATCTATCAGATCACACTCTCGTAAGTGGCCGTGTAGGGATTGACAACCCATATTCGCGTTGGTTGCGAGGATTTATTTGTTTTGTGCAGGTACGATGGACTCGCGCATAGCCTCCTACTGGATTGATACCTTGGTTCTCAAAAACTGAGTGAAATACTTACGCTACTTTGCTGCATCATCCCTTCCTCTTCAGGGAAAACTAACGTAGTGCTCAAGAGGTAGCAAGAAGGATTTCTGGCGCTGTTGCCGGGGAGGTCTACGCAAAAGTGAACATACCAAGTACCCATCACATACCCTTATCTCCCGCATTACATTATTTGCCATTTCCTCTCGTTTTTCTATCCTCCCTCTCTTTCTCTATTTGCCTCTTTTTGCCAGCTTGCTTTTTGTTTGGTTGTGTGTTAGTTGCTTGCTTGTCACGATGGCTCAAGATAATACTAAATTATGTGACTTCACCAATACCAACAACAATGATTTTATTAGCACTCCGATTTCCCCTCTTACCGATGCTGAATCTTGTGAAATTAATACTGCTTTGCTGAATCTTGTCATGAAAGATCCGTTTTCCGGCCTTCCTAGTGAAGATGCCGCTACCCACCTAAATAGCTTCGTTGATTTGTGTGACATGCAAAAGAAGAAAGATATGGATAATGATATTGTTAAATTGAAGCTATTTCCTTTTTCGCTTAGAGATCGTGATACAGCTTGGTTTTCGTCTTTGCCTAAAAATAGTATTGATTCATGGAATAAGTGCAAAGATGCTTTTATCTCTAAGTATTTTCCTCCCGCTAAGATCATCTCTCTTAGAAACGATGTTATGAATTTTAAGCAACTTGATCATGAACATGTTGCACAAGCTTTGGAGAGAATGAAACTAATGATACACAATTGCCCTACTCATGATTTAAATTTGTGGATGATTATACATGCCGAATTGAATTTTGCTTCTAGAAATCTTTTAGATTCGTCCGCGGGAGGCACTTTTATGGAAATCACTTTAGGAGACTCCTAGATAATATTATGGTTAATTATTCTCAATGGCATACTGAAAGATCTACTAATAAAAAGGTGCATGCGATAGAAGAAATTAATGTTTTGAGTGGAAAGATGGATGAACCTATGAAATTATTTGCTAATAAGAGTGTTTCTTCTGATCCTAATGATATGCTCTTGTCTACTTTGATTGATAATAATAATGAATCTATGGATGTGAATTTTGTTTGTAGGAACAATTTTGGTAACAACGCGTATAGAGGAAATTTCAACCCTAGGCCTTATCCTAGTAATCCCTCTAATAATTATGGTAAGTCCTACAACAATTCTTATGGAAATTATAATAAGATGCCCTCTGATTTTGAATCTAATATTAAATAATTTATTACTTCGCAAAAGAATTTCAATGCTTTGATTGAAGAAAAATTGCTTAAGATTGATGATTTGGCTAGGAACGTTGATAGAATTACTCTTGATGTTGATTCTTTGAAACTTAGATCTATTCCACCTAAGCATGATGTCAATGAGTCTCTCAAAGCCATGAGAATTTCCATTGATGAGTGCAAAGAAAGAACCGCTAGGATGCGTGCTAAGAAAGATGCCTTTATAATAGCGTGTTCTTCTAGTTCCTATGAAAATAATGACGAAGATCTAAAAGTTATTGATGTGTCCCCTATTAAATCTTTGTTTTGCAATATGAATGTTGATAATGATGGGACTGAATATGATCCACCTTTACCTAGAAGGCGTTCCAAGAATTCGGAATTTGTTGATCTTGATGCTAAAATTGATAAAAGTGGGATTGAAGAAATTAAAACCCTAGATGTTGCTAAACCCACTATTATGGATTTCAAGGAATTTAACTATGAAAATTTCTCTTTGATTGATTGTATTTCCTTGTTACAATCCATGCTAAATTCTCCTCATGCTTATAGTCAAAATAAAGCGTTTACTAAACATATCGTTGATGCCTTGATGCAATCTTATGAAGAAAAACTTGAATTGGAAGTTTCTATCCCTAGAAAGCTTTATGATGAGTGGGAATCAACTATTAAAATTAAAATTAAAGATCATGAATGCTATGCTTTATGTGATTTGGGTGCTAGTGTTTCCACGATTCCAAAGACTTTGTGTGATTTGTTAAGTTTCCGTGATTTTGATGATTACTCTTTAAACTTGCACCTTGCGGATTCCACTATTAAGAAACCTATGGGAATAATTAATGATGTTCTTATCTCCGCAAATAGGAATTATGTACCTGTAGATTTTATTGTTCGTGACATAGATTGCAATCCGTCATGTCGTATTATTCTTGGTAGACCTTTCCTTAGAATGATTTGTGCAATTATTGATATGAAGGAAGGAAAGGCATGGAACACTTTCCTAGAAATAAAATTAAATTACCTTATGAATCTATTATGAGATCCACTTATGGATTGCCTACCAAAGATGGCAATACCTAGATCTATCCTTGCTTGTTATGCCTAGCTAGGGGCGTTAAACGATAGCGCTTGTTGGGAGGCAACCCAATTTTATTTTTATTCCTTGATTTTTGCTCCTGTTTAGTAATAAATAATTTATCTAGCCTCCGTTTTGGTTGTGTTTTTTTTGTTTAATTAGTGTTTGTGCCAAGTAGAACCGTTGAGAAGACTTGGGGAAAGTCTTGTTACACTTGATGTAAAAAACAGAAACTTTAGCGCTCACGAGAACTACTGCCATTTTTATTTGGGAAGTGATATTTAGTTAATTCTTTTTTAATATGATTAATAGATAAATTACTCACGTCCATAAATTTATTTTAGAATTTTTGGGGTTCCATATCTTGTGATAGCTACATATTACTACAGACTGTTCTGTTTTTGACAGATTCTGTTTTTCGTGTGTTGTTTGCTTATTTTGATGAATCTATGGCTAGTAAAATAGTTTATAAACCTAGAGAAGTTGGAATACAGTATGTATAGCACCAATATAAATAAAGAATGAGTTCATTACATTACCTTGAAGTGGTCTTTTATTTTCTTTCGCTAACGGAGCTCACGAGATTTTCTACTTTGAGTTTTGTGTTGTGAAGTTTTCAAGTTTTGGGTAAAGATTTGATGGATTATGGAACAAGGAGTGGCAAGAGCATAAGCTTGGGGATGCCCATGGCACCCCAAAGATAATCTAAGGACACCTAAAAGCCAAAGCTTGTGGATGCCCCGGAAGGCATCCCCTCTTTCATCTACTTCTATCGGTAACTTTACTTGGAGCTAATTTTTATTCGCCACATGATATGTGTTTTGCTTGGAGCATCTTGTATGATTTGAGTCTTTAATTATTAGTTTACCACAATCATCCTTGCTGTACACACCTTTTGAGAGAGCCATACATAATTTGGAATTTGTTAGAATACTCTATGTGATTTGCTTATATCTTTTGAGTTATATAGTTTTGCTCTAGTACTTCACTTATATATTTTAGAGCATGGTGGTGGATTTGTTTTATAGAAACTATTGATCTCTCATGCTTCACCTAGATTATTTTGAGAGTCTTAATAGCATGGTAATTTTCTTAAAATCCTAATATGCTAGGTATTCAAAGTTAGTAAAATTTTCTTAAGAGTGTTTTGAATACTAAGAGAAGTTTGACACTTGATGATTGTTTTGAGATATGGAGGTAATAATAACAAAGTCTTGCTAGTTGAGTAGTTGTGAAATTGAGAAATGCTTGTGTTGAAGTTTGTAAGTCCCATAGCATGCACGTATGGTAAACGTTATGTAACAAATTTGAAACATGAGGTGTTATTTGATTGTCCTCCTTATGAGTGGCGGTCGGGGACGAGCGATGGTCTTTTCCTACCAATCTATCCCGCTAGGAGCATGCGCTTAGTGCCGAGGTTTTTGATGACTTGTAGATTTTTGCAATAAGTATGTGAGTTCTTTATGACTAATGTTGAGTCCATGGATTATACGCACTCTCACCCTTCCATCCTTGCTAGCCTCTTCGGTACCGTGCATTGCCCTTCCGCACATTGAGAGTTGGCGCAAACTTCGCCGGTGCATCCAAACCCCGTGATATGATACGATCGTTCACACATAAAGATCCTTATATCATCCTCAAAACAGCCACCATACCTACCTATTATGGCATTCCGATAGCCATTCCGAGATATATTGCCATGCAACTTTCCACCATTCCGTTCATCATGACACATTCATAATTGTCATATTGCTTAGCATAATCATGTAGTTGACATAGTATTTGTGGCAAGGCCACCATTCATATTTTTCATACATGTCACTCTTGGTCCATTGCATCCCAGTACACCGCCGGAGGCATTCATATAGAGTCATACTTTGTTCTAGTATCGAGTTGTAATCATTGATTTGTAAATAAATAGAAGTGTGATGATCATCATTAATATAGCATTGTCCCAAAAAGAAAAAGAAAAAGGAAGGGCCAAAAAAGGGAATGCCAAATATATATATATATATAAGGGGCAATGCTACTATCCTTTTTTTACACACTTGTGCTTCAAAGTAGCACCATAATCTTCATGATAGAGAGTCTCTTGTTTTGGCACTTTCATATACTAGTGGGAATTTTTCATTATAGAACTTGGCTTGTATATTCCAACAATGGGCCTCCTCAAGTGCCCTAGGTCTTCGTGAGCAAGCAAGTTGGATGCACACCCACTTAGTTTCTTTTGTTGAGCTTTCATACATTTATAGCTCTAGTGCATCCGTTGCATGGCAATCCCTACTCCTTGCATTAACATCAATCGATGGGCATCTCCATGGCCCATTGATTAGCCTCGTTGATGTGAGTCTTTCTCCTTTTTTGTCTTCTCCACATAACCCCCCTCATTATATTCTATTCCACCCATAGTGCTCTGTCCATGGCTCGCGCTCATATATTGCGTGAAAGTTTATAGGTTTGAGATTACTAAAGTATGAAACAATTGCTTGGCTTGTCATCGGGGTTGTGCATGATGATAGCATTCTTGTGTGACGAAAATGCAACATGACTAAACTATATGATTTTGTACGGATGAACTTTCTTTGGCCATGTTATTTTGAGAAGGCATAATTGCTTAGTTAGTATGCTTGAAGTATTATTATTTTTAAGTCAATATGAACTTTTGTCTTGAATCTTTCGGATCTGAATATTCATACCTCAATTGAGAAGAATTACATTAAAATTGTGCCAAGTAGCACTCCGCATCAAAAATTCTGTTTTAATCATTTACCTACTCGAGGACGAGCAGGAATTAAGCTTGGGGATGCTTGATACGTCTCCAACGTATCTATAATTTTTGATTGCTCCATGCTATATTATCTACTGTTTTGGACATTATTGGGCTTTATTATCCACTTTTCTGTTATTTTTGGGACTAACCTATTAACTGGAGGCCCAGCCCAGAATTGCTGTTTTTTTGCCTATTTTAGGGTTTCGAAGAAAAGGAATATCAAACAGAGTCCAAACGGAATGAAACCTTCGGGAACGTGATTTTCTCAACGAACAAGACCTGGGAGACTTGGACCCTACGTCAAAACACAAAAGAGGAGGCCACGAGGTAGGGGGCGCGCCTGCCTACCCCAGGCGCGCCCTCCACCCTCGTGGGTCCCCTGTTACTCTACCGACGTACTCCTTCCTCCTATATATACCTAGGTACCCCCAAGCGATCAGAAACGGAGCCAAAAACCTAAGTCCACCGCTGCAACTTTCTGTATCCACGAGATCCCATCTTGGGGCCTGTTCCGGAGCTCCGCCGGAGGGGGCATCGATCACGGAGGGCTTCTACATCAACACCATAGCCCCTCCGATGAAGTGTGAGTAGTTTACTTCAGACCTACGGGTCCATAGTTATTAGCTAGATTTCTTGTTCTCTCTTTTTGGACCTCAATACAATGTTCTCCCCCTCTCTTGTGGAGAACTATTCGATGTAATCTTATTTTTGCGGTGTGTTTGTTGAGACCGATGAATTGTGGGTTTATGATCAAGTCTATCTATGAATAATATTTGAATCTTCTCTGAATTAGTTTATGTATGATTGGTTATCTTTGCAAGTCTCTTCGAATTATCAGTTTGGTTTGGCCTACTAGATTGATCTTTCTTGCAATGGGAGAAGTGCTTAGCTTTGGGTTCAATCTTGTGGTGTCCTTTCCCAATAACAATAGGGGCAGCAAGGCACATATTGTATTGTTGCCATCGAGGATAACAAGATGGGGTTTTCATCATATTGCATGAGTCTATCACTCTACATCATGTCATCTTGCTTAAGGCGTTACTCTGTTTTTAACTTAATACTCTAGATGCATGCTGGATAGCGGTCGATGAGTGGAGTAATAGTAGTAGATGCAGGCAGGAGTCGGTCTACTTGTCTCAGACGTGATCCCTATATACATGATCATACCTAGATATTCTCATAACTATGCTCAATTCTGTCAATTGCTCAATAGTAATTTGTTCACCCACCGTAGAATACTTATGCTCTCGACTTTTCTCTTTACTTTGCCTTTATTTTACTTTGCATCTTTATCAAAAAAATACCAAAAATACTATCTTTATCATATCTATCAGATCTCACTCTCCTAAGTGGTCGTGTAGGGATTGACAACCCCTATTCGCGTTGGTTGCGAGGATTTATTTGTTTTGTGCAGGTACGAGGGACTCGCCCGTAGCCTCCTACTGAATTGATACCTTGGTTCTCAAAAACTAAGGGAAATACTTACGCTACTTTGCTGCATCATGCCTTGCTCTTCGGGGAAAACCAACGCAGTGCTCAAGAGGTAGCAACTCCTAAAGCTAACGCAACGTTTGTAGAGCTCAAAACCCTGCTTTCCACCCAGCTGGTGCTCGCTGCTCCAATCAGCAAAGAGCCTTTACTGCTTTATATTGCAGCCACTGGAAAAGTGTGGGGACCCCGACTGATGAGTCGCGATCACCGAATGCACGTGTGCAGCGATCACAGTGATCAATGCTCACTGAACACACGAAAGCTGAATAACAAGAGTCTTACATCCATACATACTATCTTACACAAATTATGACCATTATGGTCAAGTCTTACGTAGATAAAGCCACAAGGGCCGAATACCAAATAAACTTAAGCAGCGGAAATCTTCATCGATAAGTAGAACCCATGCCATCTGCCTTAAGCCTACAGGCATTCTGACTGGGAAACGTTCTAGTTTGCATGTTCATCTCCAAAGAAATCTTCTATGAACTCCTGTTCTTCCATGCCTGGCCAATTAAATATCCAGTGGCAAGCCAATGAGTACTTTGAATGTACTCGCAAGAAACCCATGATTGGAACAACGCACAATAATGCAATGATATAGCACTAAGTAAGTAGTTTGCTGAAAGCTAGTTTTGGGTGCAATGACATGATCTATCAACCTGTAACGTATGCATCATGAGGGTACAAATATCCATATGAACAAGTTGCAGATATCAACATAAGCAGAGTTAGACACCAATCCAACTTGATCATCATGTCAAGTCATCTGACTTAACCCAATTAGCTTCATCAACACACACACGCACGGTTTGTAAAACTCTGGACGTAGTTTAAGCAGCACCGCCCAATGATAACCCACAAGTATAGGGGATTGCAACACTTTTCTATAAGTAAGAGTGTCGAACCCAACGAGGAGCTAAAGGTAGAACAAATATTCCCTCAAGTTCTATCGACCACCGATACAACTGTACACACGCTTGACGTTCGCTTTACCTAGAACAAGTAAGAAACTAGAAGTACTTTGTAGGTGTTGTTGGATAGGTTTGTAAGATAATAAAGAGCAAGTAAGTAAAAAGTTGGGTCTGTTTAGATTAAGAAACAATAAAGTAAATATAGCGAGTGTGGAAAAGTGGTGGTAGGAGTTGCGAAATTGTCCCTAAGTAATTGACTACTTTACTAGACCGATAGCAAGTATTATGTGGGAGAGGCCACTGCTAGCATGTCATCCCTGACTTGGAATTCTATGCACTTATGATTGGAACTATTAGCAAGCATCCGCAACTACTAATGTTCATTAAGGTAAAACCCAACCATAGCATTAAGATATATTGGTCCCCATTCAATCCCGTATGCATCAATTTCTATGCTAGGTTGAAGCTTCTGCCACTCTTGCCCTCCAATACATAGTCCTATCAACATACAAACTAACCCAAGGGTGTGATCCACGCACACAATCATATGATGGGCACCAAAGGACAACAACATAACCACAAGCAAATTAAATCAATCATAGTAATTCTTCAACCACCGATAGGACAATGAAAATCTACTCAGACATCATAGGATGGCAACACATCATTGGATAATAATATGAAGCATAAAGCACCAAGTTCAAGTAGAGGGTACAACGGGTTGCGGGAGAGTGGACTGATGTAGATAGAGGGGGGGAGGTGATGGAGATATTGGTGAAGATGGCGGAGGTGTTGGTGTAGATCGCTGTGATGATGATGGCCCCCGGTGGCACTCCGGTGCCACCGGAAGCGAGGGGGAGAGAGCCCCCCTCCTTCTTATTCTTCCTTGACCTCCTCCCTAGATGGGAGAAGGGTTTCCCCTCTGGTCCATGGCCTCCATGGCATGGGAGGGGCGAGAGCCCCTCCGAGATTGGATCTGTCTCTCTGTCTCTCTCTGTTTCTGCGTTCTGTTCTGGCTCTGTTTCACCGTTTCATATATATATGGATATCCGTAACTCCGATTGGCCTGAAACCTTCGCCGTGATTTTTTTTCTGAATATTAGCTTTCTTGCGGCAAAAGAAGAGCGTCAACTGCCTTACGGTGGGCTCACGAGGGTAGGGGCGCGCCCTAGGGGGGGCGCCCCCTGCCTTGTGACCACCTCGGGCACTGGTTCGCGTTGATTTTCCTTCCGAATTTTCCATATTTTCCAAAAATAAGCTCCCTCCGTTTTTATCCCATTTGGACTCTGTTTGATATGGATATTCTGCAAAACCAAAAACATGCAACAGAGAGGAACTGGCACTGGGCACTGGATCAATATGTTAGTCCCAAAAATAAGATAAAAAGTTGCCAAAAAGTATATGAAAGTTGAATAATATTGGCATGGAACAATCAAAAATTATAGATACGACGGAGACGTATCAGCATCCCCAAGCTTAATTCATGCTCGTCCTCGAGTAGCATAATCTTGATCATATGTCTAATCATGGCATGAATATTAAGACACGAGTGATTCAAAGCAATAGTCTATCCTTTGACATTAAGACAATAATACTTCAAGCATACTAATAAAGCAATCATGTATTTTCAAAATAACATGGCTAAAGAAAGTTAGCCCTACAAAATCATATAGTCTGGCTATGCTCCATCTTCACCACACAAAATATTCACATCATGCACAACCCCGATGACAAGCCAAGCAATTGTTTCATACTTTTGACGTTCTCAAACCTTTTCAACTTTCACGCAATACGTGAGCGTGAGCCATGGACATAGCACTATAGGTGGAATAGAATATGATGGTGGAGAAGACAAAAAGGAGAAGATAGTCTAACATGAACTAGGCGTATCAACGGGCTATGGAGATTCCCATCAATAGATATCAATGTGAGTGAGTAGGGATTGCCATGCAACGGATGCACTAGAGCTATAATTGTATGAAAGCTCCAACTAAAACTAAGTGGGTGTGCATCCAACTTGCTTGATCATGAAGACCTCGGGCATTTGAGGAAGCCCATCATCGGAATATACAAGCCAAGTTCTATAATGAAAATTCCCACTAGTATATGGAAGTGATAACTCAAGAGACTCTCTATATGAAGAACATGTTGCTACTTTGAAGCACAAGTGTGGTAAAAGGATAGTAACATTGCCCCTTCTCTCTTTTTCTCTCATTTTTTCTTTTCTTTTTTTTCTCTTTTTTTGGGCCTTCTCTTTTTTTTGCCTTTCTCTTTTCTTTATTATTTTTTTCGTCCGGAGTCTCATCCCGACCTGTGGGGGAATCATAGTGTCCATCATCCTTTCCTCATAGGGGCAATGCTCTAATAATGATGATCATCACACTTTTATTTACTTACAACTCAATATTACAACTCGATATCTAGAACAAAGATATGACTCTATATGATGAATGCCTCCGGCGGTGTACTGGGATGTGCAATGATCTAGCGTAGCAATGACATCAAAAAACGGACAAGCGATGAAAACATCATGGTAGCTATCTTACGATCATGCAAAGCAATATGACAATGAATGCTCAAGTCATGTATATGATGATGATGGAAGTTGCATGGCAATATATCTCGGAATGGCTATGGAAATGCCATGATAGGTAGGTATGGTGGCTATTTTGAGGAAGGTATATGGTGGGTTCATGGTACCGGCGAAAGTAGCGCGGTACTAGAGAGGCTAGCAATGATGGAAGGGTGAGAGTGCGTATAATCCATGACTCAACATTAGTCATAAAGAACTCACATACTTATTGCAAAAATCTATTAGTCATCGAAACAAAGTACTACGCGCATGCTCCTAGGGGGATAGATTGGTAGGAAAGGACCATCGCTCATCCCCGACCGCCACCCATAAGGAAGACAATCAATAAATAAATCATGCTCCGACTTCATCACATAACGGTTCACCATACATGCATGCTACGGGAATCACAAACCTCAACACATGTATTTCTACAATCCAAAACTACCCACTAGCATGAATCTAATATCATCTTCTTTATATCGCAAAATTATTGCAAGGAATCAAACATATCATATTCAGTGATCTACAAGTTTTATGTAGGATTTTATGACTAACCATGTGAATGACCAGTTCATGTCATCTCTCCAAATAGATATAAGTGAAGCAAGAGAGTTTAATTCTTTCTACAAAAGATATGCCCATGCTCTAACAAATCTAAGTGAAGCAAAAGAGCATTCTACAAATGGTGGTTTTCTATGTAAAGAGAAACAGGCAATCCAAACTTCAAATGATATAAGCGAAGCACATGAAGCATTCTATAAAGCCATACTCAAAAGATATAAGTGAAGTGTAATGAGAATTCTATAAATCAACCAAGGACTATCTCATACCAGCATGGTGCATAAAAAGAAAAATAAAAACCTAAATGCAAAAGATGCTCCAAGACTTGCACATATCGCATGAACGAAACGAATCCGAAAACATACCGATACTTGTTGAAGAAAGAGGGGATGCCTCCCCAGCATCCCCAAGCTTAGACGCTTGAGTCTCCTTGAATATTTACTTGGGGTGCCTCGGGCATCCCCAAGCTTGAGCTCTTGCCTCTCTTCCTTCTTCTCACATCGAAACCTTCTCAATCATCGAACACTTCATCCACACAAAACTTCAACAGAAAACTCGGTAAGATCCGTTAGTATAATAAAGCAAATCACTACTATTAGTACTGTTGCAAACCAATTCATATTTTGTTTTTGCATTGTGTCTACTGCAGTATAACTTTTTCATGGCTTAATCCACTGATATAAATTGATAGGTTCATCAAAACAAGCAAACTATGCATCAAAACAGAATCTGTCTAAAACAGAACAGTCTGTAATAGTCTGAACATTCACCATACTTCTGATACTTGAATTATTTTTTCCAAAATTAGTTAAAATAAACAATTTGTACAGCAAGACAGTGCAAAAGTAATCAGAACCATTCGACGTTCCAGCTAAAAATGTAAAATCGCGCACTACAGCCAAAGTTTCTGTCCTGCACCGTACAAACCATCAAGCAAATGTAAACATCCTAGAGGCAAACCTTGGCACATTGTTTTTATAATACAATGGAATTGTACAAGGGGATAATTATTTTTATTGAAAATTTTCTGTAATCAAGATTCACAAAGTTGTCGTGAGCATGAACAAAGTTCAAGGAGCTCTCCCACTTCAACAATGCTTATCTTTCTCACTTTCGCTTTCCTTTTTGAAAAAGTTTTGGGTTCCCCTCTTTATTTTTGTTGTTTTTAAACTATATGAAAGCACTCAACAGAAATAAATGACTCTTCTAAAACTTCTGGGTTGTCTCCCTGGCAGCGCTTTCTTTAAAGCCATTAAGCTAGGCATATAGTGCTCAAGTAGTGAATCCACCTGGATCCCAAGGTATATCAAAGCCAATTTTAATTAACAATGATTTGTAATTTAGTAGTGAGCACAAAGCAACATATATCAAGCAATGACGAAGTCTAACTCTCTTCCTATGCATTGGCATGTCATAAAAGAACAATTCATGCACACCTAGTAAAGGCCAATGCATAGTATAAACCGTTTCTTGCAATTTTATCATGTTGGAAACATAGAGAGGTGGAGATATAGTTCTTCTCTCATAATAATTGCAAGTAGGAGCAGAAAGCACATGCATATTATATTTATCGAAATCATCATGTGCAACGGTAAAAGGCAACCCATCAATATAATCCTTAATAAGTGCAAACTTCTCCGATATAGTATAATCGGGAGAATTCAAAAAGATAATAGGATTATCATGCGGGGGTGCAATAGCAACAATTTCATGTTTAACATAAGGAACTATAGCAAGTTCATCTCCATAAGAATGATTCATATTGGCATCTTGGCCATAAGCATAGCAAGCATCATCAAAAAGGGATATTTCAAAAGAATCATAGGGATCATAACAGTCATCATAGCAATCATCCTTCGGTAAGAACGAAGGGGAATTAAACACTGTATGAGTTGAAGAGTTACTCTCATTAGAAGGTGGGCACGGGTGATCAATCCGCTCTTCCTCCTTTTGTTCTTCACTCTCCTCATCTTTTTCATCCAATGAGCTCACAGTGTCATCAACTTCTTCTTCCATAGATTCCTGCAAAATATTAGTCTCTTCTTGGACAGCGGAGACTTTCTTAATAAGTGCATTAATTTCATAATTGTATTCATAATTCTCATAGCAATATTTGAGGATAGCTAAATTTTCAGATCTATAACGAGCATCATCAATATCATCAAACTTTTTAAACATAGATTCAATTTCATAAGCACCCATAAAAGCAACAAATTCTTCTATTTGTTCCACATCATAGTAATCATATATACCTCTAGCATAAGAAGCCATGGTTTCATTATCATTAAATTTGCATGAAAAGGGGAGGTGCGGAGAACTCATCCTAGAGCAACAAGTACAATCATATTCCGAGCATAGTTGTCTAGCATACCACTTCAATATATAAATTTGATCCCATAATAGTTTCCCTTTTTGTGTCAAGCGATAATCCCTAAAGTATTCACGTTGATCCAACGTTACTCCCATTACATAATTGAATGGGGTTTCCTCAGTATTATTAAAGTAGTATATAATATTTTTCACATAACCAGCATCGAGGGTTTTAGGAGGTTCCCCATCTCCATGAGCAGAAAGTACACCTAATTTTTTTGGTATTTCGTGTTCCATATCCATAACTAAAGATAAAGAACAACTAAGAACATCAAATAAAAATTACTTAGTGATAAAGAAAACAAGCACACACGAGAATATTCACCCTACGCTATTGCTCCTCGGCAACGGCGCCAGAAAATGGTCTTGATAACCCACAAGTATAGGGGATCAGTTTTCGATAAGTAAGAGTGTCGAACCCAACGAGGAGCTAAAGGTAGAACAAATATTCCCTCAAGTTCTATTGACCACCGGTACAACTCTACGCACGCTTGACGTTCGCTTTACCTAGAACAAGTAAGAAACTAGAAGTACTTTGTAGGTGTTGTTCGATAGGTTTGCAAGATAATAAAGAGCAAGTAAGTAAAAAGTAGGGGTTGTTTAGATTAAGAAACAATAAAGTAAATATAGAGAGTGTGGAAAAGTGGTGGTAGGAGTTGCGAAATTTTCCCTAAGCAATTGACTACTTTACTAGACCGATAGCAAATATTATGTGGGAGAGGCCACTGCTAGCATTAAGATATATTGGTCCCCCTTCAATCCCGTATGCATCAATTTCTATGCTAGGTTGAAGCTTCTGTCACTCTTGCCCTCCAATACATAGTCCTATCAACATACAAACTAACCCTAGGGTGTGATCCACGCGCGCAATCATATGATGGGCACCAAAGGACAGCAACATAACCACAAGCAAATTAAATCAATCATAGTAATTCATCAACCACCGATAGGACAACGAAAATCTACTCAGACATCATAGGATGGCAACACATCATTGGATAATAATATGAAGCATAAAGCACCATGTTCAAGTAGAGGGTACAGCGGCTTGCGGGAGAGTGGACCACTGTAGATAGAGGGGGGGAGGTGATGGAGATGTTGGTGAAGATGGCGGAGGTGTTGGTGTAGATCGCGGTGATGATGATGGCCCCCGGTGCCACCGGAAGCGAGGGGGAGAGAGCCCCCTCCACCTTCTTCTTCCTTGACCTCCTCCCTGGATGGGAGAAGGGTTTCCCCTCTGGTCCACGGCCTCCATGGAATGGGAGGGGCGAGAGCCCCTCCGAGATTGGATCTGTCTCTCTATCTCTCTCTGTTTCTGCATTCTATTCTGGCTCTGTTTCACCGTTTCGTATATATATGGAGATCCGTAACTCCGATTGGACTAAAACCTTCGCCATGATTTTTTTTCTGAATATTAGCTTTCTTGCGGCAAAAGAAGAGCATCAACCGCCTTACGGTGGGCTCACGAGGGTAGGGGGCACGCCCTAGGGGGGCGCCCCCTGCCTCGTGACCACCTCGGGCACTGGTTCGCGTTGATTTTCCTTCCGAATTTTCCATATTTTCCAAAAATAAGGTCCATCCGTTTTTATCCCGTTTGGACTCTGATTGATATGGATATTCTGCGAAACCAAAAACATGCAATAGACAGGAACTGGCACTGGGCACTGGATCAATATGTTAGTCCCAAAAATAATATAAAAAGTTGCCAAAAAGTATATGAAAGTTGAATAATATTGGCATGGAACAATCAAAAATTATAGATACGACGGAGACGTATCACCCAACTGTCCTTGACCATGGACATGGCTATTTTAATAGTTTTACACTCCGCAGAGGTTGCACACTTTACCCACAAGATCCGGGGAACTTCTGTGTCATCCACGACCGGCGGTACCTCAAGTACCCGGGGTAAGCACCCGATCACTATCTTTCCCTAGTCGACACTAACATAGAGTCCACTCGATTGGTAGTAACCCCCGTGCCCAACATTTCACATCTTAAAATTGTGGAGCCTCGCTCCCATATTCATCACATACCACAAGCACGGGGTACCAACGGTGTGTCCGGTGCCTTGTAAAAACATTCATGGCCGCCCTACCTGGCACGACCCTGTCCTGAGAGAGCACAACAATGACTCTCCCTTCACTAGTAATGCGGGCTCCAAGCTATTATCGACCTAGATAATCAATAATGCCCTTTCCCATATAAGGGTAGAGTGGTTGCGCATGTAAGGTTGGGACAGTCGACAAATCTTAAATCTAATCCATTTTCGAAAATAACACACACACTTGCCTCGGTACACCACTTCATCATCAAGTGGTTACCCAACTCATTATCTCCCTCGATCATAAGTGGCACCCGATGTTTTTTTGAAAAACCTTTGAAAACAACTTGGTATCCTTCACCATGCATATAACCATCCCATTTGTGTAGCAGCTTCTTAGCATCCTAACTACACCCACTCGCATAACCCTCATAGAAGGGTAGGGGCATGCACAATGCAATTATCAACAAGGAGGAAATGAAGGCAACCCACCAAAGTGGCTACCATCTCATGATGATTCTGATGCAACAATAATGAAGTGCTATATGACATGCGTAAAAAGGGGTTTCATAGACATGGTCAAAGGGCTGCTTGCCTGGCTCAGCAAAGTCTTCTGGGTCTTCAAAGTCTTCTGTTCCAACTCCTCCGTCAGCAACGCAATCAATCGTCACAAAATAATAATGAGAAAAATAAGGCAATAATAAATCAAAAAAACCAAAGTGCTCAGAAAAATGTGAACTCATTTTTGTTAAATACTAGGGTGAAAACTAAGAAGGGGAAAATTCCTAGTTTTGGACTTGGAGTAGCAGAATAGATGAAATGGATTTTCAGAGGGGTTTAACTATATTCAAATTTGAATTTGAATATAAACAATACATAAAAGTTGGTTGGACATGAATGAAAGTTATACCATTAATTAGGTGGGATTTTTACAAGATTTGAGGAACTGGAATTATTGATTTTGGATTAATATTTAATCCTGTGGAATTTTTACAAGTTTGACAGAAAAGCAAATGGAGAAGGGGCACTGTGCTTGCTGGGCCAGAACAGCTGCAGCGCAGCAGGCCCAGCCAGAGAGGCGGCCCAACGCACTGGTGCACGCGCGTGCGCTAGGATTAAACCTGACGGGCGGGGCCCAGGCGTCAACGAGCAAGGGAGGGGCGATGGAGAGGAGAGGCTGATAGGCGGGGCCGGCCAGTCATCCCTAACCCCGTGATAGAGGGCCGACGAGCTCACCAATGATGTTTCCGGGAACGATGGGGTGAGCTGTTGGCACGGCTGGAGTCAGCATCGAGTCGTCGTTCGGGTGGAGGTGGTCGACGTCGCCGGAGCTGTCTGTTTCGCCGGCGACGCGTTGGGAGGTGGTCGCACCGGCCGTCTTCGGCTGAAAACAACGTGGAAAGGAGAGGGAAAGGGGTCAGCGAGGTGAGGCGGCTCCAGATTGGGAAAGAACAAGGGCGGAGGAGGTCTGTACCGCGAGATCGACGGCGACCCAAGGTGACAGAGCTCGAGCTCGATCTCGAGCCCGAGCGCTCCTGGAGATGAACTGGGGGTGCAGGGGGTGAGTGGTGAGGAGAGGAGGGTTCGGGGAGGGTTTATATAGGAGCACGACGGTCCACCATGTACCAGTGCGCCTGCAAGGTCGTTGCCATCCCTACGGGACATGGGGGCTCGCATCGAGGTGTCGGGGGTGCTCGTCGGGTTGGTCTAGGGCGAGGGGAGTGAAGAGAGAGAGAGAAGGGGGAGGGTAGAGGCGCCGCACGTGTGAGGCCGCTCACTAGAGCTCTCGGGCGGCCGGTGCACGTGCGAGCAGGGGCAGGAGAGAGAGAGGAAGGAGGGGGCCAACCAGCTGCCGTGCCTCGGATGCTAAGGCGCATCGTCGGGCGTGCGGGGGAGGCCCTAGGTGGCCGGAGGTGCTTAGCAGGGGGCGGCTACAGTGCCTGGACGCACTGTAGCGCGCTCCAGAGTGCCCAAATGGATCGGCATGCTATTTTCTAAGCAGTGTGGGCGCGGCCAAAGGTGTCTGGTAGCTCTAGGGGGAGTAAAGAAGTGGGCTATGGCCTTGGATGCCCTGGGGAGCCACTTGAGTGAGGAGGGAGGTTGAGGGAGAGAGAAAACTTGCTATCCAGGGAGGTAAATTAGGGTCTTTCACCCCTTAATTATTGATAAATGGACGGGGGAAAGTTACTCGAGGTAGAAGAGGGTCAGGAGTAGCTGTGGTAAAAAGTTGAGGCCATGGAGAAGAGTGGAAGAGGTCAAAGTAGTTGTTTTGGTAAAGTGGCAGAAGGTGTTTGTTGTTGGTTTGGGCTGGTAAATGAATTCCATTTGGTATGAGATTCCATAGGGTGAAATGGAACATATAATTAGGGTCTTCCACCTATTTTGAGCTCATTTGGGAAAAGTTGCCAATGCAACTTTTGTAAACCCTAGAAATTAGCAGAGATGAACTTGTGTAGATCTAGTTGAAAAATCACTTCCCCTTGATGCACCACTTGGTGTAGTGGCCTCATTTGGTCATGTGAACATGCTCACAAAAGTTGGGGTCAAGGAGAGAAAGTTGGTAGTACAAAGTTGTTCAAATTTGATTCTGTTAGAGAGGGTTTTGGGGCATTTTGGCGAACCAAAATGACCCTAATTGAGATGATGCTTTGCAAGATGATCACAATATGCATTTGTGACTTGTTGGATTTTCCTTGGTTTTTTATGAAAATATTTCCTGTAGAAATATTTCAAATCCTTGAAATGGGCAGAAATGGTTTTGGAGTGTTTTGTCCAATATTTTGAACCCGACCATGTGTTGAAACTCTTATATATGGAAAATATATGTCCACTGAGTTTCCCTGATTTTTCTCAAATATTTTTTAAGATTTAAAATAATTTTAACCGATTAAAGATCATTTGTGGCCTTAAGAAAAAGCCTTTAAATAAAATAGGAAAATTACCTTTAAAATTATATTTTTGTGGTTTATGGTAGTCCTATATATAATAGGTTTCAAATATACTATTTGAAATATTTTTCATACCCCAAATCAAGTACTTGTAGTGCAAACCTTAATTCAGAGGTTTTTGGAAAACTAATTTTTGAAAATACTATTTGGCCAAATTATTTTTGTAAGAAAATACTATATTGTTCTATACACATGGCATGATCATTGGGCAGAAATTTGGGGCAAGGAGATGAAGTATAGAAGGTGGAGTTGTGTTGACTTTTAAAGAGCACTTGAAAATCACGGAGAGAAAACCAACTCCAAATAAAAAGCCAAATAATGCAAAAGTTTTTGTCAAACCACACTTTATCATGATTTAATATCTTAAGTGTTGTGGTATGAAAATCAGGGTGTACAGTACTCACGGTCGAGCGGGAAGAAGAACGTAAAGCCTATAAGGTTCAGCGCCCAGTGTATTATATTTCTGAAGTCTTAACTCCGTCCAAGCAGAGATATCCGCATTATCAGAAGCTTGTCTATGGAATTGACTTGACTTCGAAGAAGGTGGCACATTATTTCTCAGATCACTCCATCACAGTCGTCAGCGATGCTCCATTGTCAGAAATTCTGAACAACTGAGATGCAACTGGTCGAGTGGCAAAGTGGGCGATTGAACTCCTTCTGTTGGATATCAAGTTTGAGGCAAAGAAATCAATCAAGTCCCAAGAAATAGCAGATTTCCTAGTCGAGTGGATTGAACAGCAGCAACCGACTCAAGTTCAGTCGGAACATTAGACTTTGTTTTTTATGGATCCAAGATGCTGAATGGTTTTGGTGCTGGAGTAGTTCTGGTATCTCCGCGGGGCGACAAACTCAGTTATGTCATTCAGATTCACTTTGATTCCTCCAACAATGAAGCTGAATATGAAGCACTTCTATATGGGTTGCGAATGGCCATTTCACTTGGCATCCGTCGCCTAATGGTCTACGGTCACTCAGATTTGGTGGTCAATCAAGTGATGAAAGAGTGGGATGTCAGAAGTCCAGCTATGACTGGTTATTGCAATGTAGAAAGAAAGCTAGAAAAGAAGTTTGAAGGACTAGAGCTCCACCACATACCCCGACTGAAGAACCATGCAGCAGATGACCTGCCAAAGATAGGTTCCAAGCGAGAGCCCATTCCCAGGAATGTGTTTTTGGAGCATCTTCACACAACATCAGTTCTAGAGGATCCCTTCATAGAAGAACCCCCACAGCCTAAGAGTTCTATTGATCTGACTGAAGTTGAAGTCCCAGCCGTGGTCGACTTAGTCAAGGAGGTTTTGGTCGTCATTCCTGACTGGACAGTTCCCTATGTCGCATATATTCTCAGGAAAGAACTTCTAGAAGATGAAGATGAAGCACGGTAGATTGTCCGTCGGTCTAAAGCCTTCACTGTGATAGATGGTCGGCTGTACAGGGAAAGTCTGACCGGAGTTGCCCAGTGATGCATTAACCTAGAAGAAGGTCGAATGATTCTCAACGATATCCACTCGGGGGCCTGTGGTCACCATGCGTCCTCATGGACAATTGTGGCCAAAGCCTACCGAGTAGGTTTTTACTGGCCGCATGCGAATGAAATGGTAAAGGAAATAGTCGACAAGTGTGAGGGTTGCCAGTTCTAATCCAACGTGTCTCACAAGCCTGCTTCAGCCTTGAAGACCATTCCACTCATCTGGCCATTTTCCGTTTGGGGTTGGATATGGTTGGACCCTTGAGTACTGGCAGAAGTGGTTTCACTCACCTGCATGTTGCAGTCGACAAGTTCACTAAATGGATTGAAGCCAAGCCCATCAAGAACCTCGATTCGGGCACTGCCATCAGCAGGAGGTTAACATGCAGATTTGGAGTCCCACACAACATCATCACATACAATGGTTCAAACTATGATTCAGATGAGTGCAGAGCATTCTGTGCTTCCCAAGGCACTCGGGTCGACTATGCTTTAGTCGCTCAGCCACAGTCGAATGGACAGGCGGAGAGAGCAAATGGTTTGATCCTCCAAAGGTTGAAGCCCAGATTAATGCGAGACCTCTAGCATCTAGCTGGCGCCTGGGTAGATGAGTTACCGTCAGTACTATGGGGTCTAAGAACAACACCAAATCGGTCTACTAGTCGGGCTCCCTTCTTCATGGTATATGGAGCTGAAGTTGTACTGCCAACTGATTTGCTCCACAACGCCCCACAAGTAGAGCTTTTCTCAGAGGCAGAAGCAGAATAAGCCCGACAAGATGTTGTTGACCTTCCGTAAGAGGAAAGAGAGATGGCCCTGATTAGGTCGACCATCTATCAACAAGACCTTCGTCGGTTCCATGCCAGAAACGTCAGGGGTCGAGCATTTCAGGAAGGGGACCTGGTTCTCCGTGTGGATCAGCAACGACCGCACAAGCTAGCTCCCACTTGGGAGGGCCCTTTCATCATCACCAAATTTCTTCATAGTCAGACTGTTGAGATGTTGAGATGTAACAAGAACAGTCAGACTGTCGAGATTTAATAAGAAGTACCTTTCATCATCACCACTCTGCCATTTTAATACTTGAACAGTCAGACTGTTGAGATGAGGTGCAGTGTGAGGTTTGCTCCACACGCTCTATCCTTATCCGCAAGGATGATGAGGTGCAGTTCAACCAAGACCTTATCCTCGGAGCTGCGACACAAATACAACGTCCGCGCCATCCTTATCCGCAAGGACGATGAGGTTCAGGTCGACCACGACATTATCCTCGGAGCTGCAACAGAAATACAATGCCCGCTCCATCCTTATCCACAAGGACGACGAGGTATAGGTCGACCACGACCTTATCCTTGGAGCTGCGACACAATACAATGTCCGCTCCATCCTTATCGGCAAGGACGACATGGTGCAGTTCGAGCACGACTTTATCCTTGGAGCTGTGGCACAAATACAATGTCTGCTCTATCCTTACCTGCAAAGACGACGAGGAGCAGGTCATGGACGACACCGAATGCCCTTGTCTGTGACCCATTCGACCGAGCTGCACCACAAAGTCCGTAGGAATTCAGACTGAAGAATCGAATTCCACTCAGAGCCAAGAGATTCAAAAACAACCAAGTTCAGATAAAACCTACGAGGTTCCAGACCACAGTTTAAAGTACTCGGGCATCAGGCCCGAAAGAGTTTAACAGTTACACAACCACTCGGCATACCGAGGCAAATTAACTCCACAGGAGGAGGACTGGCAGGCTTGACGAACTCATCCAGGTCGATTCCATCTGCCATTCGAGTGGCGGCAACAATAAAGGTCTCCATGAAAGACTAGAAGTCGTGTCTCCTCGTGTTGTCAACCTTGATCGCTACTAGCTTTTCCTCCTTGGCCTCCTTGCAATGGACTCGAACTAGTGACATAGCTACGTCAGCACCGCATCGAGCATATGACTTCTTCCATTCGTGCACTCGACCAGGGATCTCATTAAGTCGAGTCATCAAAGACTCGAGGTGGTTTTGGAGTGTCTCTTGCGGCCAGAGCGCCAAGTCGATTCGCGACACCGCAAGTTTCAGGCAGGCGAGGTAGTCTGTGACACCGACAAGGCGAGATTCCAGTCGGAGCATGTTCATAGAAGCTTCATCATTGACAGGGGAATTAATGGGGTCCAAGCTCGTCTCGATTCGCCCAGTTTCTTCCTCAAAGTTTTGGCAGAATTCTGCAACCACAAAGACCTAATGAGTCGACCGATTTATGGTGACTTGACAAATGGCAAAATAGTCGGACAAGGAAAAATACCTTCAAGCATAAGGAATAACTTCTTGGCGAGGGCTCCCAGATAGGCCTCCAGGTCATTTCTCTTACGAGAAATGCCTTCAATCTTCTCGTTCAAAGCTACTTTGTCTTTCTTTAGCCCTACAAAAAAAGACACATCCATGACATTTTGGGCCGAATGAATTTTTTTTCTGTCATACTTATGACACTTCTATGATGATAATTGTGACAAAACCCGATATCATCATAGATGTGGTGGGCTCCTACTTCTATGACAAAAAATCATGACAAAAAATGGGCTTTTCGTCCTGTGCGGGCCGGAGACGCAGCTGCATGACATTATTTGGGTCGTCCATGACGGAAAAAACCATGGTAGAAGCGAGGGCGAGGAAAATTTCGGGGAGTTCCTGGTTACGGTGGGTGGTCGGGGGCCAAGCGATGCGTGTTTCTCTCGTACACGTACGCACGTGTGTGCGAGGCGTTGGGCTCTAACTGAACCCGAGCGAGGCGTTGGGATCTAACTGAACCCGAGCGATTGCACTAGCTATGTTACTGAACCCGAGTGATTCATTCTCTACTGCTGCTAACTGAAGCCGATTGATGATGCCTTTGAATGAATAGTAAGTGTTGCTGGGGGGTTTGGATGAACAGTTCCCGGTGGGGGTGGATGAACAGGACCCTGTGGTGTTGCCTCTGGATGAATAGGACCCCGATCGATCGAGACAGTTGGGGTTGGATGAACAGGACCCCGTGGAGGGCTGGATGAACAGGACCACCCCGTGGAGGGCTAGATGAACAGTAGACGGTGGAGGGCTGGATGAACAGTAGTGTAGCGACCCGACCCGAATGGGTCAAGTCTCTGTGCTTATGTGTCATCCCTGGATCGGTATGCTGACACACACAGTACTCGAGGATTTATAACAGAGGTAAATCACATGTAAAAGTAACGTAAATACTATTACCTCAAATCCAAAATAGCGGAAGTAACAAGGTTGTGGATTCCCATCAACACCAACGGCAAAGTTGAGTGTAGAAATCGTAACCCTAACGTATCACTTACTCGTCGTAAGATAATCCTGCAACATGAGACATTGCAGCCACAGAGGGTTAGTACATTGAATGTACTGGCAAATTCACACCATAGAGAATGATGAATAAAGACTATCACTACATGCATATTTGGCTGGTGGAAAAGCTCTATGGTTTAGTTTTTGCGAAAAGCCAATTTTTCCCTACTGCAAAGGAATAAATTTTATTTAACTATCATGGTGGTTGTTGAACATTGAGAATGGTTGACAGCATTCTCAATCCCAATTAAGTAACATCATTAAACTCAACAATATTCATTTAAAGTAACGTGATGAGATCACAGGATAATCCAAGAACTAGATACTCAAGATGTCCATAACCGGGGACACGGCTAATCATGATTAGTTTGTTACACTCTGCAGAGGTTTGCACACTTTTCCCCACAAGACTCGATCGCCTCCGTTGGATTTCTCGCACTACATGGTGTTTGAGAAATGGATGACCAAGACACAGTCTTTCAGAAGCGCTAGCACCTTACGATGGATAGACCGGTACACCTACTTTCCCCTACATCTGCTAGTCTACCCTGTAAGAGTTCGCACGACTTAATCAACTATGCCAGAGCCCATAATGGCTTGTGGCTGCACACGGAAGTTTCTAGTTTGAAAAATCTCATGATCCCTTTGAGCCTGGGTGGCGGTCCAAAAGAAAACAGGCAAGTCCTGGATTACCCAGGTGCCTAAGGCAATCCTAGAATAACCAGGTGCCTCAATCCACCCAGATGTGTGTTTAAGTTGCCACCTTAAGTAAACCATTAATTAACAATCTCACATCTGTCATGGATATCACTCACCCAATCCACGTCTACTAGCATAGCATGGCATAATGGCAAACGTAGAAGTAACTCCCAAAGGTTTGATTATTAAACAGGTAATAGGTACTACCTCAACTACTTCCCATCCCATAATTTAATTAGATCCTAGTCATGCAATGTTTGAGGATTGATGTAATGCAATAAAACTAGGTTGTAGAAAAGGTATGATCAAAGTGTGAACTTGCCTGCAATGTTGATGAAGATGATTTGCACTCAAAACTCTTGATAGATCTACTCGTCACACTCCGGTCAATCTATCGTAAGCAAGCAATAGTAACCACACATAAGCAATCACTCAAAAGATCAGAAAGAACGAAGAAGATGATTCGGAAACATCAAAACCAAGCAAATAACTCTTGCAACATAAAACAATTTCTAACAGTACCAAAATTATGTGAATTTGGCCTTATTAGAATGTTTCAAGAGCTTCAATTTGCAAAAAGAATCAACTCAAACGGAGCTACGAAACTCAAGTTATGATCAAACAAAGTTTGAATTCAAATCTGATCTAATTCAAATTTTAAACTTTTCAAAAACATGTTTGGGTTGGATTACTGGATAGAGGAGATCGTAACGAAGACGTGGGCATTTGTTTCGTTGGATTTGGATAAATGGGTAAAAAGATGTGGTGTTTTGAAAATCAGGGACTAAACTGCAGAGAAAGAAATTGCAACTAGGTTCCTGGATACGTGTCAGAAATCTACTGGCCCAAATCTGTTCGCTGCGAGGCTAAAACGGCGGATGTTCGCTATTTAGCGCATACCGGTTCAAAAAAACAGACATATCTAATCCTAACCATAGCTCTAAGATCGGACGGTTGAGGTGACAGGGGGCTTTACCGCGGCGGTCACGTCATCGGCGTCAGAGAAGAAAGCGGCGGCGGCGGCGGCTCGAACGGGACGGCGGCTCCGGGGCTCGGCGGCACCGGTGGAGAAGATGGAGAGGCGCGGCTCGACGAGGGGAAGGCGGTGGCGTGTGGGCACTCGGCCTCGGAGTCGGAACGGCGCGGGCTTGGCGGCGGATCTCGCGAACTTCTCCGAGTTCGCGCGGGGCGTGGAGAGCTGCGGTTTGAGGCAAAACGAGGCCAGGGCCTCGGCTTATAAAGGGGGTTGCCTTGGGCGAGGGGAGAAGACGGGGGAGGCGCCCGGGTTGAGCACGGCGTCGGCCGGCGAATCGTGCGCGTGCTGGACTCCGGCGGGAGGTCGGTGACGAACCCGACAGGTGGGTCCCACCTGTCGGTGGCTGGGTGTGGCAGCATGCGCGCGGAGGAGAGAGCGGGCGGGAGAGGCGAAGGCGGTTCGGGCGCACGGAGGCCGCTGCTGAGCTGGGCTGGCGCTGGACTGGGCTGGGCCGGTCCAGTTCGGCGGCGGAGGAGGATTTGTTTTTTTTAACACAGGCAAAAGATAAATAAAATAAAAGTGAACTAAAGGAAAATATTATATAGCCATATAATATATCAAAATTTTCAGAAAAAGATTTCCAACAACATGGACATTTTTCTAGCATTAAATAAAATACACACAAAATCAGATAATTCAAAGAGTGCTACTGGTCTAATAGAATCCAACAAAAAACATTTTAAAAATACCAAAATGATTTCAAATAAATTTTTCTCCAATTTTCTAATGTAGGGAATCATGTTACCCTATTTTCCATGTATTTTGATTTTCGAGAAAAATAATTTGAATAAAACTCAAATAAATCCAAATTGAAAATAAATTCAAAAGAACTTTGAATTTAAATCTTTGAACTCCCAACTCATATTTCATATAATTTGAAGAAGTCATTTTATATTCTCTCGTGAAAATCATTGAGTTCCATAAAGTTTCAGAATTGAAAATATTTTCAAATGAAATTCAAATATTTTCAACAACCCTTGTCATTTAAATAAATGGAAGAAGTCATGTCATCTTCTCTCCAGGGTTTCGTGATGAAAAAAGTATTTGAATTCACGGAGAGCAAAATACAAAAATGAAAGTTTGGGAAAGTCCTTTTATTCCCTCTCATTTAACTTTCAAAAAGGATTCGAATTTCACTCAATTTCACGCAATCAATCAAACAATCAATCAATTCTATCTATTTATTATAACATTCCAAAATTTAGAATTTTGGGATGTTACAAACCTACCACCCTTAAAATGAATCTCGTCCTCGAGATTCGGAGAGGCTAGAAAGAAATAGGTTAGGGTTTGGGGTCTTCTCAAAATCCATCAATCATCATAGGGGTCTGGGGTGCTACCACCCTTAGAAGCATGGTTACTGTTCCATCAAAACTCATATACTCCATCCTTATTCTTGACAGTGTCAGTCTTCTCAGATCCTCGAGAAAATTCCTTCTCTGAGCTCTTCCGATAGTGGCATAACCTTTTCCTCAATTCTTGTGTCTTTCATCTAGGTAAGGTTATTCCGAGACTGGGTCTTCTTAGCAGACGGGTCTGGCGCCAAAACTAAACAACTATCGATATCTCATGGTGGTCAACAATTGTGGTTTCTCCTGCAGGAAATGGGTCTGGGTGATCCTCACCGTATAACCTACGGTTGGCAAAGCTGCCTTGTACAAGGGAAAAATACCTATACCATTCTAAGGCTTAAACAAGGTTTTGATCATCGTCTCTCCACTATAGGTAAGTCACTCAGATTTACCATCCCATATAGCAAGGCGAACAATAAGAGTAAGTCGGTATGGTGATCAATCCATCCCGCACCCAAATCATTACCTTGTATACGGTTTAGCAAATCTCGCATTCTAACACTCGGCCAACCTCACAAGCATTGCAGAATTTCTCTTGTCGACGAACCAAGTTCGGATAAATCCATAGATTCTGCAAGCCAAACAACCATCTATCGTTCCTTCACAACTCTCAGGTTTTGTGTAAACTCCTATAAAATCATCTGTCGACAAAGGTATATCCTCTTCCAGGGTTCTTCCATCAGCAAGAATGTGCTTGCTTCTTGGCAGGTCCTGGGGCCTGTGGGTTATGGCCCATCTCATCACTTGTAGTCCTTGAACTTATCATCGGGCAACTTATCGTTATTCCAACATCCAACTTCCAGCTTCCTAGCATACTTAGAATCCATCCAATTGTATTGTCTTCTTCCTTCTATTGGCACCAAACTAGGACATGATTACTCAGACTCATCATGGAGTTTTCATTGATCCATATTTCTGACATCATACCTCCTTTATAACCAATAGTAATTTATCTCTTCATCCTCGTGGGATATCCCTCATACCGAGATAAAAACTTATACTTATGAAGTCCATATTCCACTTCGTGGAACATCATTATCCTTTCCGCGGTCAAGCGTCCTTACAGGGGAATATTGGCCATCTCTGCATGGCACTTCTTCAACTGGGAAATGTGAAACACATCTTGAACTCCTAACAGTCATTCGGGTAACTCAAACTTGTAGGCCACTTCTCTCATACGCTCCAAAACTCGGTATGGTCCTACAAATCTCGGGGCTAACTGTCCCTTAACTCCAAATCGTTTAACTCCTCGCAGAGGGGTCACACGAAGACATGCTCTATCTCCAATTTCATAGACTACCTCCTTGCATTTTTAAGTCTGCATAACTCTTCTACCTGGACTGAGCTACTTTCAATCTATCTCGAATCAACTTAACACTCTCTTCTGACTCCTTGATCACATTGGGTCCAAACAACTGACGTCTCCAACTTCATCCTACATACTTTTGAGGTATCACACATATCGAGACAAAACTCGTATTCATTTTGTCCAAAATCCACTCAGTGGAGTATCCTTATCTTTTCCAGGGGTCAACAGTTCTTACAGGGTACTACCACCCTTAAAATGCACAAATCTTCCATAGACCATATTTCTCATATCCTCAGAATGGCCAAAATTCTTCTTCTTAGAGTAACAACTCATAAAACCCAAATCTTTACCAATGATGCTAACTTTATTGATTCTCAAGTGATTACCATCTCTCGCTTTTCCATTACTTGTCTCAACTCAACACCTCAATATAAAAGAAAAATGTTCTCACTTCTACTACTCCATTTCTTTTGTTGCAAACTCAACTATCTAGCACAAGCTTCCTTCTCCTTAGGGCATTCTCTGGCAAAGTGCCCTGCTCCATTACAACTAAAACATATTACTTCTGACAAGTATCGAGGTTTCCTTTTTGGGCAATTGTTGAGGTAGTGCCCTGACTCCTTGCACCTGTAACAGGTGATATGACTCAGGTCCTTCCTGGAATCCAATCTGCTTCTCTTCCTGGACCTTTCCATGCCAATCATGACTTCTATTTCCTGTGGGTCATACTCTACTTCCTTTGTCGGGAATTCTACTAGATCCCCATTCATACAATTCTGGGAGATGTGTCCTTCTTCTCCACATGAATAGCAAGACTTAGTGAAGGGTTTACTCGGG
This sequence comes from Triticum urartu, assembly GCF_056163025.1. Taxonomy (NCBI): domain Eukaryota; kingdom Viridiplantae; phylum Streptophyta; class Magnoliopsida; order Poales; family Poaceae; genus Triticum; species Triticum urartu. The sequence continues at coordinate 335,305,123 of NC_141879.1, read as the reverse complement.
TCTTCCTTAGGCGTGTCCTCCATTTCTTCCTTCATCACGGTTCTTCTAAAATTTCCATAAGGGCTCCTTTCTTTACTTCTTTATTCTGTTGTACGGTCCTTCGTACCATGGGGTAAATGTGACACTGAGTAGGATAGCGAGAAATCCCATCACACAAGAAATAAGTAATCTTCCTAGTTGTGAATTCTTCAACTGGGTGACTTCCTTCACAATTAGGGCAGTCATCCTTGTGTTCTTTATGGGTGTGTCATATTTCTCCACAAATCTTGCATGCACAAGGTTTCCTCATATCCTTTCCATAAGGCTTCAACTTCTGGGACACAAGCCGAGACTTTGGCAAAGTCAACTTTAATTCTCTCCAAGTGGTTACTCCTTGCCATCCATTCATGGTTTGGTACATTCTCCACCAAGTAGCAGCACCTCCTTCAAAGCACTGAAGAGCATGCTGGGTCATATCATTTCCAACTATAGGGTTATTCTCCATGCGATCTTCCATGTTCTGAATCCATCGGTCCGTCTCCAATTGACTCATCGGTCCAGAAAATACAAGCTCATCTCCATTCATCCTCTATTGGGTCCAAGGGTTTTGGGGTGAGATAAGAGGGATAGAGAGGGATACACACAATACAACCAATGGTTTTGAAAAGACAGATTTTATCTGTGGCTGTCGGAAAAACATCAAACAAATGATAGCTCACAAACATCGCATCTAACGTAGGTATATAACAGGGGTTTGGTCTTCTAAAGGTCAATAAATCTTCAACGTCTCCAAATTCTTCAAGCCTTGTTCATGCCTCCAATGGCTTGTTCCGATCATGCTTGTCTTTCTCAAGTTCTTTTGCCAGATCAATCTCTGTTGACGTGAAATCTCTCATGACATCCTTTAATATTCCGGAGTTGCATTTCAAACTTCTGGTTTCAACATCCTTCACATGAACCATGGTCATACTGTCCTTCAGTTCCTGACAATTCTCCGGTATCTCGAGGTTGTAGCTCCTCCAGCTTGGCTACTCTCATCTTCAGGATCCTGAGTTCCTCATGAAATACTTCCTTGTCTAATACGACTTCCTGGAGCTCCATTTTAAACTTCTTGATGTACTACTCCAGATCCTGGTGATACACCGGCTAGGGATAAAACTTCATCTTATGATAGGTGCTCCATCAGCCTTCTTCCATCAAATCCATTCTGAAGACATGCATCCTTAACTCAGCACGGTGACAATAGCATTAGCGGGTGATGACATCACGGATAACCGTGTTTCTGCTCTTGTCATTTCCATGAGCTATCTCTCCATAGTTGATATCTCCTGCCTTAGGGTTTCTTTGACAAAACTTCGAGTTCTCATACTCCTTGTTTTAGTCTTTCTCCGGTACACCTTGATCCCGGGTATTGACAACTTCCATAATCTGCCAAGTTCCATAAGGGTAGCATTCCTAGGTCATACAAATCTGGGGATTCTTCAGAGCCTCCAATTCTCCTAGTCTTCAGAGTCTTCAACAGCTGTAGTTTCCATTATCATAATGTATGGTAAAATCCTCTTCATTCCGAATGGTCTTACTTGTCTGATATTGTCAGGACCCCGATTCCAAGTCACATCGATCCAGCCGGTAACACCTCATATCACTTTGCGGCCTCACGCACGGTATCCCACGGGTGTCGCCCTACCATGGACCGGGACCATTTGCGCCTTTTGGCTCACGTATATGATAGTGTCGCTAGCATCCATATGACAGAGAACCCGGGCCGACATGGCTAGTCGTGAACCCAAAGCGGCACAAACCTATGGAGACACGCATACATGAATCACATCGAACATGTCGGTCATCAACGAGTGATTCCGGGCTGTACCACTGGGCTAACAGGACTCCGGGGAACCCCGGGCTGTAGCAGGCTAGGCAGGACTCCGGAAGTCACCGTGTAACATTTCCCCGAAGGGACAGACATAGGGACGAAATGAAACACATGCCGGCCAGTCAAGTGTCCTGAACAGTAGTGCTGGGCTAGCAGGACTCCGGTGAACCGGGCTGTAGCGGACTACTATGGCTCGAGGACCACTAGAATACATTTCCCCATAAGAAAGGCTGCCAAGGATAAACAACTAGAGTGTCGGATCCCACTCATACCAAGCATTTCAATCATACACACAATATGCCCGATATGAGTACATACAACATGGCATCACAACAAAACTCTACAACTCAAGTACTTTATTTAAAGGCTCCAGCGAGCCATACATAACATGTTCATACAGATAGGGGTCACATGACCCGACACTCAAGTCATACAAACATACAAGCACATACGGAAGCAACTAGTCTGAGTACAGACTCTAGAAAGAAAGAAGGCTTCTCGAAGCCTGTCTAACTACATAGGCCCTCCATGGCTAGGATCACCACCTGGGTGGCTAGTCACTCGTCGACGTCAAGGTCTACATAAAACCCATCGGAGGGGGCAGTGTTGTCGTCTGAAAACAATAAATAAGCAAACATGAGTACAAAGGTACTCAGCAAGTCTTACATCAGATCCTACTATACATGCTTATTCTCAAGAAGGCGGTGGGGTTAATGCAGCAAGCCAGCTTTGACTCTTGGCTAAGCTATCCTACGGAACTCCACCAGTAAAATAGTTTTTCGCACACGAGTCCACTACTCACCAACACAATACTCCATCGGGGATCCTCCCTCGTCATCCTACGAGAGGGCCATCCTCGGTACTCACACTTATCTTGAGTCTTTTAGTAGTATCCATTAACTTGTCTATGAACTGTATAGGCAACCAAGTAGTCCTTTACCGCGGACGCGGCTATTCGAATAGTTTTGTACCCTGCAGGGGTGTACTTCTTCATACACGCTTTCACCACTTACCGCCGCTTACACGACATGTACTCGGCAACCTTCAAGTGGAAGCCCGGCGAGGGTGTTGGCCATGGCCTACCTAAACACTTTAGTCTCTAGTCCAGGTTTATCGCCTATCCAGGTTCCATCTGCAAGGGGTCCGGCCGAGGTTTCCACATACGGCCCCGAACGATGTGAACAGGGTTCCCGGGACACCAAACGGGTGACTCGGTACACCGTGCCACGGTGTATCTACCGCAACATAGCCCACCCCTAGGGTCAGCGCTACGCACGGCCGCCAACACATAACCTACAAACACCAGAAACTATTTGCAACTCCTGGACAGAGTACTAGGGTAGTTAAGAAGCCGAGAGGGTCAATTAAGGATCCCAATGCATGGTAGTAACTGAATCTTAAATCACACATACAGATCTCAGTTCTTAGGGACAGCCTCAATGAAACAACCCACCATGTACTCCTACATGGCCTCTCATAGATACCTTTACCAAAACATGTTCAACACATCCCTCACATTACCGACATAAACATTTCACTCTAGCCCATCACCCAGATGAACCAGACCTGACACAACTCTAAGCATAGCAGGCATAGCAAGGTAGGAATCACATACATGGCTCAATCAACTCCTACACATGCTAGTGGGTTTCATCTAGTTACTGTGGCAATGACAGGTCATGCAGAGGATAAGGGTTCAACTACCGTAGCACACAGCAGTTTGAATCGCGTTGTCTTAATGCAGTAAACAAGGGCAGAAGCGAGAACATGGGTTTGTATCAGAATGATCAATGGTTGCTTTCCTGATGGAGTGGTAGCGGGATACTGCCCTTCAGTTGGATACTCGTGAATATCCTCGGAGGCAGAACCTACCACGGAGAACACATCGGAACACAATCAACACATGACGATATGCAACAATATGATGCATGCTATGACATGGCAATATGATTGTGTCTTGGCCTAATGCAAGTTATATTAGAAAGGGATGAACTCATTTGAATCAAAGATTCAAATATTAGCTCATTAAACATGGCCTTAATAGTGCATTTCCTTATTCTGCTTAAACAGCAAGGTAAACTTGTTTTGTCATGCATGAAACCATTACAGATGGATAGATTGAATTTTTCTGATAATTTTTCATATATAATTTATCTCATTTGGAGCTATGCTTGAATTTCCATGAATTTTTGAAGTTTGAACTATTTTCTGGAATTTCCTGTATAATAATAAATCCACAAAATGCATTACTGTGTCAGCATTGCGTCAGGGTGATGTCAGCAGGTCAAAGGCGCCAGCCCAGGTCAAACCTGACTGGTGGGCCCCTTCTGTCAGCCTCTCAGCTAATTAGCAAAATTAGATTAACACTAATTAGCTGTCAGTGGGGCCTGGGCCCACATGTCAGTGACTGATTTAATTAAAATTAACTAAGACTAATCCTAATTTAGTTAGCCGACTGGCCCCACCTGTCATAGACTCAGGGGGGTCTTCCTGGGCCCACCCAGGGGTCAAACTGGGTCAACTCGCCGGCGGCTCGACGCCGGCGAGGCCCGAGACGGCGGAGGGCTTCGGATTTGGTCCTCCGGTGACCAAATCGACGGTGGAGACGTGCTATGCGTAGCTGGGGCTCGTGCGCATCTAGTGGGGCAAGTGGGAGGAGCTGGGGTGGAGCGAGCTCGCCGGGATCGAGCTCGTGGCGGCAGCCGGAGTTCGGGCGAGGTCGGAATCGACGCTACGGTGCACGGGAGGGAGAACTGGGGGTGGCTACGGGTTCCTGGTGCTGCACTGAGCACGGTGAGGCGCTCGGACGCGTGCTTACACGGCCGTAGCCACGACGGCGTCATGGCCGGCGGCGAGGAGCGCTCGGGCTCGGAGGGAGCGGTGGCTACGAGGCGTAATCGAGCACGGGGACTAGGGGGAAAGGAATAGGAGCTCACAGCGGAGTCGGAGAGGGGGTCAGTGGGCTCGGGGAGGTCCTGGCGGCGGCGAATTCGACCGGAGATGGCTCAGGTGCCCGAGGTTGAAGACGAGGGCGAAGGCGGCGATGCAGGGCCTCCGGTGATGCGTGGCTCGGTGGGGAGGACGAGGGAGTCGAGGCGGAGCTAATGGGCTCGTCGGAGGGGCAAGGGGGTGTCTGTGGTGGCAACTACGGCGAACGGCGGCGAGGTACGCGCTCGGCCGTCGCGGGAGAGAGAGAGAGAGGGAGACGAGGGGGAGAGTGAGCGAGTGCGAGAGGGAGACGTGGGGGTCGCGTGGCACTTCAGGGCGTCTCCCGGGCGTCGACGGAAGCAGGAGGTGGCCGGCGTGTGGCCGCGGGCGCCGGCCACGCGCTCCGTGTCCTTCTGGCACGAGGAGGACGACGACTGGCAGCGCCAGCAGGCTGGGCCGAGCCAGGTGGCTGGGCCAGCACAGGTAAGGCCCAGGTGGGCTTTCTTCTCTCTCTTTTTGATTTTTGTTTCTATTTTCTATTTAATTGCAACTGTTTAGCTTTAAATAAAATACTAAAACATTTCCAAAAATCCTGGAAATAAATGTGGCCTCTGTTTAGATTATTTCCAACAGGAAACATTTATTCCCAGAATTATTTGAGCATTTAAATTATTTTATAACATTTAAATGCCCAAATTCAAATACTTATGATTTAATTCAATGACCTTCTGTTGACCTAGAAAAATGTGCACCAATTTTGTCAGAGGTTCTAACCTAAGACAAAGAGGGTAAACTTTTTAGAAGGGCATTTCAGGTTCATTGAAAATATTTTTAGTAAATCCTAGTTGTTTCCAGGGGGGTGTTGGGGGTTCTGTCTTCCCCAATTCAAATTTAAGAAGAATTTAAACATGATGCACACTCTAATGCATGGACTAGCTAGGGTGTGACAGATATCCTGTACTTCTTGGAGTGGTCTCATCAGTCGAATCTTCGAGCGGTCAAAGGGAAAGGGGTATGGTTTCACTAAAGGGAAATTTGAATAAACTCAGAAGAGAAGAGAGGTAAAAGATGTTTTTGAAAGGGAAAGTTGTAGAGAAAAGTCTTTGCTATGGGCTTGCCAGTTTCTAGGGTCACGTCCTACAGTCAACATGTGCTCTGATACCATCTTGTAGTGACCCGACCCGAATGGGTCAAGTCTCTGTGCTTATGTGTCATCCCTGGATCGGTATGCTGACACACACAGTACTCGAGGATTTATAACAGAGGTAAATCACATGTAAAAGTAACGTAAATACTATTACCTCAAATCCAAAATAGCGGAAGTAACAAGGTTGTGGATTCCCATCAACACCAACGGCAAAGTTGAGTGTAGAAATCGTAACCCTAACGTATCACTTACTCATCGTAAGATAATCCTGCAACATGAGACGTTGCAGCCACAGAGGGTCAGTACATTGAATGTACTAGCAAATTCACACCATAGAGAATGATGAATAAAGACTATCACTACATGCATATTTGGCTGGTGGAAAAGCTCTATGGTCTAGTTTTTGCGAAAAGCCAATTTTTCCCTACTGCAAAGGAATAAATTTTATTTAACTATCATGGTGGTAGTTGAACATTGAGAATGGTTGACAGCATTCTCAATCCCAATTAAGTAACATCATTAAACCCAACAATATTCATTTAAAGTAACGTGATGAGATCACAGGATAATCCAAGAAGTAGATACTCAAGATGTCCATAACCGGGGACACGGCTAATCATGATTAGTTTGTTACACTCTGCAGAGGTTTGCGCACTTTTCCCCACAAGACTCGATCGCCTCCGTTGGATTTCTCGCACTACATGGTGTTTGAGAAACCGATGACCGAGACACAGTCTTTCAGAAGCGCTAGCACCTTACGATGGATAGACCAGTACACCTACTTTCCCCTACATCTGCTACTCTACCCTGTAAGAGTTCGCACGACTTAATCAACTATGCCAGAGCCCATAATGGCTTGTGGCTGCACACGGAAGTTTCTAGTTTGAAAAATCTCATGATCCCTTTGAGCCTGGGTGGCAGTCCAAAAGAAAACAGGCAAGTCCTGGATTACCCAGGTGCCTAGACAGGAAATCCTAGAATAACTAGGTGCCTCAATCCACCCAGATGTGTGTTTAAGTTGCCACCTTAAGTAAACCATTAATTAACAATCTCACATCTGTCATGGATATCACTCACCCAATCCACGTCTACTAGCATAGCATGGCATAATGGCAAACATAGAAGTAACTCCCAAAGGTTTGATTATTAAACAGGTAATAGGTACTACCTCAACTACTTCCCATCCCACAATTTAATTAGATCCTAGTCATGCAATGTGTGAGGATTGATGTAATGCAATAAAACTGGGTTGTAGAAAAGGTATGATCAAAGTGTGAACTTGCCTGCAATGTTGATGAAGATGATTTGCACTCAAAACTCTTGATAGATCTAGTCGTCACACTCCGGTCAATCTATCATAAGCAAGCAATAGTAACCACACATAAGCAATCACTCAAAAGATCAGAAAGAACGAAGAAGACGATTCGGAAACATCAAAACCAAGAAAATAACTCTTGCAACATAAAACAATTTCTAACAGTACCAAAATTATGTGAATTTGGCCTTATTAGAATGTTTAGGTCAAGAGCTTCGATTTGCAAAAAGAATCAACTCAAACGGAGCTACGAAACTCAAGTTATGATCAAACGAAGTTTAAATTCAAATCTGATCTAATTCAAATTTTAAACTTTTCAAAAACATGTTTGGGTTGGATTACTGGATAGAGGAGATCGTAACGAAGACGTGGGCATTTGTTTCGTTGGATTTGGATAAACGGGTAAAAAGATGTGGTGTTTTGAAAATCAGGGACTAAACTGCAGAGAAAGAAATTGCAACTAGGTCCCTGGATACGTGTCAGAAATCTACTGGCCGAAATATGTTCGCTTCGAGGCTAAAACAGCAGATGTTCGCTATTTAGCGCATACCGGTTCAAAAAAAAACAGACATATCTAATCCTAACCGTAGCTCTAAGATCGGACGGTTGAGGTGACAGGGGGCTTTACCGCAGCGGTCACGTCATCGGCGTCAGAGAAGAAAGCGGCGGCGGCGGCGGCTCGAACGGGACGGCGGCTCCGGGGCTCGGCGGCGCCGGTGGAGAAGATGGAGAGGCGCGGCTCGAGGAGGGGAAGGCGGTGGCGTGTGGGCGCTCGGCCTTGGAGTCGGAACGGCGCGGGCTTGGCGGCGGATCTCGCGAACTCCGGTGAGTTCGCGCGGGGCGTGGAGAGCTGCGGTTTGAGGCAAAACGAGGCCAGGGCCTCGGCTTATAAAGGGGGTTGCCTTGGGCGAGGGGAGAAGACGGGGGAGGCGCCCGGGTTGAGCACGGCGTCGGCCGGCGAATCGTGCGTGTGCTGGACTCCGGCGGGAGGTCGGTGACGAACCCGACAGGTGGGTCCCACCTGTCGGTGGCTGGGCATGGCAGCATGCGCGCGGAGGAGAGAGCGGGCGGGCGAGGCGAAGAAGGTTCAGGCGCGTGGAGGCCGCTGCTGAGCTGGGCTGGTGCTGGACTGGGCTGGGCCGGTCCAGTTCGGCGGCGGAGGAGGATTTGTTTTTGTTAACACATGCAAAAGATAAATAAAATAAAAGCGAACTAAAAGAAAATATTATATATCCATATAATATATCAAAATTTTCAGAAAAAGATTTCCAACAACATGGACATTTTTCTAGCATTAAATAAAATACACACAAAATTAGATAATTCAAAGACTGCTACTAGTCTAATAGAATCCAACAAAAAACATTTTAAAAATACCAAAATGATTTCAAATAAATTTTTCTCCAATTTTCTAATGTAGGGAATCATGTTACCCTATTTTCCATGTATTTTGATTTTGGAGAAAAATAATTTGAATAAAACTCAAATAAATCCAAATTGAAAATAAATTCAAAAGAACTTTGAATTTAAATCTTTGAACTCCCAACTCATATTTCATATAATTTGAAGAAGTCATTTTATCTTCTCTCGTGAAAATCATTGAGTTGCCTAAAGTTTCAGAATTGAAAATATTTTCAAATGAAATTCAAATATTTTCAACAACCCTTGTCATTTAAATAAATGGAAGAAGTCATGTCATCTTCTCTCCAGGGTTTCGTGATGAAAAAAGTATTTGAATTCACGGAGAGCAAAATGCAAAAATGAAAGTTTGGGAAAGTCCTTTTATTCCCTCTCATTTAACTTTCAAAAAGGATTCGAATTTCACTCAATTTCACGCAATCAATCAAACAATCAATCAATTCTATCTATTTATTATAACATTCCAAAATTTAGAATTTTGGGATGTTACAAGTAGCAAGTGGAGGGGTGGTTGAACAGGAGCCCGTGGAGAGGGCTGGTTGAATAGTAGCCGGTGGAGTAGCGCGCGGTGGAGGCTGGATGACCAGGAGCTTGTGGATGAACAGTCGCGGGTGGAGGCTGGAGGAGGTCGACGGTGGATGAATAGTAGCCCGTGGAGGCTGGAGGGGGTCGACGGTGGAGATGAACAATATCCCGTGGAGTCCCATTTTGCGGTACGCCACACATCTCCCGATGAACAGGACCCCCGTCTCGACCGTAGCGCTCCAACACAAGTCCGTTTCCTCTGTTTTGCGGTACGCCACACCCCTCCCGATTAACAGGACCCCGTTCCGACAGTAGGAGGTCCAACACAAGTCCGTTTCCTCCGATTTGCGGTACCCCAGACCCCTCCCAATGAACAGAATCATGTTTCGACTGTGGCTGGTCGAACACAAGGACGTTTCCTCCGTTCTGCGGTACGCCAGGCCTCGTTTCCATTGGCTATTCCGTCCAAGCCGGTTGGCTCCCACGCATTTCGTTGCCTCCTGATGAACACGACACATTCCGTTGCCTCCCCATGAACACGACGACGACGCAGTTTCTCCGTTCCGACCAACCCACATACACGAGCCCTGGTCGTACGTATGCGCGAGTAGGCATTCGAGACTCCACCAGTATGTACGTACATGGCCGTATTTTCTTTCTTACACACTAGCCGTTGTACGTATGTGAACATGCTACATGCGCGCCTCTACTACGACACGTGCGCGCTCTACATCAAACAGTATGTACGTACACGTTCGCGACCAGAATGACAACGCTATGTACACTTCGACCAGGTGGGTTCTGACTGTCAGGCACTTCCTTGCGTGCGAAGATACAGTTGGTGGGTCCCAGCAGTCAGGGGGCGAATAGTATTTTTTTCCCAGACGCACTTCCTTGTGTGCGAAGATGTAGCTGGTGGGTCCCAGCAGTCAGGGGGAAATGTTTTTTCACAAAATACGGTGGCCCGTCCGGTGGCTCCCCGCTGTCAGGTGCAGGAATAATTATTTTGCGCGTAATAAGGAGGCACTTCCTTGCGGCTGTCGTGGACCCAGCTGTCAGCCTCTCGACGTACAGTACTCTTTCGATGAAAGTCGGTCGTTGACCACATTGACCACGCCGCACCGAGAGAACCAAGGTGGTGGACGACAGCGAGGCCGAGGAAGAGGACGACGCGGAGCCAAGGAAGACGCGGTAGTGGATGCCCACGCGGAGAGGAGTATGAGGGTTCACTGGTTCGGCTGCGGTGTGAGGCTACCATCGCTGCAAAATAACAGGGGGTGTGGGTGAGTAGAGGGATGGCCTGGCCAGCGGTGGGAGTAGTAGGGGGCGGTGAGGCCTCCGCGGCATCCCAGCCGACCACGGGAGGCAGGAGCACGAGGCACGACCGGTGCTAGTTTGGGCGGCTGGAGCAAGAAGACCAGAGGTTGAAGAAGCACTACGGCTGTTGGATGGACATCGTATGGTCACTTGAGCTAGAATCGTGCATATTGACTAAGTTGACAAAGCCCTCCATCCCCGTCAACTTAGTAGGCCCACAAGTCAGCCTCCCACTATACTGGGTCCCAGCTAGTAGGGGGGGTATTCATTTTTTGTGCGTAATAAGGAGGCACTTCCTTGCGTGTAAAGATATAGCTGGTGGGTCCGAGTTGTTAGTGGCGGTAACATATTTTTCGCGAAATACAGAGGCCCTTTCAGTGGGACCAAGATCTTAGGTGGAGGAATCATTATTTTGCGCATAACAAGGAGGCATTTCCTTGCGTGCAGCCGTGGACCCAGCTGTCAGCTTCTCCATGTACAGTCCACTTCAGATGCATGTCGATCATTGACCATGTTGCCAGGCCACACCGAGAGCACCAGGGCAGTGGAAGACGGCGAGGCCTAGGAAGGGAACTACACGGAGCCAGGGAAGACTTGGCAGTTGTTTCCCACGCGGAGGGTTTACTGGTTCGTCTGCCGTCGCCAGAGAATAACAGCAGGTGTGGGTGAGTAGAGGGATGGCTAGGCCAGCGATGGGAGTATGGTGGGGTGGTGAGGCTTGCGTGGCAGCACAGCCAGCCGCGGGGAGGAGGGAGCATGCAGTCCCGCTGGTGCTTGTTTGAGCGGCTGGAGCAGGAAGAGTAGAGATTGAAGAAGCACGACGGCCGTTGGATGGACATCCAACAGTCATTGCTTGTGCGTCAACCTTTTTTAGGAAAGCCTCAAATGTGTGGAAAACAGCATAGAGCCCATCTGCCATTATTTCTAATAATTTACAGCTCATTTGCTAATTCTTAAGGTTTTTTGGAGCCCATATTCTTTTCGTTAGCATTACAGCCCATATTGTGGCCAGGGTTAAAAAATTATACGAAATTTTGCGTATTTCGGTGCGGTCCAAACTGTTTTTATCCCAAAATTTTGAGTCACATTCAAACTGATTTTAATAATAAATGTATATCAATATAAAATCCAACAAATTGTCCATGCATAAAAATCAATGCAATTTAAAATCTCGAAATGAAAAAAAGAAATTTGAAACTAATTTCCGGTTTGATGTGTTTTAAAAAAGTACAGCCCATTTCTCATTACTGATAGGCCATTTTCTTGGCCAGCCAAATGTAACTCTCCTCGTCTTGAAAGATTTGCAGCCCAACAGGCCTTACAAAGCGACTTACTTGGAAAATCACATAAAAAAAACTAGGCTATGGCCGTCGACCCAGCTGCGGCCATGGACCCAGCTGTCAGCCTCTCCACGTATAGTACTCTTCCAATGGAAGTCGGTCGTTGGCCACATTGACCACGCCGCGCCGAGAGCACCAAGGCGGTGGACAATGGCGAGGCCTAGGAAGGGGACGACGCGGAGCCGGCGAAGACGCGATAGTGGATGCCCACGTAGAGAGGAGTACGAGGGTTCACTCGTTCGGCTGCGGTGTGAGGCTGCCGTTGCCGCAAAATAACAGGGGGTGAGGGTGAGTAGAGGGATGGCCTGGCCAGTGGTGGGAGTAGTAGGGGGCGGTGAGGCCTCCGCGGCATCGCAGCCGGCCACTGGAGGCAGGAGCACGAGGCACGACCGACGCTGGTTTGGGCGGCTGGAGCTAGAAGAACAGAGGTTGAAGAAGCACTACGGTCGTTGGATGGACATCGTATGGTCACTTGATCTAGAATCGTTCATATTGACTAAGTTGACAAAGCCCTCCATCCCCGTCAACTTAGTTGGCCCAAAAGTCAGCCTCCCATTATTGTGGGTCCCAGCTAGCAGGGGGTATTCATTTTTTGCGTAATAAGGAGGCACTTCCTTGCGTGCGAAGATATAGCTGGTGGGTCTGACTTGTCAGCGGTGGGAACATTTTTTCACGAAATACAGAGGCCCTTCTAGTGGGTCCCAGCTGTCAGGTGGAGGAATCATTATTTTGCGCGTAATAAGGAGGCATTTCCTTGCATGCGACCATGGACCCAGCTGTCAGCCTCTCCACGCACATTCTACTTCCGTGTTGACCACTCCACGCCGAGCGCATCCAAGGTGGTGGACGACGGCGAGGCCTAGCAAGGGGAGGACGCGGAGCCGGGGAAGACGCGGAAGTGGATGCCCACGTGGAGAGGAGTACGAGGGTTCACTGGTTCTATTGCGGTGTGAGGCTACCGTCGCCGCAGGGCCTGGCTAGCGGTGGGAGTAGTAGCGGGCGGTGAGGCCTCAACGGCAGCACAGCCGGCCACTGGAGGCAGGAGCAGGTGGTCTCGCCGGCGCTGGTTTCGGTGGCTGGTGCAAGAAGAGCAGCGATTGAAGAAGCGGTAGGACCGTTCGATTCAAATCCAACGGTTACTGTTGCTATAATCGGTTGTTGACTAAGTTGACAAGCCCTGCGTACGCATCAACTTAGTAGGCCCACAGGCTAGCCTCCCAACCGGTGCGCCCCAGATGTCAGTGGGAGGAATCATTTTTTTCACGTAATAAGGAGGCAGTTGATTGCATGCGGCTAGGCCAGCGGAGGGAGTAGGGTGGGCCGGGGAAGCCTGCGCGGCATCACAGCGGGCCACAAGAGGAGGGAGCAGGCAGTCCCGCTGACGCTAGTTTAGGTGGCTGGAGCAGGAAGATCAGAGATTGAAGAAGCACGTCGGCTGTTGGATGGACATCCAACAGTCACTGCTGCTAGAATCGTGTGTTGACTAACAAAGCCTTGCGTAAACAAGTCAGCCTCAAAATCTATGGCGTGTACATCCCATTTGCTATTATTTTTATAATTTTTACTCATTTTCTAATTCATATGGAATTTATTGCAGCCCGTTTTCCATTTTTAGAATTGCTGCCCATTTTCTGGTCAGTACCAGGGTTAAAAAAATTAACTAAATATGTGGGAGATTTTGAAAATTCGCAATTTTTTGCTAGGGAACAAAATATTCTTAATCAAAAAATTAGTAGCCATACTAAAACAAATTTAAAAATAAATTTGTACTATGTCATGTTAAATCCAATGAAATACTCCCTCCGTCCCAAAATTCTTGTCTTAGACTTGTCTAAATGCGGATGTATCAAGTCACGTTTTGGTATTAGATACATCCGTATCAGGGCCGGGCCGGCAAAATCCGGGGCCCTGTGCAAAACTAAAAAAAATAGGGCCCTATCTCATAAAAAAATAACAATTACAGTATATATCTCATAGAAAAAATTTGTAATGTATATAATATAATGTCTAACTCACCTAATTTTGGGTTCTCTGATCTTTAGCCGAGGATGTAAGAAGTAAGAACGAATCTCTAACAAGTAATGGTCCCTGCCAATACTTAATTACAAAATGACGAATTAGAATTAGGAATCGAAGTTAATCAAAAAGGTCTCGCTAAGCTATCTATAATCACCTGTAGCCATGAGCCCACGGCCGTCTCCTCATGATTACAGTTTTCACTTTTCACGATTTTGAATTCCCGATCCCTTTAGGCTGTAGCGATCGAGACATTGATTACGGGCTTGATTGAGTACGAGCAGCCGAGGAGATCAGAAGAAGTTCCCGTTTCAGCGATGGTCGCTATCGCGGTTTCAGCGCTCGTCGATGCCGTCGTTTCAGCGCTGGAGTCGAGGAGATCAGATCAGGCCGAGCCGATCCCGTTTCAGCGGAGCGCTGGTAGCTGTCGCTTGTTTTTTTTTTCTTTGGGAGAAAAACGATGTCGCTCCGCTCATCGCTTCTCTTAGACTCCAGCCCAGAGCGGCAGAGCGCACTCCAGCGCCCAGCCCAGTAGTTCATAAGACTAGGCATATGTAAAAAATACGGGGCTCCTCAGAATTTTGGGCCCTGTGCGGGCCGCACCTTTTGATCCATATCTAGACTAATCTAAGACAAGAATTTTGGGACGGAGGGAGTATAAGATATCAGTGAAGAACAACACAAAAAAGAAACTAATATCCCATTTGCTATAATTTTTTTTGGAATTTTCAACCCCTTTTCATATTGCTTTTAACAGACACTGAGCGTACTCTTTGGCTAGGCCGGAATGCATCTTGCAGCCTAGTAAGTGGGAGAAAACAAATAGACCTAGCTGGGGTATTCTTCAAAAAGAAATACTGGGCTACCTATTTTCCCAAAGAAAAAACTGTTGGGCCGGTCATGTTGTTAGAAAGGCCACAGAGACCGCACAACCCAGTTTATAGCCTGCTCCTCCGAATTACTACTCAAAAATAAGTTGTGAAATTTTGTCATTAATTGACTATATGTTGAAAATGATGTGGGTCCACTAAAGGATCACTAAAGGATCGAACCATGCAACGACTTCCAAAACATTGTGTTTGTCGTTCTAACAACAATTTATTCAACCAACAGACGTAATATACTACTGATTGTACATTGAAAACAGCAGTAGCAGCAACCAAGGCTGGGGGTGCAACAGAAGCTGTAAGCATGCCAGAAGAGAGAAGACACAACTCTCCCTTCCAAACCAAGCATCACCCATCATTACAAAAGGGCTACCAAAAAAGAACACGTGTATGCATCAAACTAAATAAAGATCCTACTACACCAAGTGTACGCATCTAACTAACTGGCTCAGTTAGATGTTACTATTTATTAAGCTGTGGAGATTGGCTGACGGCTTGAACCAGATGGGTGAATGACAGGGGAAACTGTTAGGACCCCGATTCCAAGCCACATCTATCTAGCCGGTAACACCTCATATCACTTTTTGGCCTCACGCACGGTATCCCACGGTGTCGCCTTACCATGGCCCGGGACCGTTTGCGCATTTTGGCTCACGTATATGATAGTGTCGCTAGCATCCATATGACAAAGAACCCGGGCCTACATGGCTAGTCGTGAACCCAAAGCAGCACAGACCTATGGAGACAGGCATACATGAATCACATCAAGCATGTCGGTCATCAGCGAGTGATTCCGGGCTGTAGCACTGGGCTAGCAGGACTCCGGGGAACCCGGGCTATAGCAGGCTAGGCAGGACTCCGGATGTCACCACGTGACATTTCCCCGAAGGGACAGACATAGGAACAACTAGTCTGAGTATAGAGGCTAGAAAGAAAGAAGGCTTCTCGAAGCCTGTCTATCTACATAGGGCCCTCCATGGCCAGGATCACCACCTGGGTGGCTAGTCACTCGTCGACGTCAAGGCCTACATAGAACCCATCGGAGGGGGCGGTGTTGTTCTCTGAAAACAGTAATTAAGCAAACATGAGTACAAAGGTACTCAGCAAGTCTTACAACAGAACCTACTATACATGCTCATTCTCAAGAAGGTGGTGGGGTTATTGCAGCAAGCCAGCTTTGACTCTTGGCTAAGCTATCCTACGGAACTCCACTAGTAAAATAGTTTTCGCACACGAGTCCACTACTCACCAACACAATACTCTACCGAGGATTCTCCCTCGTCATCCTACGAGAGGGCCATCCTCGGTACTCACACTTGTCTTGAGTCTTTTAGTAGTAAGAATTAACTTGTCTATGAACTGTATAGGCAACCAAGTAGTCCTTTACCGCGGACGCGGCTATTCGAATAGTTTTATACCCTGCAGGGGTGTACTTCGTCACACATGTTTCCACCACTTAGCGTCTGCACACGACATGTGCTCGGCAGACTTCAAGCGAAAACCGACGTGGGTGTAGACCACGACCTGACTAGCCTCACAAGTCTCTAGTCCAGGTTTATCGCCTATTCAGGTTCCATCCGCAAGGAAATCCGTCTGGGGAGTCCTCAACGGCCCCAAACGATGTTCGCAGGGTTCCCGAGACACCAAACGGGTGACTCGGTACACCGTGCCACGGTGTATCTACCACATCATAGCCCACCCCTAGGGTCAGCGCTACGCACGGCCGCCAACACATAACCTATAAACACCAGAAACTAGTTGCAACTCCTGGACAGAGGATGAGATGGGTCAGTAAGTCGAGAGGGGTCATATTTCAGGGCCCAATGTGTGGTAGTAACTGAATCATAAATCACGCATACAGATCTCAGTTCTTATGGACGGCCTCAATGAAACAACCCACCATGTACTCCTACATGGCCTCTCATCGATACCTTTACCAAAACATGTTTAACACATCCTTCTCATTACCGACATAATCATATCACTCTAGCCCATCACCCAGATGAACCAGACCTGACACAACTCTAAGCATAGCAGGCATAGCAAGGTAGGAATCACATACATGGCTCAATCAACTCCTACACATGCTAGTGGGTTTGATCTAGTTACTGTGGCAATGACAGGTCATGCAGAGGATAAGGGTTCAACTACCGTAGCACACAGCAGTTTGAATCGCGTTGTCTTAATGTAGTAAACAAGAGCAGAAGCGAGAACATGGGTTTGTATCGGAATGATCAATGGGTTGCTTGCCTGTTGTAGAGGTAGTAGGGTACTGCCCTTCAGACGGATACTCGGGGTTATCCTCGGAGGCAGAACCTACCACGAAAGACACACCGAACATAATCAACACATGGCAATATGCAACAATATGATGCATGCTATGTCATGGCAAGATGAAAGTGTCTTGGCATAATGCAAGCTAAAACAGAAGGGGATGAACTCATTTGAATCAAAGATTCAAATGTTAGCTCATTAAACATGGCCTTATTAGTGCATTACCTTATTCTGCTCAAACAGCAAGGTTAACTTGTTTTGTCATGCATGAAACCATTACAGATGGATAGATTGAATTTTTCTGATTATTTTTCATATATAAATCTTTGCATTTGGAGCTATGGTTGATTTTCTATGATTTTTAGAAGTTTTGGCTATTTTCTGTAATTTCTTATTAAAGAATAAATCCAGTAATTGAATTAATGCGTCAGCATGACATAGGTGTGACGTCAGCGGGTCAACTGGGTCAGCCAGGTCAAACCTGACTGGTGGGCCCTGGTCAGTGTCACAACTAATTAACAGAATTATGGTAGTGCTAATTGACTGTCAGTGGGGCCTGGGCCCACATGTCAGTGACTAAACTAATTAAAATTAGTTAAAACTAATCTTAAACTGATTAGCAGACCGGCCCCACCTGTCATAGACTCAGGGGGGTCTACCTGGGCCCACACGGGGGTCGAACAGGGTCAACTCGCCGGCGGCTTGACGCCGGCGATGACAGACGCGGCGGAGGGGCTCAGGTTTGCGTCTCCGGCGACCAAATCGACGGCGGAGAGCAGCTACGTGATGCAGGGAGCGAGCCGTGTCGTTTGTTGGAGAAAGTGGAGCTCGGGGAGGCCAGGAACGACACCGGCGACGACCTTGGCGGTCGCCGGAGTTTGGGCGAGGACGAGATAGTCACTAGGGGGCACGGCGAGGGGCGTGCGAGGGTGCTACGGGCTCCTGCGGGTGCGTGGAAGACGAAGGCATGCTTTGTGGCGTCCCAACGTGGTTGTGGCCACGACGGCGATCTGCGGTGGCGGCGGCGAGCTTCGGCTTTGATGGCAGAGGTGGTTAGAGGACGCGGACAAGCGCGGGGAGAGGGGGAAACAATGGCGGAGCTCACCGCAGTTGCATGGGAGCGAACGGCGAGCTCGGGGAAGGGCTGGAGCGAGCGGGGAGGCGAAGGGGATCTTCGGTGGCCGGAGTTGAGGACGAGCTCGGTGCAGCGTCTCCGGGGCGAGCGAGCGCTCGGGGCTCGGCCTACTTGATGTAGTCGACGACGGCAGAGCTTCCTGGCATGACGGGGCAACGAATGGATGGCGGTGGCTGCGGTGAAGCTTGTCGGTGGCGACGGCTGCGCTCGGCGGGAAGATGGGGAGAGAGCCAGAGAGGGGGAGAGGACACGGGGAGAGTGAGAAGGAAGAGAGGGAGACGTGGGGGTCGATATGGCACTCGTAGGCGCCTCCAGGGCGTCGGCGGAAGCAGGAAGTGGCCGGCGTGTGGCCATGGGCGCCGGCCACGCGCTCCTCATCCTCCTGGCGAGAGGAGGAGGACAACTGGCAAGAGCCAGTCGACTGGGCCGAGCCAGGTGGGCTGGTGGGCTGCGCCTAGTAAGTTTCTCTCTCTTTCCTTTTTTCTATTTTTCTTATTTATTTATTATTTCTGTAACTTCAGGGCTTTATTAAAAATACCAGGGCATTACCATAAATCATAAAATTAATCATGGCCACTGCTTAGAATATATCCAACAGCAAACATTTTAGTTTATGATTATTTGAGCATTTAAAATATTTTATAGCATTTAAATGCCCAAATGCAAATACCATAAGGATTAATCCAATGACCTTTGATGTCCTAGAAAAATGTGCACCATTTTTGTGAAAGGTTTTAACCCAAAACAAAAAGGGTGGGATTTTTAGAAGGGCATTTCAGGTTCATTGGTAAAGTTTTTAGTAAACCCTAGTTGTTCCAGGGGGGGTGCTGGGGGTTCTGTCATCCCCATTTCAAATTTAAAAGGAATTTAAACATGATGCACACTCTAATGCTTGAACTAACTAGGGTGTGACAACTCACCCCCACTCAAAAGAATCTCGTCCCGAGATTTAGGATCCTCCGGAAAGAAGGTGGGGTACTCGAGTCGAAGACGATCCTCCCTTTCCCAAGTGGCTTCTTTCTCGGAATGGTGTGACCATTGAACCTTGAGAAACTTGATATTATGACGTCGAGTGGTACGCTCGGCTTGATCAAGGATACGAACGGGATATTCCCGATATGAGAGGTTATCTTGTAGATCAAGCGTTTCGTGGTCCACTCCACGGATAGGATCCACGAAGCAACGCCTGAGTTGAGAAACGTGGAATACATCGTGAACTCTGGAAAGATGCGAAGGTAGTTCCAATTGGTAGGCAACTTCTCCTCGTTTGGCAAGAACGCGAAAGGGTCCGATGTAACGAGGAGCCAATTTGCCTTTGATACCGAAATGATGGGTTCCCTTTAACGGGGTAACCCGAAGGTAGGCCTTCTCGCCGACTTCATAAGTCATAGGCTTATGTTTACGATCATATTGACTCTTTTGACGAGATTGGGCTGTTTTCAATTTCTCACGAATAACGCGAACCTGTTCTTCTGCTTCCTGAATCATATCTGGGCCAAAGAGTTGTCTTTCCCCGGTTTCTGACCAGTTAAGAGGCGTTCGACATTTTCGTCCATATAGAACTTTGAAAGGAGCCTTGCCCAAGCTAGATTGATAATTATTGTTGTAAGCAAACTCCGCGAATGGAAGGCATTTCTCCCAACCCATTCCAAACGAGATGACAGAGGCTCGGAGCATATCTTCCAGAATTTGATTGACTCGTTCTACTTGACCACTTGATTGAGGGTGGAAGGCGGTGCTAAAAGAGAGACGAGTTCCCATAGCATTTTGGAAACTTTCCAAAAATTGAGGGGTGAAGAGACTCCCACGGTCTGAGTTAATTTCCAATGGGACACCATGAAGTGACACTATTCGGGAGATGTATAACTCAGCTAGCTGGCTAGCGGTGATACTCTCACGAACAGGTAGGAAATGGGCTACTTTGGAAAGATGGTCGATCACGACGAAGATGGCATTATTCCCCCTCTTGGTCCTGGGAAACCCAGTGATGAAATCCATAGTGATTTTATCCCATTTCCACTCAGGAATGGCCAAAGGTTGAAGGGTGCCAGCAGGCCGTTGATGCTCTGCTTTAACACGACAACAAACGTCGCAATTAGCAATGTATTGAGCGATTTCTCTTTCCATCCTAGTCCACCAAAACCTCTAGCGTAGGTCTTGACACATTTTAGTACTACCGGGATGAATGGTGAGAGGGGATTCATGAGCTTCCTTAAGGATCAACTGGCGTAGATGTTGTTTCTTGGGAACCACCAAACGGTTCTCGAAGAAGACATCACCCCGCTTATCCATGGAAAAACATTTAGCAACACCGCTAGCAATGTTTTCCTTAATCTGGGATATGCCCTTATCACGCTTCTGGGCAGCTATGATTTGATCCATAAGGGTAGGTTTCGCCACCAGGGTGGATAGAAAACCTCAAGGAACAATGTGAAGATTAATCTTACGAAATTCCTCATCGAGAAGTGGTTGACTTTGTTGTAACATCAGGTTGTTACAATAGGACTTACGACTTAGTGCATCAGCCATGACATTGGCTTTGCCCGGGGTGTAAGTTATTCCTAAGTCGTAATCCAAGATCAACTCGACCCAACATCTTTGCCTGAGATTCAAATCTGGTTGGGTGAAGATATATTTCAAACTTTGGTAATTGGTGAAGATCTCGCAGCAATTACCGAGGAGGTAATGTCGCCAAGTTTTAAGTGCATGGACTACAGCTGCAAGCTCTAGATCATGTGTGGGATAGTTTTCCTCATGTGGGTGTAATTGCCGTGAAGCATAGGCAATTACCTGACAATCTTGCATGAGTATGCAACCTAGTCCTTGTCGCGAGGCGTCGCAATAGATAATAAAGTCCTTGGAGAAATCTGGTGGTACCAGTACGAGAGCAGATGTCAGGCGTCTTTTCAGTTCCTGAAAGTTGAACTTGCACTGTGGAGTCCACTCAAACTTTTTATCTTTCTTGAGGAGTTCAGTTAGAGGTTTAGCAACCTTGGAGAAATTCTCGACAAAGCGGCGGCAATAGCTCGCTAAGCCAAGGAAGCTCCGAACTTGCTTGACCGTCTCAGGTGGAGTCCAATCAAGGACAGCTTGAACTCGCTCGGGATTGACAGCAATACCCTTACCAGAGATTACATGGCCTAGATAGGTCACTTCTAGCAACCAAAATTCACACTTGGAGAATTTGGCATAAAGGCGATGCTGTCGAAGTTTCATCAATATCAGCCTTAGATGTTCGGCATGTTCCTCTTCATTCTTGGAGTAGATGAGTATGTCATCGAGGTATACTACGACGAATTTATCCAAGTACTCCATGAAGACCGAGTTCATTAACCGGGAGAAGGTGGCTGGGGCATTGGTTAAACCGAAGGACATAACGGTGTACTCGTATTGGCCATAACGAGTAACAAAGGCCATTTTGGGAATGTCCCCGTTTCTGATTTTGATTTGGTGGTAGCCCAACCTCAAATCCAACTTGGAAAAGACTGAGGACCCAACGAGCTGATCATACAGATCGTTGATCCTGGAAAGCGGATACTTGTTCTTGATGGTGACCAAGTTGACAGGTCGGTAATCTACAACCATTCGATCCCTTCCATCCTTCTTCTTGACGAAGAGGATGGGGCAAGCCCAAGGAGAGGAACTAGGACGGATGAAACCCTTTTTCAAGGACTCATCGAGTTGGTTCTTAAGCTCGGCTAGTTCTAAGGGTGCCATCTTGTAGGGTCTTCTAGAAATTGGAACGGTTCCTGGAACAAGGTCTATCACAAACTCGACATCCCTGTCAGGTGGAACACCTGGCAGTTCTTCTGGAAAGACATCCGGAAATTCTCGGACTACCGGAACATCCTCAAGGTCTGGAAGGGGGTTGGCATTTAGGGAGTAAAGCTGGCGCTTGGCCACTCGATTTAAGACATTGACTGTCTTGCCCGATGGGTGAGTAAGTTGAACGGTTCTAGTGGCATAATCAATCTTAGCATAATGAGCTGACATCCAGTCCATACCCAAAATGATGTTTATGGACTTGAGAGCTATTAAGGATGCAAGGAAGACAAGTCTATCGACAAGAATTTCGTTCCCATGGCTTACTCTAGAAGTTTTCCATTTGGAACCCGGAGTTTGAATTACCATGGAAGTGGGCATGTCATTGAATGTCGTGTTATGCAATCGAGCATAGTTCTCGGATATGAATGAATGAGATGCTCCAGTATCGAAAAGAACAGATGCCGGATGGCAGTTAACAAGGAGTGTACCAAGGACGACGTTAGGATCCTCATGAGCCTCCTCGGCGGAAACATAGTTGACATGGCCATGGGCAGTGGTGACCGGCTTGGCGTAGAATGTCTTTCCCGCGGGCTTACCACGGCCAACGGACTTTCCAGTTTGATTGGGGTTGTTGTTCTGGGGACACTCTCGGCTATAGTGACCCAGCTCTCCACACTTGAAGCATGTCACCACATTGGGGCGTGGAGCAGCATTAGCAGAGGGGCCACCATAGGGCTTGGGCGGTGCAAACTGCTGGTTGGGATGAGGCGCCTCAAAGGATGGCCTCGGGATGAACCTGGGTGGCAGTGCCGTGCCTGGGATCCACACCCGGCGCTTCTGAGCTCCAGAGCCGGATGAAGAGCCAAAATCACGTGAGTGCTTGCGTGAAGCGTCATAATCAGTCTGGTCTGTCTCAGCACTGATGGATTTATTGACCAACTTCTGAAAGGAGGTGCAGTCGTGCAGATGAAGATCGCGGCGAAGCTCAGGGGGCTGAGCCCCTTGCGGAACCTTGCCTGCTTCTTAGCGTCGGTAGATACTTCTTCGGGAGCATAACGTGCCAGATTCCCAGATTCACGACTATATGCATCCACAGTCAGTCTTCCTTGGGTGAAATTGCAGAATTCCTCCCTCTTGCGATCCATGAGACCTTCTGGAATGTGATGCTCACGGAAGGCTTCACTGAATTCAGCCCAAGTAGTGATTTGGCCAATCGGGCGCATAGCTTAAAAGTTTTCCCACCAGAGGCTAGCAAGGCCTCCGAGGTGATAGGCAGCATAAGTAACCTTGTTGGCTTCGGCTACGTTGGCAGAACGTAGCTTGTGGGTGATGCTGCGAAGCCAGTCATCCGCGTCGAGGGGCTCAATGGAACGGTTAAACTTTGGTGGGTACAGCTTGATAAAGTCATTGATTGACACCAAGTCATTTCGCTGATGGCGTGCAGTGTTCTGCTCAATCCGCTCTAGCAGGCGGTTAGTCTCACACTTGTTTCTTTCCGCCTCCAGCATCACTTCGGCGAGAGAGGGCGGGTGAGGCAGATTTTCACCCCTAGCTGCATTGGCTTCCCCCTGCTCCGGGGCAGCAGGGTTGCTGTGGGTGTTGACCATCCTAGGAGAAAACAAGACAACGGTTTAGATAAGGATGGCTCAAACTTAGCAAGGAAGTGCACAATGTAATGGCTAACACGGAATGCAGAGATGTTCATCCGTATGTCATGGTAATATAAAACTGCCATATATATACCAACGGTCATACACATCATACATAGTTTAGTACAAGCCCAGGCTACAGTACAACTATGATGAAAGACGTTGCATCTCATCGGAGGCATTCCAAGCTCCTATACATTATTTGTCTACACCTCCGGAATTGATTACACACAAAGTCATATTCCACAAGTCACGCAGGACAGTGGAGATACAACTATTACAATACTAGTGATACTACTACTAACTCAGACAGCTCCGTAGTAGTCCTCATAGAGGTCACCTCCATAGCCTGGGAGTTCAACATGATCATCCAGGAACAGACGGTCCTGAGGAGCTTGTGGACCATAGGGGCTAGGATGAGGTCTTGGACCAACAAACGGTGGCCTGCGGGGACCACGGGGTGGGGTGATGCCTCCCACATCACGCCAATCCACCATGTCTGGCAGAGCAGATCTCACAGATACAGATCCCTTGTATCTATACATCCAGCTTGCACCGCAGGTGCAAACCGAGTCAATGTGGCCCAATGATCAGCACGGGTATTGAAAAGCTCCAGCCTCAAGGCCCGATTCTCTCGGTCCTTATCTTCGAGAATCTCGGCAGTGGTACAAGTTAATGAGTCCTCCTGAGTGGAGTCAGCATAGATAGCCTAAAGATACCCTTGCGCTCCCGGAAGTGAAGCTGGCATGTAACAGAAGTCGGTGTTCCGAAGCAGGCCAGTCCGGACTCGCATGATGGTCATCATGGAATAGGCAGCATCCTGCACAGCCATCTCAACAGTAACCCCGAGTCCATAGGAATAGTGAAGGGGCTTGGTAGATCCAGGATAAGAAGGAAATATCCTGACGGTGCAGAAATATTGACTTTGATTAAAGTCTCAGAATTGCTCTTCGACGGTGTATTCGGGATACCAACGGTAACCCGTCTCGATCATTACCCGGACTAACATAGCAGTATGACCGGGCACGTCGAGGCACCGGGTCAGGCGAACCACTTGGCCATCTGAAAGCACAACCATAATGCAAAGACATTAGAATTTATAGGGAAAATTGGACAGCATAACAGCTGTAAATGCTCAGAAAAAGATTTGAGACATCCACAATAGTTTGCAATACCACTCAACAACATCATATCAAGGTTCTGATTCAATTAGCAACATACTAAAATAGTAGAAACTAATCTGGGGCTTGTAACAACAATCCTATAAGCTACTACGGATTAGTAACACGTGAACCTGATAGAAGAAGAGAGCCTAGTCCTTAACCCACGTTGAATGAGAAGAGAATGACTCAGATAAGAGGACATAAGGTAAAGGAGTAAAAGAGCCTTATGTTCCCTTCCACAATCAATTCCCCTACATATAACTAAAGCATTTCTAGACTCGACATCGACCAGTTTGGCTCAACGAACCTACAGGCAGTCCGGCTCTGATGCCAACGCTGTCAGGACCCCGATTCCAAGCCACATCGATCTAGCCGGTAACACCTCATATCACTTTACGGCCTCACGCACGGTATCCCATGGTGTCGCCTTACCATGGCCTGGGACCGTTTGCGCCTTTTGGCTCACGTATATGATAGTGTCGCTAGCATCCATATGACAGAGAACCCGGGCCGACATGGCTAGTCGTGAACACAAAGCGGCACAGTCCTATGGAGACAGGCATACATGAATCACATCGAGCATGTCGGTCATCAGCGAGTGATTCCGGGCTGTAGCACTGGGCTAGCAGGACTCCGGGGAACCCGGGCTATAGCAGGCTAGGCAGGAGTCCGGATGTCACCGCGTGACATTTCCCCGAAGGGACAGACACAGGAACGACGTGAAACACATGCCGGCCAGTCAAGTGTCCTGAGCAGTAGTGCTGGGCTAGCAGGACTCCGGTGAACCGGGCTGTAGCGGACTACTATGGCTCGAGGAACACTAGACTACATTTCCCCATAAGAAAGGCTGCCAAGGATAAACAACTAGATTGTCGAATCCCACTCATACCAAGCATTTCAATCATACACACAATATGCCTGATATGAGTACATACAACATGGCATCACAACAAAACTCTACAACTCAAGTACTTTATTTAAAGGCTCTAGAGAGCCATACATAACATGTTCATACAGATAGGGGTCACATGACCCGACACTCAAGTCATACAATCATGCCAGCATAAGCGGAAGCAACTAGTCTGAGTACAGACGCTAGAAAGAAAGAAGGCTTCTCGAAGCCTGTCTATCTACATAGGGCCCTCCATGGCCAGGATCACCACCTGGGTGGCTAGTCACTCGTCGACGTCAAGGTCTACGTAGAACCCATCGGAGGGGGCGGTGTTGTCGTCTGAAAACAGTAATTAAGCAAACATGAGTACAAAGGTACTCGGCAAGTCTTACAACAGAAACTACTGTACATGCTCATTCTCAAGAAGGTGGTGGGGTTATTGCAGCAAGCCAGCTTTGACTCTTGGCTAAGCTATCCTATGAAACTCCACTAGTAAAATAGTTTTCGCACACGAGTACACTACTCACCAACACAATACTCCACCGGGGATTCTCCCTCGTCATCCTACGAGAGGGCCATCCTCGGTACTCACACTTGTCTTGAGTCTTTTAGTAGTAAGCATTAACTTGTCTATGAACTGTATAGGCAACCAAGTAGTCCTTTACCACGGACGCGGCTATTCGAATAGTTTTATACCCTGCAGGGGTGTACTTCGTCACACATGTTTCCACCACTTAGCATCTGCACACGACATGTGCTCGGCAGACTTCAAGCGAAAACCGACGTGGGTGTAGACCACGACCTGACTAGCCTCACAAGTCTCTAGTCCAGGTTTATCGCCTATTCAGGTTCCATCCGCAAGGAAATCCGTCTGGGGAGTCCTCAACGGCCCCAAACGATGTGTGCAGGGTTCCCGAGACACCAAACGGGTGACTCGGTACACCGTGCCACGGTGTATCTACCGCATCATAGCCCACCCCTAGGGTCAGCGCTACGCACGGCCGCCAACACATAACCTATAAACACCAGAAACTAGTTGCAACTGCTGGACAGAGGATGAGATGGGTCAGTAAGTCGAGAGGGGTCATATTTCAGGGCCCAATGTGTGGTAGTAACTGAATCATAAATCACGCATACAGATCTCAGTTCTTATGGACGGCCTCAATGAAACAACCCACCATGTACTCCTACATGGCCTCTCATCGATACCTTTACCAAAACATGTTTAACACATCCTTCTCATTACCGACATAATCATATCACTCTAGCCCATCACCCAGATGAACCAGACCTGACACAACTCTAAGCATAGTAGGCATAGCAAGGTAGGAATCACATACATGGCTCAATCAACTCCTACACATGCTAGTGGGTTTGATCTAGTTACTGTGGCAATGACAGGTCATGCAGAGGATAAGGGTTCAACTACCGTAGCACACAGCAGTTTGAATCGCGTTGTCTTAATGTAGTAAACAAGAGCAGAAGCGAGAACATGGGTTTGTATCGGAATGATCAATGGGTTGCTTGCCTGTTGTAGAGGTAGTAGGGTACTGCCCTTCAGACGGATACTCGGGGTTATCCTCGGAGGCAGAACCTACCACGAAAGACACACCGAACATAATCAACACATGGCAATATGCAACAATATGATGCATGCTATGTCATGGCAAGATGAAAGTGTCTTGGCCTAATGCAAGCTAAAACAGAAGGGGATGAACTCATTTGAATCAAAGATTCAAATGTTAGCTCATTAAACATGGCCTTATTAGTGCATTACCTTATTCTACTTAAACAGCAAGGTTAACTTGTTTTGTCATGCATGAAACCATTACAGATGGATAGATTGAATTTTTCTGATTATTTTTCATATATAAATCTTTGCATTTGGAGCTATGGTTGATTTTCTATGATTTTTAGAAGTTTTGCTATTTTCTGTAATTTCTTATTAAAGAATAAATCCAGTAATTGAATTAATGTGTCAGCATGACATAGGTGTGACGTCAGCGGGTCAACTGGGTCGGCCAGGTCAAACCTGACTGGTGGGCCCTGTCTGTCAGTGTCACAACTAATTAACAGAATTATGGTAGTGCTAATTGACTGTCAGTGGGGCCTGGGCCCACATGTCAGTGACTAAACTAATTAAAATTAGTTAAAACTAATCTTAAACTGATTAGCAGACCGGCCCCACCTGTCATAGACTCAGGGGGGTCTACCTGGGCCCACACGGGGGTCGAACAGGGTCAACTCACCGGCGGCTTGACGCCGGCGACGACAGACGCGGCGGAGGGGCTCGGGTTTGCGTCTCCGGCAACCAAATCGACGGCGGAGAGCAGCTACGTGACGCGGGGAGCGAGCCGCGTCATTTGTTGGAGAAAGTGGAGCTCGGGGAGGCCGGGAACGACGCCGGCGACGACCTTGGCGGTCGCCGGAGTTTGGGCGAGGACAAGATAGTCGCTAGGGGGCACGGCGAGGAGCGTGCGAGGGTGCTACGGGCTCCTGCGGGTGCGTGGAAGACGAAGGCATGCTTGGTGGCGTCCCAACGTGGCTGTGGCCACGACGGCGATGTGCGGTGGCGGCGGCGAGCTTCGGCTTCGATGGCAGAGGTGGTTAGAGGACGCGGACAAGCGCGGGGAGAGGGGGAATCGATGGCGGAGCTCACAGCGGTTGCATGGGAGCGAACGACGAGCTCGGGGAAGGGCTGGAGTGAGCGGGGCGGCGAAGGTGATCTTCGGTGGCCGGAGTTGAGGACGAGCTCGGTGCAGCATCTCCGGGGCGAGCGAGCGCTCGGGGCTCGGCCTACTTGATGTAGTCAACGATGACAGAGCTTCCTGGCACGACGGGGCAACGAATGGACGGCGGTGGCTGCGGTGAAGCTTGTCGGCGGCGACGGCTGCGCTCGGCAGGAAGATGGGGAGAGAGCCAGAGAGGGGGAGAGGCCACGGGGAGAGTGAGAAGGAAGAGAGGGAGACGTGGGGGTCAGCGTGGCACTCATAGGCGCCTCCAGGGCGTCGGAGGAAGTGGCCGGCGTGTGGCCGCGGGCGCCAGCCACGCGCTCCTCGTCCTCCTGGCGAGAGGAGGAGGACGACTGGCAAGAGCCAGTCGACTGGGCCGAGCCAGGTGGGCTGGTGGGCTGCGCCTGGTAAGTTTCTCTCTCTCTCTCTCCTTTTTTTCTATTTTTGTTATTTATTTATTATTTCTGTAACTTCAGGGCTTTATTAAAAATACCAGGGCCTTACCATAGATCATAAAATTAATCATGGCCACTGCTTAGAATATATCCAACAACAAACATTTTAGTTTATGATTATTTGAGCATTTAAAATATTTTATAGCATTTAAATGCCCAAATGCAAATACCATAAGGATTAATCCAATGACCTTTGATGTCCTAGAAAAATGTGCACCATTTTTGTCAAAGGGTTTAACCCAAAACAAAAAGGGTGGTCTTTTTAGAAGGGCATTTCAGGTTCATTGGTAAAGTTTTTAGTAAACCCTAGTTGTTCTAGGGGGGGTGCTGGGGGTTCGGTCATCCCCATTTCAAACTTAAAAGGAATTTAAACATGATGCACACTCTAATGCTTGAACTAACTAGGGTGTGACAACTCACCCCCACTCAAAAGAATCTCGTCCCGAGATTTAGGATCCTCCGGAAAGAAGGTGGGGTACTCGAGTCGAAGATGATCCTCCCTTTCCCAAGTGGCTTCTTTCTCGGAATGGTGTGACCATTGAACCTTGAGAAACTTGATATTATGACGTCGAGTGGTACGCTCAGCTTGATCAAGGATACGAACGGGATATTCCCGATATGAGAGGTTATCTTGTAGATCAAGCGTTTCGTGGTCCACTCCACGGATAGGATCCGCGAAGCAACGCCTGAGTTGAGAAACGTGGAAGACATCATGAACTCTGGAAAGATGCGAAGGTAGTTCCAATTGGTAGGCAACTTCTCCTCGTTTGGCAAGAATGCGAAAGGGTCCGATGTAACGAGGAGCCAATTTGCCTTTGATACCGAAACGATGGGTTCCCTTTAACGGGGTAACCCGAAGGTAGGCCTTCTCGCCGACTTCATAAGTCATAGGCTTATGTTTATGATCATATTGACTCTTTTGACGAGATTGGGCTGTTTTCAATTTCTCACGAATAACGCGAACCTGTTCTTGTGCTTCCTGAATCATATCCGGGCCAAAGAGTTGTCTTTCCCCGGTTTCTGACCAGTTAAGAGGAGTTCGACATTTTCGTCCATATAGAACTTTGAAAGGAGCCTTGACCAAGCAAACTCCGCGAATGGAAGGCATTTCTCCCAACCCATTCTGAACGAGATGACAGAGGCTTGGAGCATCTTCCAGAATTTGATTGACTCGTTCTACTTGACCACTTGATTGAGGGTGGAAGGCGGTGCTAAAAGAGAGACGAGTTCCCATAGCATTTTGGAAACTTTCCAAAAATCGAGAGGTGAAGAGACTCCCACGGTCTGAGTTAATTTCCAATGGGACACCATGAAGTGACACTATTCGGGAGATGTATAACTCAGCTAGCTGGCTAGCAGTGATACTCTCACGAACAGGTAGGAAATGGGCTACTTTGGAAAGATGGTCGATCACGACGAAGATGGCATTATTCCCCCTCTTGGTCCTGGGAAACCCAGTGATGAAATCCATAGTTATTTTATCCCATTTCCACTCAGGAATGGCCAAAGGTTGAAGGGTGCCAGCAGGCCGTTGATGCTCTGCTTTAACACGACGACAAACGTCGCAATTAGCAATGTATTGAGCGATTTCTCTTTCCATCCTAGTCCACCAAAACTTCTGGCGTAGGTCTTGATACATTTTAGTACTACCGGGATGAATGGTGAGAGGGGATTCATGAGCTTCCTTAAGGATCAACTTGCGTAGATGTTGTTTCTTGGGAACCACCAAACGGTTCTCGAAGAAGACAGCACCCCGCTTATCCATGGAAAAACATTTAGCAACTCCGCTAGCAATGTTTTCCTTAATCCGGGATATGCCCTTATCACGCTTCTGGGCAGCTATGATTTGATCCATAAGGGTAGGTTTCGCCACCAGGGTGGATAGAAAACCTCGAGGAACAATGTGAAGATTAAGCTTACGAAATTCCTCATGGAGAAGTGGTTGACTTTGTTGTAACATCAGGTTGTTACAATAGGACTTACGACTTAGTGCATCAGCCATGACATTGGCTTTGCCCGGGGTGTAAGTTATTCCTAAGTCGTAATCCGAGATCAACTCGACCCAACGTCTTTGCCTGAGATTCAAATCTGGTTGGGTGAAGATATATTTCAAACTTTGGTGATCGGTGAAGATCTCGCAGCGATTACCGAGGAGGTAATGTCACCAAGTTTTAAGTGCATGGACTACAGCTGCAAGCTCTAGATCATGTGTGGGATAGTTTTCCTCATGTGGGTGTAATTGCCGTGAAGCATAGGCAATAACCTGACGATCTTGCATGAGTATGCAACCTAGTCCTTGTTGCGAGGTGTCGCAATAGATAATAAAGTCCTTGGAGAAATCTGGTGGTACCAGTACAGGAGCAGAAGTCAGGCGTCTTTTCAGTTCCTGAAAGTTGAACTCGCACTGTGGAGTCCACTCGAACTTTTTATCTTTCTTGAGGAGTTCAGTTAGAGGTTTAGCAACCTTGGAGAAATTCTCGACAAAGCGGCGGCAATAGCTCGCTAAGCCAAGGAAGTTCCGAACTTGCTTGACCGTCTCAGGTGGAGTCCAATCAAGGATAGCTTGAACTCGCTCGGGATTGACAGCAATACCCTTACCAGAGATTACATGGCCTAGATAGGTCACTTCTAGCAACCAAAATTCACACTTGGAGAATTTGGCCTAAAGGCGATGCTCTCGAAGTTTCATCAATATCAGCCTTAGATGTTCGGCATGTTCCTCTTCATTCTTGGAGTAGATGAGTATGTCATCGAGGTATACTACGACGAATTTATCCAAGTACTCCATGAAGACCGAGTTCATTAACCGGGAGAAGGTGGCTGGGGCATTGGTTAAACCGAAGGACATAACGGTGTACTCGTATTGGCCATAACGAGTAACAAAGGCCATTTTGGGAATGTCCCCGTTTCTGATTTTGATTTGGTGGTAGCCCAACCTCAAATCCATCTTAGAAAAGACTGAGGACCCAACGAGCTAATCATACAGATCGTTGATCCTGGAAAGCGGATACTTGTTCTTGATGGTGACCAAGTTGACAGGTCGGTAATCTACAACCATTCGATCCCTTCCATCCTTCTTCTTGACGAAGAGGATGGGGCAAGCCCAAGGAGAGGAACTAGGACGGATGAAACCCTTTTTCAAGGACTCATCGAGTTGGTTCTTAAGCTCGGCTAGTTCTAAGGGTGCCATCTTGTAGGGTCTTCTAGAAATTGGAACGGTTCCTGGAACAAGGTCTATCACAAACTCGACATCCCTGTCAGGTGGAACACCTGGGAGTTCTTCTGGAAAGACATCCGGAAATTCTCGGACTACCGGAACATCCTCAAGGTCTGGAAGGGGGTTGGCATTTAGGGAGTAAAGCTGGCGCTTGGCCACTCGATTTAAGACATTGACTGTCTTGCCCGATGGGTGAGTAAGTTGAACGGTTCTAGTGGCATAATCAATCTTAGCACAATGAGCTGACATCCAGTCCATACCCAAAATGATGCTTATGGACTTGAGAGCTATTAAGGATGCAAGGAAGACAAGTCTATCGACTTCCCATGGCTTACTCTAGAAGTTTTCCATTTGGAACCTGGAGTTTGAATTACCATGGAAGTGGGCATGTGATAGAATGTCGTGTTATGCAATCGAGCATAGTTCTCGGATATGAATGAATGAGATGCTCCAGTATCGAAAAGAACAGATGCCGGATGGCAGTTAACAAGGAGCGTACCAAGGACGACGTTAGGATCCTCATGAGCCTCCTCGGCGGAAACTTAGTTGACATGGCCATGGGCAGTGGTGACCGGCTTGGCGTAGAATGTCTTTCCCGCGGGCTTACCACGGCCAACGGACTTTCCAGTTTGATTGGGGTTGTTGTTCTGGGGACACTCTCGGCTATAGTGACCCAGCTCTCCACACTTGAAGCATGTCACCACATTGGGGCGTGGAGCAGCATTAGCAGCGGGGCCACCATAGGGCTTGGGCGGTGCAAACTGCTGGTTGGGACGAGGCACCTCAAAGGATGGCCTCGGGATGAACCTGGGTGGCAGTGCCGTGCTTGGGATCCACACCCGGCGCTTCTGAGCTCCAGAGGCGGATGAAGAGCCAAAATCACGTGAGTGCTTGCTTGAAGCGTCATAATCAGTCCGGTCTGTCTCAGCACTGATGGATTTATTGACCAACTTCTGAAAGGAGGTGCAGTCGTGCAGACGAAGATCGCGGCGAAGCTCAGGGCTGAGCCCCTTGCGGAACCTTGCCTGCTTCTTAGCGTCGGTAGATACTTCTTCGGGAGCATAACGTGCCAGATTCCCAAATTCACGACTATATGCATCCACAGTCAGTCTTCCTTGGGTGAAATTGCAGGACTCCTCCCTCTTGCGATCCATGAGACCTTCTGGAATGTGATGCTCACGGAAGGCTTCACTGAATTCAGCCCAAGTAGTGATTTGGCCGACCGGGCACATAGCTTAAAAGTTTTCCCACCAGAGGCTAGCAGGGACTCCGAGGTGATAGGCAGCATAAGTAACCTTGTTGGCTTCGGCTACGTTCGCAGAACGTAGCTTGTGGGTGATGCTGCGAAGCCAGTCATCCGCGTTGAGGGGCTCGACGGAACGGTTAAACTTTGGTGGGTACAGCTTGATAAAGTCATTTCGCTGATGCCGTGCAGTGGTCTGCTCAATCCGCTCTAGCAGGCGGTTAGTCTCACGCTTGTTTCTTTCCGCCTCCAGCATCACTTCGGCCAGAGAGGGCAGGTGAGGCAGATTTTCACCCCTAGCTGCACTGGCTTCCCCAGCTCCGGGGCAGCAGGGTTGCTGCGGGTGTTGACCATCCTAGGAGAAAAAAAGACAATGGTTTAGATAAGGATGGCTCAAACTTAGCAAGGAAGTGCAGAATGTAATGGATAACACGAAATGCAGAGATGTTCATCCGTATGTCATGGTAATATAAAACTGCCATATATATACCAATGGTCATACACATCATACATAGTTTAGTACAAGCCCAGGCTACAGTACAACTATGATGAAAGACGTTGCATCTCATCGTAGGCATTCCAAGCTCCTATACATTATTTGTCTACACCTCCGGAATTGATTACACACAAAGTCATATTCCACAAGTCACGCAGGACAGTGGAGATACAACTATTATAATACTAGTGATACTACTACTAACTCAGACAGCTCCGTAGTAGTCCTCATAGAGGTCACCTCCATAGCCTGGGAGTTCAACGTGATCATCCGGGAACAGACGGTCCTGAGGAGCTTGTGGACCATAGGGGCTAGGATGAGGTCTTGGACCAACAAACGGTGGCCTGCGGGGACCACGGGGTGGGGTGATGCCTCCCACATCACGCCAATCCACCATGTCTGGCAGAGCAGATCTCACAGGATATAGATCCCTTGTATCCATACATCCAGCTTGCACCGCAGGTGCAAACCGAGTCAATGTGGCCCAATGATCAGCACGGGTATTGAAAAGCTCCAGCCTCAAGGCCCGATTCTCTCGGTCCTTATCTTCGAGAATCTCGGCAGTGGTACAAGTTAATGAGTCCTCCTGAGTGGAGTCAGCATAGATAGCCTGAAGATACCCTTGCGCTCCCAGAAGTGAAGCTGGCATGTAATGGAAGTCGGTGTTCCGAAGAAGGCCAGTCCGGACTCGCATGATGGTCATCATGGAATAGGCAGCATCCTGCACAGCCATCTCAACAGTAACCCCGAGTCCATAGGAACAGTGAAGGGGCTTGGTAGATCCAGGATAAGAAGGAAATATCCTAACGGTGCAGAAATATTGGCTTTGATTAAAGTCTCAGAATTGCTCTTCAACGGTGTATTCGGGATACCAACGGTAACCCGTCTTGATCATTAACTGGACTAACATAGCAGTATGACCGGGCACGTCGAGGCACCGGGTCAGGCGAACCACTTGGTTTTGAAAACGGTTGGCCATCTGAAAGCACAACCATAATGCAAAGACATTAGAATTTCTAGGGAAAATTGGACAGCATAACAGTTGTAAATGCTCAGAAAAAGATTTGAGACATCCACAATAGTTTGCAATACCACTCAACAACATCATATCAAGGTTCTGATTCAATTAGCGACATACTAAAATAGTAGAAACTAGTCTGGGCTTATAACAACAATCCTATAAGATACTATGGATTAGTAACACGTGAACCTGATAGAAGAAGAGAGCCTAGTCCTTAACCCACGTTGAATGAGAAGAGAATGACTCAGATCAGAGGACATAAGGTAAAGGAGTAAAAGAGCCTTATGTTCCCTTCCACAATCAATTCCCCTACATATAACTAAAGCATTTCTAGACTCGACATCGACCAGTTTGGCTCAACGAACCTACAGGCAGTCTGGCTCTGATGCCAACGCTGTCAGGACCCCGATTCCAAGCCACATCGATCTAGCCGGTAACACCTCATATCACTTTGCGGCCTCACGCACGGTATCCCACGATGTCTCCTTACCATGGCCCGGGACCGTTTGCGCCTTTTGGCTCACGTATATGATAGTGTCGCTAGCATCCATACGACAGAGAACCCGGGCCGACATGGCTAGTCGTGAACCCAAAGCGGCACAGTCCTATGGAGACAGGCATACATGAATCACATCGAGCATGTCGGTCATCAGCAAGTGATTCCGGGTTGTAGCACTGGGCTAGCAGGACTCCGGGGAACCCGGGCTGTAGCAGGCTAGGCAGGACTCCGGATGTCACCGCGTGACATTTCCCCGAAGGGACAGACACAGGAACGACGTGAAACACATGCCGGCCAGTCAAGTGTCCTGAGCAGTAGTGCTGGGCTAGCAGGACTCCGGTGAACCGGGTTGTAGCGGACTACTATGGCTCGAGGAACACTAGACTACATTTCCCCATAAGAAAGGCTGCCAAGGATAAACAACTAGATTGTCGGATCCCACTCATACCAAGCATTTCAATCATACACACAATATGCCCGATATGAGTACATACAACATGGCATCACAACAAAACTCTACAACTCAAGTACTTTATTTAAAGGCTCTAGAGAGCCATACATAACATGTTCATACAGATAGGGGTCACATGACCCGACACTCAAGTCATACAATCATGCCAGCACAAGCGGAAGCAACTAGTCTGAGTACAGACGCTAGAAAGAAAGAAGGCTTCTCGAAGCCTGTCTATCTACATAGGGCCCTCCATGGCCAGGATCACCACCTGGGTGGCTAGTCACTCGTCGACGTCAAGGTCTACGTAGAACCCATCGGAGGGGGCGGTGTTATCGTCTGAAAACAGTAATTAAGCAAACATGAGTACAAAGGTACTCAGCAAGTCTTACAACAGAACCTACTATACATGCTCATTCTCAAGAAGGTGGTGGGGTTATTGCAGCAAGCCAGCTTTGACTCTTGGCTAAGCTATCCTATGAAACTCCACTAGTAAAATAGTTTTCGCACACGAGTCCACTACTCACCAACACAATACTCCACCGGGGATTCTCCCTCGTCATCCTACGAGAGGGCCATCCTCGTTACTCACACTTGTCTTGAGTCTTTTAGTAGTAAGCATTAACTTGTCTATGAACTGTATAGGCAACCAAGTAGTCCTTTACCGCGGACGCGGCTATTCGAATAGTTTTATACCCTGCAGGGGTGTACTTCGTCACACATGTTTCCACCACTTAGCGTCTGCACACGACATGTGCTCGGCAGACTTCAAGCGAAAACCGACGTGGGTGTAGACCACGACCTGACTAGCCTCACAAGTCTCTAGTTCAGGTTTATCGCCTATTCAGGTTCCATCCGCAAGGAAATCCATCTGGGGAGTCCTCAACGGCCCCAAACGATGTGTGCAGGGTTCCCGAGACACCAAACGGGCGACTCGGTACACCGTGCCACGGTGTATCTACCGCATCATAGCCCACCCCTAGGGTCAGCGCTACGCACGGCCGCCAACACATAACCTACAAACACTAGAAACTAGTTGCAACTCCTGGACAGAGGACGAGATGGGTCAGTAAGTCGAGAGGGGTCATATTTCAGGGCCCAATGTGTGGTAGTAACTGAATCATAAATCACGCATACAGATCTCAGTTCTTATGGATGGCCTCAATGAAACAACCCTCTCCTACATGGCCTCTCATCGATACCTTTACCAAAACATGTTTAACACATCCTTCTCATTACCGACATAATCATATCACTCTAGCCCATCACCCAGATGAACCAGACCTGACACAACTCTAAGCATAGCAGGCATAGCAAGGTAGGAATCACATACATGGCTCAATCAACTCCTACACATGCTAGTGGGTTTGATCTAGTTACTGTGGCAATGACAGGTCATGCAGAGGATAAGGGTTCAACTACCGTAGTACACAGCAGTTTTAATTGCGTTGTCTTAATGTAGTAAACAAGAGCAGAAGCGAGAACATGGGTTTGTATCGGAATGATCAATGGTTTGCTTGCCTGTTGTAGAGGTAGTAGGGTACTTCCCTTCAGACGGATACTCGGGGTTATCCTCGGAGGCAGAACCTACCACGAAAGACACACCGAACATAATCAACACATGGCAATATGCAACAATATGATGCATGCTATGACATGGCAAGATGAAAGTGTCTTGGCCTAATGCAAGCTAAAACAGAAGGGGATGAACTCATTTGAATCAAAGATTCAAATGTTAGCTCATTAAACATGGCCTTATTAGTGCATTACCTTATTCTGCTTAAACAGCAAGGTTAACTTGTTTTGTCATGCATGAAACCATTACAGATGGATAGATTGAATTTTTCTGATTATTTTTTATATATAAATCTTTGCATTTGGAGCTATGGTTGATTTTCTATGACTTTTAGAAGTTTTGGCTATTTTCTGCAATTTCCTATTAAAGAATAAATCCAGTAATTGAATTAATGCGTCAGCATGACATAGGTGTGACGTCAGCGGGTCAACTGGGTCGGCCAGGTCAAACCTGACTGGTGGGCCCTGTCTGTCAGTGTCACAACTAACTAACAGAATTATGGTAGTGCTAATTGACTGTCAGTGGGGCCTGGGCCCACATGTCAGTGACTAAACTAATTAAAATTAGTTAAAACTAATCTTAAACTGATTAGCAGACCGGCCCTACCTGCCATAGACTCAGGGGGGTCTACCTGGGCCCACACGGGGGTCGAACAGGGTCAACTCGCTGGCGGCTTGACGCCGGCGACGACAGACGCGGCGGAGGGGCTCGGGTTTGCGTCTCCGGCGACCAAATCGACGGCGGAGAGCAGCTACGTGACGCGGGGAGCGAGCCGCATCGTTTGGTGGAGAAAGTGGAGCTCGGGGAGGTCGGGAACAACGTCGGCGATGACCTTGGTGGTCGCCGGAGTTCGGGCGAGGATGAGCTAGTCGCAAGGGGGCACGGCGAGGGGCGTGCGAGGGTGCTACGGGCTGCTGCGGGTGGGTGGAAGACGAAGGCGTGCTCGGTGGCGTCCCAATGTGGCTGTGGCCACGACAGCAACGTGCGGTGGCGGCGACGAGCTTCGGCTTCGATGGCAGAGGTGGTTAGAGGACGTGGACGAGCGCGGGGAGAGGGGGAAACGGTGGCGGAGCTCACAGCGGTTGCAGGGGAGCGAACGGCGAGCTCGGGGAAGGGCTGGAGCGAGCGGGGCAGTGAAGGGGATCTCCGGTGGCCGGAGTTGAGGACGAGCTCGGTGCAGCGTCTCCGGGGCGAGCGAGCGCTCGGGGCTCGGCCTACTTGATGTAGTCGACGATGGCGGAGCTTCCTGGCATGACGGGGCAACAAATGGATGGCGGTGGCTGCGGTGAAGCTTGTCAGCGACGACGGCTGCGCTCGGCAGGAAGATGGGGAGAGAGCCAGAGAGGGGGAGAGGCCACGGGGAGAGTGGGAAGGAAGAGAGGGAGACGTGGGGGTCGGCGTGGCACTCGTAGGCGCCTCCAGGGCGTCGGCGGAAGCAGGAGGTGGCCGGCGTGTGGCCGCGGGCGCCGGCCACGCGCTCCTCGTCCTCCTGGCGAGAGGAGGAGGACGACTGGCAAGAGCCAGTCGACTGGGCCGAGCCAGGTGGGCTGGTGGGCTGCGCCTGGTAAGTTTCTCTCTCTCTCTCTCCTTTTTTCTGTTTTTCTTATTTATTTATTATTTCTGTAACTTCAGGGCTTTATTAAAAATACCAGGGCATTACCATAAATCATAAAATTAATCATGGCCACTGCTTAGAATATATCCAACAACAAACATTTTAGTTTCTGATTATTTGAGCATTTAAAATATTTTATAGCATTTAAATGCCCAAATGTAAATACCATAAGGATTAATCCAATGACCTTTGATGTCCTAGAAAAATGTGCACCATTTTTGTCAAAGGCTTTAACCCAAAACAAAAAGGGTGGTCTTTTTAGAAGGGCATTTCAGGTTCATTGGTAAAGTTTTTAGTAAACCCTAGTTGTTCCAGGGGGTGCTGGGGGTTCTGTCATCCCCATTTCAAATTTAAAAGGAATTTAAACATGATGCACACTCTAATGCTTGAACTAACTAGGGTGTGACAGAAACTCCAGCCAGCAGGTCAAAGTCTGATACTTGCGACCCTCTCTCCTACTTTGGGCTGCAGAGTTTGGCGGCACATATCAGGGTATGTTGCATGCAGAGACGCATGGTACGCTGTGTGCACACAGTTTTCCATGATGAACAAAACCGCACTACCATCATGATCCTTGTCATCGGTTATATCCTGATTAATCAGATAATTCAGTCCGAAAAACAGAGAGCGTGTACCAAGGCTACTTACCAACCTCCAGTCAAAAGTTCCTGAAGGCCCAGAGAAGCTAGGATCCTGCTCAAAGACCCTGCAGTGACTATGATTGTATTCCGTGAAACAACACGTCCGGTACGTGCAAACGATCATCAATCATTCACCGTCGTCTGATCGTGCCAGGAACCACCTGCAACTGCCATGCCGCTTTAATTTGAAATGTTCTGGGACTAGGAAGGGTTGGGACACCAGGCGGCCTACAACATCGTATCAAGTTGGAGTCAAATAACCCTCAAAAAAGTTGGAGTCAAATAAAAAAGGGCTCTTGATGTAGTCAATGTTAAGAATGACATGTTATGAGCATGAATATTTTTCAGTAAATGTTGACACTAATATAAGAAAGCCA
Organism: Triticum urartu; assembly: GCF_056163025.1. Classification (NCBI taxonomy): domain Eukaryota; kingdom Viridiplantae; phylum Streptophyta; class Magnoliopsida; order Poales; family Poaceae; genus Triticum; species Triticum urartu. The sequence goes on along the minus strand of NC_141879.1, from coordinate 335,265,176 downwards.
TCATGATATCATAGGAAAGTAACATACTGCTGTATCAGCCGTTTGTAGCGATGACTGGAGTAGGCCAGCAATACGTCCAGCCATAGAAGGTGTCAACAGCGTAAATGAAGCCCTTGTGTTCAATGGCATTGAAGAACCATGGAGGATGTATGATCCTGCGATGGACTGCAGATTTACCCACTTACCGCAGTGACCTGTCAGATAGGTGAGACCGCGTTTGAAGAACGCAATTAGCCTGAAGTCTTTATAATTCACAGATCTTGTGGGCACTTGGCAGATTACAACCTTGAGCAAATAAAACTTGGTATCATGTTGGCTACTATGAGATTCCGAGTATTCTGGGCCGCGGTGCCTAAGCAGTGTAGTGTTAATCGAAGGAAGGGGGATCAATCGCCGGGTGTAGACCTCCACGAGCATCCAGCTGCCGCGACCGTCGACGAGCACCATCCAAGACGTGTTCATGCCGACCTAATACATACCGTTAATGTAGTTGAGGGTGACGGGGATCAGATCACAGTCAAGGGGGTTGATGCTCGCCACCCTACGATCGTTATGCTGTGTGACATGCCGTTTCTGAAGATCAGGCAGCATCAACAAGCAAGGAGCTAGCTTAAAAAGCTCCGGCCTGAGGGCTTTGAGTAAACGGTACAGCCCCGACGAGCACGCGGCGAGCGGCATGGTACTGAGATTTTCCACACGTGAAACAATGAGCTTGATTACCTCTGTGGGGATCGAATTCCAGCCACTCTTTCGGCGGACACTACTTGGTTCTGCCATTGTTAGTGCTTGGGTTTTGGACGAGGGGGGGAGGCGCTTTAGCGGGGATGGAAGATTGGACGAGGGGGGAGGCGCCTTAGCTGGGATGGAAGAGCGGACAAAGATGGAGAAGCGAATATGTGCTGCAGGAAGTGGACAGGTGATGATGACTACGGCACGCCGCTTGACTTACGAGACACATACCAGCTGAGGGAGCCCTGGATTAGGGGGTGTCCGGATGGCCGGACTATACCTTCAGCCGGACTCCTGGACTATGAAGATACAAGATTGAAGACTTCGTCCCGTGTCCGGGAGGGACTTTCCTTGGCGTGGAAGGCAAGCTTGGCGATACGGATATGTGGATCTCCTACCATTGTAACCGACTTTGTGTAACCCTAACCCTTTCCGGTGTCTATATAAACTGGAGGGTTTTAGTCCGTAGGACAACATACAGAACAACAATCATACCATAGGCTAGCTTCTAGGGTTTAGCCTCTCCGATCTCGTGGTAGATCTACTCTTGTACTACCCATATCATCAATATTAATCAAGCAGGACGTAGGGTTTTACCTCCATCAAGAGGGCCCAAACCTGGGTAAAACTTCGTGTCCCTTGCCTCCTGTTACCATCCGACCTAGACGCACAGTTCGGGACCCCCTACCTGAGATCCGCCGGTTTTGACACCGACATTGGTGCATTCATTGAGAGTTCCTCTGTGTCGTCGCGGTTAGGCTTGATGGCTCCTACGATCATCAATAGCGATGCAGTCCAGGGTGAGACCTTCCTCCCCGAACAGATCTTCATCTTCGGCGGCTTCGCACTGTGGGCCAATTCACTTGGCCATCTGGAGCAGACCGAAAGCTATGCCCCTGGCCGTCAGGTCAGATTTGGAAGTTTAAACTACACGGCTGACACCCGCGGGGACTTGATCTTCGACGGATTCGAGCCACTGCCGAGCGCGCCGCACTGTCACGACGAGCATGATCTAGCTCTGCCGCCGAACAGTGCCCTGGAGGCCGCACCTGCATCGGCTTCGACACTTAGTTCGGAGCCAACTGCGCCGATCGAGGATGGGTGGTCGGCCGCCGCCTCGGGGGCTGCGATCCCAATGGCGATCGAGCCGAACACCAACCCCGCACTCCGCGAGACTCGTGACTCCAAGGAACCCTCCGTGCCCCTGCCGATCGAATCCGATTGGGTGCCGATCATGGAGTTTACTGCCGCGGACATCTTTCAGCACTCGCCTTTCGGTAATATTTTGAAGACACTACAGTCTCTCTCTTTATCAGGTGAGCCCTGGCCGGACTACGGTCAGCAAGGTTGGGATACGGACGATGAAGAAATTCAAAGCCCACCCACCACCCACTTTGTAGCCACTGTCGACGATTTAACCGACATGCTCGACTTCGACTCCGAAGACATCGACGGTATGGACACCGATGCAGGACACGATGAAGAACCAGCGCCTATTGGGCCCTGGAAAGCCACCTCGTCGTATGACATATACATGGTGGACACCCCAAAAGAAGGAGACACTACTAGGAAAAGGGCCAAAGATGAAATTGACACTAATGGCGCACCAGAGAAGTGGTGTGCCACTACTATTTACTAATGGCGCACCACGTGAAGATACACCATTAGTGTGTAAGACACTAATGGCGCACCAGGCATAAGGTGCGCCACTAGTAACAAAATGTTTTTTTTTCATTTTTTCAAACATACTAATGGTGCATCCGGGCAAAGTGCGCCATCAGTAGTTAGAACTACTAATGGCGCACCAACCGTTGAGTGCGCCACTACTGTAATTTTGTTTACTTTTTTGCAAAACTACTAATGGCGCACCGTCGCATAGTGCGCCATTACTAGTTCAAACTAGTAATGGTGCACTGTGCCACGGTGCGCCATTAGTATAAAAATTATTTTTAATACTTTTTTGCAAAACTACTAATGGCGCATGTATGTGTGGTGCACCCTCCCCCGCTCCACCGCCGCCGACGGAGCAGCCCCCGCACCCGCCCCCACTCCACCGCCGCCGACGAGCACCCCCCGCACCCGCCCCCGCTCCACCGCCGCCGACGAGCACCCCCCGCACCATCTCCCCCGCTCCACCGGCCGTCGCCGCCGACCCCCCGCACCCTCCCCCACTCCACCGCCGCCGACGACCCACCGCACCCTCCCCCGCTCCACCGGCCGCCGCCGCCAACCCCCGGCCCGCATCCTCCCCCACTCCATCGTCGCCGACGACCCACCGCACCCACTCCCCCACACCTCGCCAGATCCGGTCCCCCTCGCCGCCGAGCACCCCCTGCACCATCTCCCCCGCTCCACCGGCCGCCGCCGCCGACCCCCCGCACCCTCCCCCACTCCACCGCCGCCGACGACCCACCACACCCTCCCCCGCTCCACCGGCCGCCGCCGCCGACCCCCGGCCCGCACCCTCCCCCACTCCACCGTCGCCGACGACCCACCGCACCCTCTCCCCCGCACCCTCCCTGGCCCGCTCCACCGTCACAAATGAATGCAACTAAAATTGCAAAAAAACAAATTTGATTATATTTTCAAATAACAAATTTGATGATAATAAATTTGATGATATTTTTTCATATTCATAAATATTTTCAAATAACAAATTTGATGATATTTTTTAAAAATTTATTACTTTTTTTATAAAAATATTACTGTTATGATTTAAACAAGTTTGAACATATTTAAACACAAATAAATATCAAACAACATTTTAAATGCATAAAAACAAAAATTGGGAAGCCTGGGAATCGAACCCAGGACCTCCTAGTGTGTGTGCTGCGTGCTGACCAGTCGGGCTAGTGGGCCTGTTCTAATGGAGATAGGGTTAGGTGGAATATAACCTGACCAGTCGGGCTAGTAATTAAAACAAAATTCTAATGGCGCACCAGGGGGAGGTGCGCCATTAGAATCGTCGTACTTATGGCGCACTAGGGGGAGGTGCGCCATTGCTAACCCTCCCCCACTCCACCTATTCCCCTCGCACTGTGTGGCCTCCCTCCCTCGCCAGATCCCCCACTCGACCCCAAACGTACGCCGCCGCCCCCTTGCTCTGCCCCCTCCGTTCGCCGCGCCTGCACGCCGTCGGTGCCGCCGCCGCCGCTGTGGTCTTGTGCTGCCCCGACGCCGCCGCCCCGACCCCTGCTGGACTCCACCCCCGCCGCCCCCGCGCCTCCCGAACGGGGCCGGCCGAGCGCGCGCCGCTCGCTCCTCTCCTCTCCTCCTCCCTCCGACGAGCGAGGGCCTCCTCCGGCCCTTGCAGCAGCCGGCGAGCGCGGCACCAACGCACCCACCCCGCTTCCCCTGCCGTCCTCCGCCACAGGCCCCTGCTCTCCTTCGACCGCGGCGAGCAAGGACCCGGACGAGCTCGGACCCTGACCCCTTCGCCGACCCCGACCCCGACCCCTCCGACGACCAGGTACCTCTCCTCCTTCCTCCTTTCTCCCTCTCTCCACCATTCCCCATTCCGCTGCTGCCTCCGGCGACCGCTCGCTGCCTTGCACACCCGCACACGCACCTAGCCGTGCCGTCCCTGCTTGCCGTCCCGCGCGCGCCCCTGCACCTGCCTGAGCTGCTTCTTCTTACTGTACTGCTAGCTAGCTTTTCAATTTTTACATTGACTAACCTCCTAGACAGACCCTAATCTGTGGTTAAACAACTGGTAAAATGACTGAATAAAATATGAGTAGGTAGTATATGATCAATAGGCAATACTAGTGGATATTAGGCCTTTTACAGGCAATAATAGTGGGTGATGTACCTGGATGTCTGTGGGCGATGCTCTGGTGGTATGTATGATGTCTCCGCTTTTTTTGAGATTGCTGCTGCTATCTCACCAGATTATATGTAGTGTGTCATTCTTGCTATGGTCATGTAAGAGAAATGCTTTGCCTTGAGATTTGGGGTAATCAGCTAGTTCTGGTCAAAGCAAGTGGTTTTCCTGAGCTATGCCTTGGTTAGAAAATGATGCATGATGGTTTGTTCAGAAGAGGAATAATCCGAGGATAGCATGTATCATGGGGTTAAACATGGGACCCCTATTCTAATTTGATTTTGATTATTAATTTTTCTGTGAGCAGATGAATTACAGTGTTTGTGTTGTAATGAAACTTGAGCTGAAATAGAACTTGCCAGCCTGTACAGTGAATATATACAGTCATTGTAATTTTTGGGAGTAATTTTTGGTGTCAAATCACTCAAGTAGTAACTGAATTTTTAAACTGAACTTGACACAATACTATTCAGTTAATTTGCTTGGACAGTAGTATGTATGCTCATCACTTTATGTATGGTGTTATGCACTGTTATCTCTGTTCAATTGACTAATGAAGCACTAGGCTCATCCATGGTACAAGTTCACCTGTGAACACTTGAAATTAGTCAGGACATCCCGTACTGATAGATGTAAATTGTGTCCAGTAGGCTTTGAAGCACCGGTTTTTCCTGTTTCTAACTCCGAATCTGATATAAACAATACTGTTGGCATAAGTGGTCTTTTGTATATGTGCTGATGCTTTGTTAATATAAAGCTATAGATGATGTTGTACTTGTGATGATGCTACTTGTGATCTTCTGAAATGACCCATTGGCGACTTCATTATGCGGGGATAATGATATTGCAGGTACCCTGAGAGGCCCTTGAGTTTGCCGGAATGTCGATTAACTTCCGTTCCGGCAAATTCGGGTACTCCATATGTCCTATTTTCAGCAAAGGTCATGCTGAAATTTTCCATGAATTTTAGCATGACTTTGCTAAAAATAGGACATATGGGGTACTTGCGACTAATGTTGATTATCTTCTGCTCAAAATTTATGCTGCTATAATGTTGTAAGGGTACTAATTGGTCTCTTTTGCTGCTTATTAGAGACGGAGGGAAGCAGCCACCGCCGCTCTGCCTCACCGGAGTACGAGTTGGATGCTTTCGAGTTCTTCACTATCATACTTTCTTCTTCAGTATCAGCCACGAGGCAGGTATATAAAACGAGAGATCTCCCCTTCACCCATCTCATTATGATAACTCTGTTGTTTGCTACATCACTCCTTTTCCCAAATTGCAGAGGCTGCCTGACGCTTTTATGAAGATGCTGGGTGAAGATCCGCCAGATAATGTGAAGCCCCGACAGGCCGGCAGCGCGGTTCGCAGGCTGTGGGATGTGGAGTTGGTGATCGAGGAGGGCCACATGTACCTGTGCCGTGGCTGGGAGAAGTTCTACAGTGCCTACGACCTGCAGACCGGGTACTTTCTTCTCTTGAGGTACGACGATGACACCACAATGCTCATCGTGAAGGTTTTCAACAAGACTATGTGTCGCATGCGCTACGCTGAAGACGAAGATGCCAGTGCGTTCTGCCTCTTCTTATTCCTCCATATTTGCATTTGGACAGGCAATGGGAGCAGTAGCAGCGACACTGGCTACAGCCAAAGCAGCAGCGATTATGGCTATAGCAAAAGCAACAGCGATTCTGGCCTTAGCGAAAGCAGCAGCGATTCTAGCAGCAGCGAAGACAACAAGAAGGATGATCCGGACTGGAGTGGGGGAGAAGAGGAGCAGAATGGGGATGAGGAGCTGCAGGATGACGATGGGCATCAGGCTGAGGATGACCTAGCGCTGGTGGTGGCTGACCAAGGGCAAGAGATGGTGGTGGCTGACCAGGTGCAAGAGATGGTGGTGGCTGACCATGGGCAAGAGATGGTGGTGGCTGACCATGGGCAAGAGATGGTGGTGGCTAACCATGGGCAAGAGATGGTGGTGGCTGACCATGGGCAAGAGATGGTGGTGGCTGAGGGTGGGCTCGCGATGGTAGTGGTGCCTGACAATTACCACGCAACGGTGGTGGCGCCGGCGATCCCACAGCTTGGCGACATGACCACGCCAATTGTGGTAGAAGACTACATCCCACAGCTGCCTCCACTTCCTCCACCTCCTCGCCGCTCTTGGCGTATCAGGCTGAGGAAGGAGAAGGAGAAGAACAATGAGAACTGAAATATGTCAGGTATGTCAGATCTCCAAAATGATATATATATATATATATACTTAGTTACCTATTTATCTCTAATATGCTTAGTTTCCTATAGGTTAGCTCCAAAATTACTTATGTTAGCACAAAATGATCAAGTTTACATAATAAGCTTATAGTCTTCTTCTTATTCTTCTTCTTATCCAAAATGACATATGTTAGCTTCATTTTACCTAAGTTGGCTCTAATATGCTAACTTAGAGCTTATATGCTTAGTTTCCTATAGGTTACCTCCAAAATTACTTATGTTAGCACAAAATGATCAAGTTTACATAATAAGCTTATAGTCTTCTTCTTATTCTTCTTCTTATCCCAAATGACATAGGTTAGCTTCATTTTACCTAAGTTGGCTCTAATATGCTAACTTAGAGCTTATATGCTTAGTTTCCTATAGGTTAGCTCCAAAATTACTTATGTTAGCACAAAATGATCAAGTTTACATAATAAGCTTATAGTCTTCTTCTTATTCTTCTTCTTATCCAAAATGACATAGGTTAGCTTCATTTTACTTAAGTTGGCTCTAATATGCTAACTTAGAGCTTATATGCTTAGTTTCCTATAGGTTAGCTCCAAAATTACTTATGTTAGCACAAAATGATCAAGTTTACATAATAAGCTTATAGTCTTCTTCTTATTCTTCTTATTCTTCTTCTTATTCTTCTTCTAGTCTTCTTCTTCTTCTAACTTCTTGTTTATCATTTTGCAGATTTGATTTAATTCACGGAAGCTTGCATGGATGGAGTGCTTCTTTTCCATTTGTGTTTTTATTTTGTATCAATGTGAAACTTTTGTGAATTGATGGATAACGGTGTTGAATGAACATTGTGAAACTTTTGTAATATGTAACGATGGAACTATGTGTTGGCTATGTATGTATATATGATGAAACTTGTGTGTTGGATATGATCTGGTGGACGCAGGTAACATCGTTACATATGGCCCCCTGTATGTAAGCTAAGCAGATCTGTGTTGTATGTTATCTCTAATATTTTTTAACCTGTGAAAATATCAGAAATGAAAAAAAAATCCCTAATATTCATACTAGTGGCGCACCACACAAGACACTAATGGTGCACTGTTATAATCACACTAATGGCGCATCACCCAACAGTGCGCCATTAGTATGCCAAAGCACATGGTTAAATATGGCCCCCTGGGAGGAATACTAATGGCACATGGTGTTCTATACTAATGGCGCACCGGTGGTGCGCCATTAGTAAGAAATACTAGTGGCGTGATACTAATGGCGCACCAGCAGTGCGCCATTAGTGGGCAAAACTGGTGCGCCATTACTAGCCCTTTTCCTAGTAGTGAGATGGCGATGGAACAGCGGAGGATGACCCCTCCAAGAAACAGCCTAAGCGCCGGCGTCAGTGGCGCCGCTCAAAATCCCGCCAAAGCAAATACGGTGATTCTAGCACGGGAGATAATAATACTCCGGAGTGTGCCGAAGAAAACCCCCTCCAGCAAGATTCATCATAGGAGGATGGAGAAGCCATCCCCCATGAGAGAGCGGCAGACAGAGAGGTCGAGGACGATAATTATATGCCTCCCTCCGAAGATGAGGCAAGCCTCGACGACGACGAATTCGTCGTGCCAGAGGATCCCGTCGAGCAAGAGCGTTTTCAACGCAGGCTTATGGCCACGGCAAGAAGCCTCAAGAAAAAACAGCAACAGCTTAGAGCTGATCAAGATTTGCTAATCGACAGATGGACTGAAGTCCTTGCGGCCGAAGAGCATAAACTCGAACGCCCCTCCAAGAGCTACCCAAAGCGCAGGTTGCTACCCCGATTGGAGGAGGAAGCACTTAAACCTACATCACCAGCACTTGATACGGCCGACCGGCCACCTCGTGGCCACGACAGAGAGGCCTCTCGGCCCTCCACTCAAGCCGCACCCCATACCAAGACACGGGAAAATATGCCAGACCTGCGAGATATGTTGGAGGACAAGGCAAGGCAAAGAACATTGATCTACGGATCGCGTGGGCGCCCCACGACTCGAGACGATAACCGTCACGCCAGGCACAAATCCGGTAGGGCCGAACACACTAGACAAAGCTCATTGGAGCTACGTCGTGATATAGCCCAGTACAGAGGCGCCGCACACCCACTATGCTTCACAGACGAAGTAATGGATCATCAAATCCCCGAGGGTTTCAAACCCGTAAACATCGAATCATATGATGGCACAACAGATCCTGCGGTATGGATCAAGGATTATCTCCTCCATATCCACATGGCCCGCGGCGATGATCTCCACGGCATCAAATACCTCCCGCTCAAGCTTAAAGGACCAGCTCGGCATTGGCTTAACAGCTTGCCAGCAGGATCAATCAGTTGTTGGGAGGACCTGGAAGCCACATTCCTCGACAATTTCCAGGGAACTTATGTGCGACCACCATACGCCGATGACCTAAGCCACGTAATTCAGCAACCAGAGGAATCGGCCAGGCAATTCTGGACACGGTTCCTAACAAAGAAAAATCAAATAGTCGACTGTCCGGACGCAGAGGCCCTAGCAGCCTTCAAGCACAATATCCGTGACGAGTGGCTTGCCCGGCACCTTGGACAGGAAAAGCCGAAATCTATGGCAGCAGTCACGACACTCATGACCCGCTTTTGCGTGGGAGAAGACAGCTGGCTTGCTCGTAGCAACAATATGACCAAGAACCCTGGTAATTCGGATACCAGGGACAGTAGTGGCAGGTCGCGTCACAATAAGCAGAAGCGCCGCATTAACGGCGACAATGCTGAGGATACGACAGTTAATGCCGGATTCAGAGGCTATAAATCCGGTCAGCGGAAAAAGCCATTCAAAAGAAATCCTAGGGGCCCGTCCAGTTTGGACCGAATACTCGACCGCTTGTGCCAGATACATGGCACCCCCGAAAAGCCGGCCAATCACACCAACAGGGATTGTTGGGTGTTCAAGCAGGCAGGCAAGTTAAATGCCAAAAATACCGACAAGGGGCTGCATAGCAATGATGACAAAGAGCCCCGGCCGCCGAACAATAGTGGACAGAAGGGTTTTCCCCCACAAGTGCGGACGGTGAACATGATATACGCAACCCACATCCCCAAGAGGGAGCGGAAGCGCGCGTTAAGGGACGTATACGCGGTAGAGCCAGTCGCCCCAAAGTTCAACCCATGGTCCTCCTGCCCGATCACCTTTGATCGACGGGACCATCCCACTAGCACCCGTCATGGCGGATTCGCCGCATTGGTTCTAGACCCAATTATTGAAGGATTTCATCTCACTAGAGTCCTTATGGACGGTGGCAGCAGCCTGAACCTGCCGTACCAGGATACAGTGCGGAAAATGGGCCTAGATCCCTCGAGGATTAAGCCCACCAAAACGACCTTTAAAAGCGTAATACCAGGTGTAGAGGCCAACTGTACAGGCTCAGTCACACTTGAAGTGGTCTTCGGACCTCCGGATAATTTCCGAAGCGAGGAGTTAATCTTCGACATAGTCCCATTCCGCAGTGGCTACCACGCACTGCTCGGCCGAACCGCATTCGCCAAGTTCAATGAGGTACCGCACTACGCATACCTTAAGCTCAAGATGCCAGGCCCTCGAGGAGTAATTACGGTCAATCGAAACACCGAACTCTCCCTCTGAACGGAGGAGCACACGGCGGCCCTTGCAGCGGAAGTACAAAGCAGCCTCGCCAGGCAGTTCTCCACTCCGACCATTAGACGTCCGGACACCGTCAAGCACGCCCAGAGTAACCTACAACAAGACCGCCTGGCACGTTCCGAGCAGGCATAGCAATGCGGCCCCAACCCCAGCCCTCGCAAAAATGCAACACCAGTGCTTCGCGTACATAACTACGCTCTAGAAATATCATGGGTATAGGGGGAGGGGCACCATCACGGCACACCCGAAACACGGCTTAAACCGCACCAAGGGCTGCTGATTTTTTAATTTTCTCTTACTTTCAGGACTCCATTCTTCGGAAGGCCTGTTCGGCAGTTCAACTGCCGCACAAACGATGCAAGAACCAGGGAAGCAGACAAGCCATGCAGCATTACGTAAGGCCCAGGTGGTCTCTATCACGAGCAATATACCTATTTCACATACCATTCCGCAGCCTGCCCCTAGAACAGACATGTTAAATAGTCCAACCTTTTGCTTATCGCATTATTTGTAACGTTCTCTTTGATCGCAGCCCTTTTTAATAAACAATGCATAGCTTTTGTCTATTTTTGCATTACTCTTTTTTTTAAAATATATGTTCCTTAACGACATGTTGCACCCGTACACTTTGGTACGGCCAAAATACGCCAGGGGCTTTAGTACCCCTCAATATGGTGTGAGAAGTCCGAACACTTTAACAAGTGCGGCAGCCCGAACTTATAGCATTATATGCATAGGCTCCGAATCATGTCTTGGGTCAATAGTTGGGTTTGCCCGGCTCCTATGTTTTGGTGCCTTACGTTCCGCTATGTCGGCTAAGGTAGCATGTAACACCCTCGATGCGACTATATCTCCCACGTGTCGAGGCACGACTTAGCGGCATAATCGCATTGAAGGCATATGTCGCAAGTTAGGCAATCTTCACAACATCCCATGTAATATAGATAATAAAAGGGGGAGATAACATAGTTGGCTTACACTCGCCACGTCAATCAAGTACATAAATAACATTACATCATCCAAACACTCATGGCCCGACTACGACGCCAAAATAAAAGATAACCCAACATGCGACACGGTCCCGATCACCCCCAACTGGGCACCACTACTGATCATCAGGAAAAGAAACATAGTATCGTTGAGAGTCCTGGTCGAACTCCCACTTGAGCTCAAGCGCGTCACCTGGAGCGGAATCATCAGGCCCTGCATCTGGTGTAATAGTAATTTGTGAGCCACAGGGACTCAGCAATCTCGCACCCTCGCGATCAAGACTATTTAAGCTTATAGGTAAGGCAAGGTACAAATATATGTGGAGCTGCAGCAAGCGACTAGCAAAATATGGTGGCTAACTTATTCGCAAAAGAGAGCGAGAAGAGGAGGCAAAGCGCGAGCGAGAAACTAGAGACCAACCTGCGCAAGCATTACTCCAACACCGTGTCCGCTTCCCGGACTCCGCCGATCAGAGGCCATCACGGTAACACACTAGGTTCATTCATTTTAATTAAGTTAAGGTTCAAGTTGTCTACAACCGGACATTAACAAATTACCATCTGCCCATAACCGCGGGCACGGCTTTCGAAAGTTCAAATCCCTGCAGGGGAGTCCCAACTTAGCCCATGACAAGCTCTCATGGTCAACGAAGGAATAGACCTCCTCCCGAGACGTTCCGATCAGACTCGGTACCTCGGTTCTTCAAGACACTTCGACAGGTTAAAACAAGACCAGCAACACCGCCCGAATATGCCGACAAATCCCCATAGGAGCTGCACATATCTCGTTCTCAGGGCACACTCAGATGAGCCAGACGTCGGGTAGGCCAGCCCAGAGTTGCCCCTAGTAGCCCCGTACATCGCTCGGTTGGACCAACACTCAGAGGAGCACTCGCCCGGGGGGGCTAAAATAAGATGACCCTCGGGCTCCAGAAACCCAAGGGAAAAGAGGCTAGGTGGCAAATGGTAAAACCAAGGTTGGGCATTGCTGGAAAAGCTTTAACCAAGGCGAACTATCAAGGGGTTCCCATTATAACCCAACCGCGTAAGGAACGCAAAATCCGGGAACATAACACCGATATGACGGAAACTAGCGCGGCAAGAGTGGAACAAAACACTAGGTGAGAGGCCGGGCCTTCCACCCTTTACCAAGTATATAGATGCATTAAGATAACATGGCAATATAATGATATCCCGACAAGTAAATAAATGTTCCAACAAGGAACGGCCTCCAATCTTCACCTACAACTAGCAACGCTATAAGAGGGGCGGAGCAAAGCGGTAACATAGCCAATCAACGGTTTGCTAGGACATGGTGGGTTAGAGGTTTTGACATGGCAATTTGGGAGGCTTGAAAGCAAGTGGTAGGCATCGTAGCATTGGCATAGCAAAAGAGCGAGCAATCTAGCATAGCAAAGATAGTAGTGATTTCGAGGGTACGATCATCTTGCCTGCACAGTTGTCAGAGTTGACTGGATCCTCGAAAGCAAACTCAACGGGCTCCTCGTTAGCGAACTCGTCTCCCGGCTCTACCCAAACAAGACAAACAAACAAACGGAACACAATCAACCACGCGCAAAGCTCAAACAATATGATGCAAAGATGGTATGCTATGCGGGATGCGATGCGGGATGCATATGCAAGATGTGACAGGAAATGCAAGGACCTGGCCTCAACATGGAAATCCAAGTGTGCCACTGTAAGGTGAGATGAAATCGCTTGAAAACGATATAAAGAACACCGGAATCGGAGTTACGGTTTGGAAATGGCAAGCAATTCAAATATGACACCGGTCTGCGATTTACAGCAAGTAGCCATCTAAATGCAATGAGATGAACATGCTACAGCACTCAAACATGACAAAAAAATACATGACAGGGATGCATTCAAGATGCTTAACAAAAGTCTAGCACTGAGCTACGGCCAATTCATCCATTAACAGGTTCAAACAAGCATGGCAAAAATGCATATGGCAAACAGATTTCAGACTTAGTGAAATTAACACTTGTCTGGAATTTCAGATCAGATAGCACTCTTCGGAGCAACAAAACTACATGCTACAGGACCTGAACATGGCAAAGTAAAGCATGGAATGGAGCTACTCAAAGTGCTTAACAAAAGTCCCTTAGTGACCTTGAGCCAAAAGGGATCAGAAAATACAATTGCAAACATGTGAACATGGCAAAAACATAATCAGTTTTCAGACTTAGTGAAAACTGGCACATGCTGAAACATATCTCAAGTAGGCATGTTTTCGAGCTCGATGCACTCACTACGGAGCAAGTCATGACAAGCTAAGCATACACCCATCAATAATACACAAAATTCAAGCTAGACATGGCAAGAACAATAGCATAGCATGCACGGATCAACTACAACATCATCGGCAAAATTGCAAACAAGTTGACAATCTGCCTAGATTCACAAAGTAGCCAAAGTAGAGCTCGATTGACTCAAGCTAGGGTGCTCCATAATTACAAACAAAGACATGGATGGATAGAGCACTACAATATTAACAAAACATCCTTACCGATCCTCCTCAAAAGAGGCACGGATCACTAGGAAACAACATGAACATATGGCATATGAGATAAACAGCTCAAGGACTTAGTGGAAAAGCTAAGTCCCTGAAATCAGAATTACCAAGTGCACCACTTTGCAAGCTTGTGCCAGTCACCACACACATCACAAAAATACATGGGTTGCACCTCTGGAAAGATGACAAAATCCTTAACAAAACATATGTAGAGCTCATGGGCATATCTGCACACATTAATCATGGCAAAAAAGACAAAGCTAAATGGAGCAGCAGATCTGACAAATATCTCAAGTAGCACTCTTCTAACAGCATTTCGGGCAACAAGATGAACTCAAATGAAAATGATGCAATGGAATGAAATGATGTACTCTCTGAGATGAACATTTTGATATGCTATATGCCCAAAACGGAGCTACGGATGCGGAGATATGATGCTATGAACATGGGCACTTGGACTGCAGACTTAGGAAAAAGAGGAGGTGACCTAGGGTTTGCTGTTCACCCGGATCTGGATCTGGGTGCACGCCAACCGAGGTCCGCCGGAGTTCGTCGGGGAGGTAGGCCGGCGGCTTGCTGGAGAGGCGGGAGAGGAGGGCGGCGGCGCCGGGCGCGCGGGGCGGCCGGAGATGCGGCCGGAGCGGGCGGCGGTGGCGGCCGTCAACGCCGGCGAGGGGCGCGGCGATGGCGGCGGCGGTGCAAGGGACCGGCGACGGAGAAGAGAAGACGCGGGGCGGCGCTGGCGGCTGAGCCCGGGAGGGCCCGCGGCGGGCCTCAGCGGGCCGGCGGGGCGACCAAGTGGGCGCGGTGGCGGCGGCGAATGGCGGAGCGCCACGTGGCGGTGGCTAGGCGGATCGGACAGTGTCCGTCGGTGGCAATTTTTGTCCGGCGGCGCGCGATGACGAGTGGAGCTAGGGTTTCGGGAGGAAGGGGAAGGAGAAATTCGGGGGTGTCTTTAAATAGGCATAGAGGGAGCTAGGAGGGTGCAAATGAGGTGCGGTCTTCGGCCACGCGATCGTGATCGAACGATCTAGAGGATGGAGAAGGCTTAGGTGGGTTTTGGGCCAAATTGGAGGTGTGTTGGGCTGCCACACACACGAGGCCTTTTCGGTCCCTCGGTTAACCGTTGGAGTATCAAACGAAGTCCAAATGATACGAAACTTGACGGGCGGTCTACCGGTAGTAAACCAAGGCCGCTTGGCAAGTCTCAGTCCAATACGGAAATGTTTAATCCCCACACATGAAAGAAAGGTAGAAGTGCCCACCGGAGGAGAACGAAGCACCAGAATGCAAAACGGACAACGGGGAAAATGCTCGAATGCATGAGATGAACACGTATGCACATGCAATGCACATGATGACATGATAAGAGATGCATGACAACGATAACAACACACGGAGACAAAAAAACCCGAACCCGAAAAAATGAATTAACTTAAAGCCGGAAACGGCAAGAGTTGGAGTACAAATTGGGAAAGTTACATCCGGGGTGTTACATAGCACTAGGAGAACTACTGCGATTATGCCCCAGTTGAGCTGCGTCGAGCACCTCAGTAGAGAAAGCTAAAACTGACTGTCATGATGAAGCGAGAGCTGGTCGCTGTTCGAGAGGTTTTTCGAGTCCCTAAAGACTTATGCCGCTTAGAGCGAGGAGTCAGCTCTGTCCGGCCAAGGCGTGGATAGCGCCCCGAACTCGGTCTTCCGAATACCAGGGGCTTCACCGAAATTTAAAATTATAGAATTCTATGGCTAAGTGAGAGTGTTCACGCATTATAGTCTGATTGCCTTGTTCGTTGTGCTGAGCGCCTCCCTCGAAGGACCCAAACATGGGAAAAAGAGCGCTCAGGTTTATCCCCGAAGACCCCAGCACTAGCGGCACGGGGGCAGAAGCCGACGACAAGCCATCTCTCAGAATTGATAAACAGCCGCACAGAAGGTAATATTTGAAATTCCAACAGCATTGCTTAGCACATATGAACAAGTCTTCAGCGCACAGGACAAAACGAGCGAGTTTTACTCAAAAATTACATCCCTGGAACATTCATCCGCCATAAGGCGGGCACCCTTCAGAACATCCTTATAATAATTCTCGGGCTTGCGATGCTCTTTCCCCGGCGGTGGCCCGTCCTTCACAAGCTTCTCAGCATCCAGCTTGCCCCAGTGCACCTTAGCACGGGCAAGGGCCCTACGGGCACCTTCAATGCAGACGGAGCGCTTGATGACTTCGAGCCTTGGACAGGCCCCCACCAGCCGCCGCACCAGCCCAAAATAGCTCCCAGGCAGAGCCTCTCCAGGCCACAGCCGAATTATGAGGCCCTTCATGGCCTGTTCGGCCGCCTTGTGGAGCTCGACCAGTTGCTTCAGCTGGTCGCTCAGGGGCACGGGGTGTCTGGCCTCAGCATACTGAGACCAGAACACCTTCTCTGTCGAGCTGCCCTCCTCGGCTCGATAGAATGCAGCGGCATCGGACACGCTATGGGGAAGATCTGCGAATGCTCCTGGAGAGCTCCGGATTCGGGTAAGTAACAAGTAACTCACGTTTATGTGTTTGCTTTGCATAAAGAATGCCTTACCTGCCGCTATCTTTTTCACCGCATCCAACTCCTGGAGGGTCTTCTGGGATTCGGCCTTGGCAGACTTGGCATTTTCAATAGCCACCGCGAGCTCGGACGCTCGCGTCTTTGAGTCAAGCTCCAAACTCTCATGTTTTTTCATGAGAGCCTGGAGCTCTTGCCGCACCTTGCCAACCTGGGCCTCATACTTCTCCCGCTCGATGCGCTCCGTGGCCGCCCTCTTCTCTGCCTCGAACAGCGCTTGCTTAAGGGTCGCCACCTTAGACGTGGCCCCCACAATAGCCACGATAATCCTGTCACTTTTTGCAATTGCACTTTATATATATATATATATTTTTAAACAAGGTATTTATTACCTTCCTTGTCCTCGAGCTGCTTCTTGGCACGCCCGAGCTCTTGCTCGGACTGCTCGAGGTTCTGCTTTAGCGTGTCCAATTCTGCAGTCAGTGCGGCGGACGCCAGCAGAGAAGCCTGCATACGCATATTGACTCCTTTTTGTTAGACTCCTGCAAATTTTATTTGATCCTATATTCAGCTTTTCTTCCTGAACGCCAAACAGAGCATCAGGGGCTACTGTCTATGCGATAATATTATTTACACATTCTTTACTTACATCAAAGCCTGTTAAAAGGCTAGCACAAGCTTCAGTCAGTCCGCTCTTGGCGGACTGAACCTTCTAGACCACCGCACTCATAATGGTGCGGTGCTCCTTGTCGATGGAGGCGCCTTTGAGCACCTCCAACAGATTGTCCGGCGCCTCCGGTTGGACGGGGGTCACCGGCACGGTGGGCTTGCTCCTCTTGGAAGGAGGTCGCCCGCCGGACTCTGGAACCTTTGAAGGTTCCGGAGCGGTGTCCGGCCTAGAGCCGGACTTGGAGCCCTGGGGGGTTTTACCCCCTTTACTCTTGGAGTCCGGGAGGTCGCCTTGTGGCGCCTCCAGGACCACCTCCTCCTGGCCTGGAACCTGTTGGGACAACACTTCGGCGTCGTCCGTAGGGCGGGGGGAGGTAGCCATCGGAAGCGAATTCACATCCGACGAGTCCAGTGAAGCGCTCGACGATGCGTCGAGCTGGTCTTTGGGTGGGCTGCATAATCATATTCGACATAAGGGAAAGTTGTGCGATAAAGGAATACTATGAATTACTATGGTATCCGGATACTTGCGATTTCGCCAGGGGCTTGGCCCTGAGAGGCCACTCCTCTCCGCCGTCGTCGGCGATGGTGGAGTAGTCCGGAGGAAGGGTTTTCCCCTTCTTGGACCCTTCGGCCTCCCCAGTGAGGGCGGCCTTCCTTTTCTTCTCTCGCCCCGCTGGAGGGGGAGAGGTCTCTTCTTCCTCCTCCTCGTCTTCACGGGAGGAATGCGCCTTGGAGCCGTCGGATGATGAAGCCGACACCTCCGGGCGCCGGGCACTTTTTCGAGTCCCCGTGGCCTTCTTCGTGGCCTTCTTCTCCGGCACCACATAGGGTGCCGGAACCAGTAGCTTCGCCAAGCGGGCATCGGCTGGGTCTTCGGGCAAAGGAGCCGGACAGTCGATCTGTCCGAACTTCGCCTGCCAATCCTGTCAAAGGTAAGGGAGCTTAGATCCCGCATAGAGTTAAACTATGAAAAACTAATACCCTGTAAAAGGTACAAACAACTTACCGCGCTAGCGTGACGCTGCGCGCTGAATCCGCAATCCTCGGTAGCGGATGCGGGAGCCTCGGCGCCCTTGAAAAGCACCTTCCAGGCATCTTTGTACGTCGTGTCGAAGAGCCTGCTCAGAGTTCGGTGCTGCGCCGGGTTGAACTCCCACAGATTGAAGGCCCGTTGTTGACACGGGAGGATCCGGTGGATGAGCATAACCTGGACTACGTTGACAAGCTTGAGCTGCTTGTTCACCAGGGTTTGGATGCATGTTTGCAGTCCAGTCACCTCTCCTTTGCTGCCCCACGATAGGCCCGTCTATTTCCAGGACGTGAGCCGCGTTGGGGGTCCGGACCGGAACTCGGGGGCTGCGACCCACTCAGGGTCGCGCGGCTCGGTGATGTAAAACCACCCCGATTGCCACCCCTTCAGGGTCTCCACAAAGGAGCCCTCGAGCCATAAGACGTTGGGCATCTTGCCCACCATGGCGCCTCCGCACTCCGCCTGGTTGCCGCGCACCACCTTCGGCTTGACATTGAAAGTCTTGAGCCATGGGCCGAAATGGGGGCGGATGCGGAGGAAAGCCTCGCACACGACGATAAACGCCGAGATGTTGAGGATGAAGTTCGGGGCCAGATCATGGAAATCCAGGCCGTAGTAGAACATGAGTCCCCGGACAAATGGGTGGATAGGAAAGCCTAGTCCGCGGAGGAAGTGGGGAAGGAACACTACCCTCTCATGGGGCCTTGGGTGGGGAGGAGCTGCCCCTCTTCGAGAAGCCGGTACGCAATGTCGTAAGACAAGTATCCGGCCTTCCTTAGTTTTTTGATGTGTCCCTCCGTGACGGAGGAGACCATCCACTTGCCTCCCGCTCTGGACATGGCTGGAGAAGGTTGAGGTGGGGAGTGCGGACTTGGGCGCTGGAGCTCGAGTGCGCGAAAATGGATAGGCAAAGGAGGAAGAAGGCATAGGTGAAAAGGTGGATCCTTATCCCCTTATATGGGTGGACGCAACTACGTGTCCCCACCAGCCTGGTAAAACTCACTTATCTCCAAGCGCCATAATCAATGGCACAGTTGGGTTACCCACGCCCGTATTGATGAGAATCCCGGAATAAGGGGACACGATCTCTGCTTTAACAAGACATGCCAAGGAAACCGCCTCGCATGACACACTGAGGTGGGATAATAAAACGATTCGAATAAAGGCTTGGCCGTGGTGTTGTCATGCTACGGAATATGTCAGCAGATTAGATTGGTGTGAACATTATTCTTTCTATGGCAATATGTGGAAACTTATTTTGCAGAGCCGGACACTATCTTTGTGTTCAAAATCTTCTATGAAGTACTTGGAGGAGGAACCTGCCTTGCAACGCCGAAGACAATCTGCGCGCCGGACTCGTCGTCATTGAAGCCTGGTTCAGGGGCTACTAAGGGAGTCCTGGATTAGGGGGTGTCCGGATGGCCGGACTATACCTTCAGCCAGACTCCTGGACTATGAAGATACAAGATTGAATACTTCGTCCCATGTCCGGGAGGGACTTTCCTTGGCATGGAAGGCAAGCTTGGCGATACTGATATGTGGATCTCCTACCATTGTAACCGACTTTGTGTAACCCTAACCCTCTCCGGTGTCTATATAAACCGGAGGGTTTTAGTCCGTAGGACAACATACAGAACAACAATCATACCATAGGCTAGCTTCTAGGGTTTAGCCACTCTGATCTCGTGGTAGATCTACTCTTGTACTACCCACATCATCAATATTAATCAAGCAGGACGTAGGGTTTTACCTCCATCAAGAGGGCCCGAACCTGGGTAAAACTTCATGTCCCTTGCCTCCTGTTACCATTCGGCCTAGACGCACAGTTCGGGACCCCCTACCCGAGATCCGCCGGTTTTGACACCGACACCAGCAGTGTAGGGTCATATCGAAGTCAGACAACTTGCTTGAGTGATCACAGTACTGGTACTCCCTACAGTACCTACTACTATGCCCTAACATGCTTGAGTAGAGTAGTAGTGGAATAGGACTCTGCTCTACTACTACCACCGGAGGAGTAGTATATTCTAATCTAAACAGTTACAAACTTCAATGCCCGAGCGTGGAACGACTACGAAAAGCCATCGGTGCTAACTCCAATCCCCAGCAAACTTTCGCTGGGAGACATGGTAGTTGCAAATGCCCGCAACGCAGATATAGTACGTGTGTAAGGGTGGTGGTTTTCTCAAATACTATGGCTTAAAAACAGGCCACCATCGGATGGAAATCTAACGGTTATGTGGGATTCGCCGGGATTGAGCTCGTGCCAAACAATCGCCTGATATCATTACTAAAAAGGTTAAAACACCCGGGGCTTTAACTTGCACCGGCTGACCACTAACAATGATACTAACAAAGTTGTAAAATGGTCAAAGACCGTGTCTACGTGTTGTTTGGAATTGTATGCAAAAAAATTAGCAAGATGCCCGTGCATTGCATGGCACACCATTATCACCAGCTCGGTTTTTTCTCTACTCCTACTCCTATAAAAAATTAGCATGATGATGGAGGCGAGGAGGCGTGTTCAGCCGGGCGTGTAGCGGACGGCGCAGCACTATTCGATTTGTATTAAAAAACAAAGAAGAGTAGTAGAGATAGAGACTTAGGCCTTCCACTATGTAGGCCAAAAGTGGTGCTAAATTTGCTTTTTGGGTATTTGGCACCGATGCCCTACATTCCCCAAGCGATGCCAAACAAAAATTTCTGGGACCCGGAGCACCATCTTCTGCTTCGTGTGCTACTCCCGCGCTCCATCCGGCGGCCGCAACGTCCCCTACAGCCACTCCCTCCTGCGCTCCATTCGGCGGGCGCTGTTGAAATTTTGGGTGCACACTCTCGCGACTGCTGGCAGCCACGACTTCACTGACAACGACTTGTTCCCCGACCTCGGCAACCCCTTCCTCAATGACATGGGCGACAACCTCAGCGCCAACGGTGCTGCTCCCGTTGCACCGTATGTGTTTTTGTCCTTCCTGTTCGAAATCATTGTAGAATTCATGTTTCTACTCTGTATCCTACTAGATTCTATCTGTTCATCATGATTAGTTTAATCTTTGTTATAGCCGTCATGATTTATTTTGTGCTTATTCGGATTAAATCTCGTAGTAACTTGCTCATATATTCAACTGGCGCAATGTCCCCTACAGCCACTCCCATTTCATGGACGCCCTGGTCGATGCCTTCAAGGAGCCCTTCGTCTACTGCTATGAGTGCCCGATGCCGTTTTGGGGCTCACCGGCGGACATCATGCATCTCCTCACGGATGCGTGCAGTGGTCAGTACTGGCCCTTGGCGGAGAACATCAATTACGAGACGTGCTACCCATTCACCATGCCGGAGTCGCGGGAGGATCACCGCCGCCTGCTCACTGACACGAGGCTGATGTACGGGTGCGTGCTCACTGTTACTACCCCTCCGAGGTACGAGGGCGGCGACACCGGCTCCATCATGTTGACTATGACTGTGCAGAGCTAGGACCTTCCCGCCGATGTGGACATGGAAGACGCATGGTATGATTTACCCCCCAACGCGGTGCACGGGGACTCCAAGGAGGTTCACCTGGACATACACATTATCAAGTTAAATGTTGATCATTAGTCTTCGCTCATTGTAACCCGTTGTCTAAGCACGTGGAGACTTCCATGCATGATCTTGCTCTATTGGAGTATCGCGCATGAATAAAAGTGTATCCATTTATACTTTAGTCTAGAATCTTCCTTGTATGAATTTTTACTAAAGTACTCGTGAAATACTTACTATGAACCATTTCTTACATCTCCTGTGCCCCTTCCAAGTCATCCTGATTTAATCCCTCCGTCTAGGTGTATAATGGCATGGTTAATACGTAATAGTATAGCCAAATGTTGACTATAAGAAAGTACCATGTCATCTGTAGCCAACATGTATAACAATTGATACTCAAAAACTAATTCTTAAAGATCATTTCTTGCAAAGCACAATAAGTGTTATTTCTTCACAAGTTTTGGATGCAGGTTGAACAGTTGAACGCTTTTGTTTGCAAAAGATACCTTTTTATCTATTTCACCCGGATGTTTGTGAGCTCTAGAGATGATCCCCACATCCTTTGTCAAAATAAACAACTCCCCAATCAATGCAATTTACTCTTCCGTGCAACGCAGGGCACCTTACTACTCTAGATTAGTACGACCAAAATTGAACTAACATTATATATAGTACGATAAATGCTGAAGCATGTCACCTAAAATTATTTCATTGAAAACTATGTTCAAATACGAATCGAACGATATAGTTTTTGCTGACATGCACTAACATTTTGTCAGTTAAATCTTTAGTCAAATTCAATGGGGGACTAATAAACCACAACCGATGTGGTACTCCCTCCGTTTCTTTTTAGTCCGCATATAAGGTTTGGTCAAAGTCAAGCTTTGTAGAGTTTGACTAACTTTATATTAAAAAATATAAACATTCACAATATGAAATCAATATTATCAGATGCACCCTGAAACATATGTTCATACTGTATAGTTTTAGTATTACAGATGTTCATATTTTCTTATATAAATTTGGTCAAACTTTGTGAAGTTTGACTTTGACCAAATATTATATGCGGAGTAAAAAGAAACGGAGGGAGTTCAAGTGTAGAGGGTGGCGCTGCACGGCAGTCTCACTCTCACCCCACTCGTCGCGCGGCAGTAAAGCTGTCATATCACAAAACCCAATCACTTCCAGTAATAAGTGGCCTGGTAAAATAAACGGACAAGCAACCATCACATCCCTCCGTCTTTTTTGCATTTCATCTCTCTGCATTTAATTTCTCCGGTTCATCTCGCACACTCGATCCCTATCTACTACTCCTAGTATCCCTAGCTACTACTCCTAGGGACAGTTCTTTTGGCAGCTTAAAAAATAAGCCATCTCTTCCCCAGCTTTTCCCATAAGACTAGGCATAGTGGAGAGTAACATTAAGGCTCCTCACTCATTTATTTGGGCTTCTAAACTACTACTAGTACCTTCGTCCTGGTTTATTCTTCACCATTGTAATTTGTGGTAAATTTTGACCAAAGATTTAACTGATAAAATGTTAGTGCATGTGACATGCACAAACATTTAATTAGTTAAATTTATGATCAAATTTGACACAGATTACAATGGGGACCAATAAACCAGGACGGAGCTAGTAGTAATGGGATTACTACTAATATAGAAGCCTAAACAGACTGTCCCTTGACTCCTACTAGTAGTACTAGTACTCAAGTTGGAATTCCAATTGCACGGCACAACTTGTTAGGCAAAAAATTCGATACAGGGTGTAGGAAGTGGTTTGGGAATTTGCATGCCTTTCCGACCAAGGAGATACTCCGTACAAAGTATGACAGAGAAATAACCATAGAGAAGGAAGCTAAAGGTAAACAATCAAACGAGCATTTTTGCATTGAATCGTTTCACTAGCTTGACTACTGTTGTTTTTCTACTTTTACAAAAACCACATCATAATGTTAAAATGTGCATTTGCACGTACATAAGTAATAGTAGTACTCCCTCCGTCTAGGTGTATAAAGTCTTCCCTCCTTCTTGGTCACGGTGCACAACCAATGATGACTTATTCACCTGGACGGAGGGGGTAGCACAGTATGCAAGCATATATAGAGATAGATGTGTAGTGCGATAGTATATAGTAAAGTTTGTGCTATATGCACCTACTTAGAAAATGCATACGGATACACAAGGTTTCCAAACATTCCCTCTTACAAACTTAATTAAGGATGCTAATAATTCCCGAACTTTCGGGATTTATCATTTGCATCCCAAAACTAATGAGATCACCTTACGAAACTAAATTGTACTCCTACTAAAAGCCACGACGCTCGCAGGAGCGCTTGCGGCGCGCCGTGAGTGCCCTGGCGCACAGCCGTTTCCCAGCGCGCCGACACAACGCCTCTTCCTCAGCCTTGCAACTCGCGAGGTGCTAATTGGCGGCTTGCTGGAGGGCGAGCACGAGCCTTCTGACAAAGAGCCAATTGCCAGAATCTCTCGGACACGACATAGACCTGCCAGGCAGCTTGCCCCGCGGCGCACTTCTCTTCCTCAACCTTCTTCTCCGCCTCTATTTTGTCTTTCTCTGCCGGTGGCAAAGGCTCCCACATGGCAACATCCATTTCTTTCCAAAGCTCCTCAAGGTTGGGGGGCTCGGCGGGCGGCGCAGCGTTCTCCTCGTAGCATGGAGCCGACGCGAACTCCGACGCACGTGCTGGCGAGATTGGGCATGCTGACGCGTCCACCTAAACGCATCGCCGCGAGGAGTGTAACACCGACATGTCCTCCTCAACTAGTGGCGGCGAGGAACGGAACAGCAACGCGTGACCATCCAGGCGGTGCAGCAAGGGGAGCCTAGGGTTTGGGAGGGGCGATGCCATGGTGGTCGACGTGAGAGGGAGGGGGAGGAGATAGCGATGAACGTGAGCATTCTTTCAAATGCCGTGGGAGGCGCAGTATTTATAGCGAGCAATGGCACACCTACGTAACATATGGACTGAGCTGCACTGACTTAACTGCAGGTCCAGTTGTGTCACTGACATGTGGGCCAAACCCCTGTTGGGCCCATATGTCAGTGACCCAATGCACCTATAGTTAAGTAATTGAAGCAGCGTCCCAGAAGATATGTTGCGTGATTAACGTAACAGCTACTCCCATCACATGCTCAGATTTCAAGGTGCATTAATTCATTGCATGCGAGGATTATGAGAAACTTGACTAATGCATGTACTTCATTCATGCATGCATTGCAATTAATGCATTGGTAAACACAATTCTTTGAGAAAAAACGAGCGCATTAATTGAGTGCTTTTACAAACCATGAAAATTATTCCACCACTCATCATCTAACCTGGTTGGTGAGATTTTTGATTTGGGCCCTATAAACTGGAAAGGAGGTAGTACGTGGGCATATTTGTTGGAGTAAATTACAGGGAGAGAAGGGGTGGCAATATTGCTAGTCACAACCGATTGGATGAGCGCAGGGGGAGGAGAGTCATGCATGCAGATTTTTTCCACACTGGGTGGACTGGTGGGACCGCCGGAGGGAGAAGGAGAGTCTGGCAGGCATATTGTTTCCACACATGGAGAGGAAAAGATTTGTAGACGAACGGGCTTCCTGCAGGTATGGGGAACGGTGCATAATAAGTCTCATCTTGCATGCCGGGCTAGGTATAGTCTCAAGTCATTAAAAACATACATGCCCCACACATGTTCATATTTCAAGGTGCACTAAATTATTGCATGCGATGATTAAGGCTGGCCACAATGGTGGTATCTTAGCTGGTATCACGCACACGGGAATAGCAAACATGCTGATGTGGCAAAGAATTAAAGAAGAGAGGGGGGGTTAGAGTAACTAGTGTTCATGCATGCATTGGTAAACACATTTTTTGTGTGAAAAACAACAGCATTAGTTGAGTACTTTTGCAGACTACAAAAACTATTCCACCGCCTCTATCTTGCTAAGAGTAGGTGAAATTTTTGAATCGAGCCCTTTAAACTAGAAGGGAGGTAGTAGTACTCCAATAGCTCTTGTTGTGATGACGAGATAGGACATGGCACGCACGTGGATGGAGGAACTAGTCTGCATTGTGCATTTAAGTTTTGTCTGAAGTCAATGTACCTCTACTTTGACCAAACTTATAGAAAAATGTATCAACATTCACAATGTCAAATCAATATTTTTATACTCATTATAAAATGTAGTTCTTATACTCATTATAATCAATATTGTAGATATTGATATTTTTAGTATAAATTTGGTCAAACACTTTGCAAACAGTTGGCGGAAGTAAAAAGGACCAGAGGGAGTATCATGCATGTGAAGTAGGCAAAAAATGCTTATTTATAGCCGGTCGAAGTCTCAAAGGGCGTGACCGCGCGAGGAAGGCGAAGGTCGTGGGAGGCGCGACGATTGATAGAATTCAGTGAAGTTACCCACGCGCCGGCATGGCGTGCGAACAGGCAGAAGCTATACCGTCAGGCCTACGATATGGGTATAGTAGACATGACATCTAGTGGGTCCCACATAGTACTCAAGAAATCTGTGGGGGCTTGTAGCCATTTATCCACCGGGCAAGCCAGCAACCCCACGCCGTTCTCATGCCCTACTCGTCCCCGTCTTCTTCTAGTACAATACCTTACAACAGTTCGCTCCCAGTCGTCCCATCCTTTAACATTACACCAGTTCAACTTCTCCTAACCCTGCTCCAAAGTCCATGGCCTCCCAAATCTCCATGATTGCCGCTGAGTACCAGGTTAGAGCCATCACCGGTGATGAGTTCATCGTCATCTACACACGTGGATCCGTGGCGGTGAAAGCATGCCTTGCTCGCTTCCTACACATGTTGAACAGTTCAACGGATGAGTGGGTCGCTGGGCTAGATGTTGAGTACACCACAATCCTGCAAAGAGAGAAGATTCTAAAGGAGGCAGAGAAGAAGAAGCCCGCCATGATACAGGTTTGCGTACATAACATGTGCTTGGTCTACCACATATGCCATGCCGACGTTGAGTACCAGGATTTTTAGAACTTGCTCAAGGACGAACGAGTGAAATTTGTTATTGTAGACTTTAGGAATGACAGGGATGTCCTTGGTCGGATAGGCCTCGTTGTAGGCCAGCCCTTCGATCTCCAGAAGGCAAGCCTGGTGTCCTCCTCTCATCCTTCAATGCTGACCCTGGCAGCAGCCATGGTTGATCATTCATACGCTAAACTAAAGAAACCTCACCACGAGTTTCATTATGCATGGGAGTCGAAGACATTAGATGAAGATCACATCCTGTACACAGCAATGGATGCCTACCTTTGTTGGATGAAGAAGCAGAGGCCAGTGTCCGGTTCAAGCAAAGAAGCATCGGCAAAGAGGAAGAGGAAGAGGGACGAGGACGAAGTCGAGGACGTGGACTCAGACTCCGAGTTGGTGGCAGTGGCGTCGCTCATGCTGGTTCTACTGCGGTGTCAAGCGGACTAGTTGCTTAGTTTATTTTCAAGGGTGTGTTGTGCTGAGGCCCTAGTAGAACTATGTTTATATTCTTTCTCCTAATTTGAACTCTTTAGTACGTACAGTAGTACTAGTACTATGTCTTACTACTGTTCTTCTTGCAGTTGGTACTACTCCTCGTATCTTTGTGTTCCTACTTTACTTAATACGTTCGTACTAGTAGTATAATTTCGGTCAGTCAATTTGTGAAAGAAGTTCAATGGAGCGAAGGAAGATGATGACAGAGAAGCTACCCCAGTATATATATTAGGGTTGCAGGGTGACCATGATCTATCTTATGAGTGTTGGGTGTGGAATGCAGTTCACCAGAAAAAAAATGGATCGTGCCCGTGGTTAAAGGGATGGCAGGGTGGGGGTAGAATGGCAGTGGCAGGCGGTTTAGGGGAGGGCGCGGCGGTGGTGGTAGGCGGTTAGGCGTGTGGCGGGCTGAGAAGATGAACTGTGCATCAATTTCGGAGGTTGAAGAAGCCCTTATAGCCATCCATGTTGCATCAAACGGCTCACAAGAGTCGACTAACCCAAATTGCTCCTTCAGGTTGCAGGATCCACGTGGCATTAAAGTCTCGAAGGTAGATTCCGCGTCCGCACCCGGTTTGTGGGCTCAACACGTGCGCGACCGGCTTCCACCGCGACAACCACCATGTGCGCCTCCTCCGCGCGGGCGGAGACGACAATAACATGCTAGTTCCTCCTCGCCGGCGTGCTGGAGCACGTGCTCGTCCTCCTCTTCATACGCTGCGTGCATAGACGCAGCTCCACAAGCTGCTCACGTGCTAGGCAGCAGGGCGACATCGCGAGGAGGGACTGCAGACGACGTGAGCGGGCGAGCCTTCGGCTTCATGGCACAGGGATGGTGGCAACACGGCGGTGATGGGCGAGAAATTGTTGGCCGGAGCAGGCGGGCGCCGGCATGTGCAACGGCGGCGGCATATTGATGAGTGCGCGTATGGGAGATTAGTTTAGTTTTATATAGGGTTGGTCAAACTTAAAAGAAAACCGTACTAGTACACGTAAACATTAGACGTAGGCAGCGCTTTTATTAGTTGCCACAACCACGATACAGAATCCCGTGCAAGCGCGTGAACTGCGGCTGCGCAGTCGATCGAACGGTGCGTCACCGTGTCGTGCTCGAAGGACATCCACCGAACCTTTTTGTGTGTGTGAAAACAATCCCCGAATATTACTCAACTTTTTTTCCTGGAAAAGTTCCTGACGCTAAAATATTTCCATATATTTGAATTTAGCTCCAGTTCGTGTTTATTTGGGTTTGGACATTTTAGGTGCGCCCTAGTTTTTTTATTACTGATTTTGTGTGTGTGACTGAGAGAGAACGTGTGTATGTGTCCATATGTGTGTTGTGGCAGAAGGGCAATGTGGAGACGGTGTGCGTGTGATAGAGACATAGAGAGGTGTGAATGTGCAAATGATCATGCATGAGTGAGACATAGACAGATGCTGATACGTTGTGTATACATGAGAGAACGGTCTTCTATTTTACTTGTGTGTGTGTGTGAGAGAGAGAGGAGCATCCGTAACACAACAACCATCTCTCTTGATTCATCTGTCCCTCGCACATTCGCATGTAACACATGCATCAACGCGCACATTTTGACACCCTCACCCGGCCCCTGCCCACCTCAAGGCTCGCACATCGCTCTCTATTTCACATGCACGATCTCTTCGTGAATACCTTGTTTATCATGTAGCTTTCCTTCACATACACAAACATTTCACTCCTTAGGTTTTTTTTCTCTCAGTATCTGACACACACACACACACAGCACACACACCCCCTCCCCCGAGCACACAATTCATCCCCATCCAAGGTTATATGGCGACCACTCTCGCTTGTGCTTCTCTGCACCCCAGCATGCACAACACCTCAATATTGAAAGAGGGCATCGTGGAGATCAAAGATGGCGACCACACTGTGCTAGAGAATGCGGGGCCATTTGGAAGCATGATGATGTGACGACGGCTAACTGACTCCTCCCCCCACCCTCTCTCTCGCACAAAATTACCAATCCCTCTCTCCCCGCACAAATTTACCAATCCCTCAACCCACGAGATCCTTCCCCACTCGTCCATGTTTTTCCAGCTCTCTCATCAAACCTATTGTCTCTTCACCTTCCACGTGTACAGAATCCGGATGCACACGCATCTCACGTATATTACATGTCTCCATCTTTCTCACAGGCCTAACTTCTTCCTCTCTCTTTCTCTCTCTATCTCTCTCTCTCTCTCTGTTTCGTTAGGTTTGTCTCCTACTCTCTCGTCCACACACATACAATCTTTCCGGCCTTATCTACTCCATCTTCGCAAGCTCTCTCTGCATGTTTCATTGACACATTGGGATATGTTCAAATTGTTGCTTTTATAATGGCTGATGTAGAGTTATTGTTGGTTTTGTTGCATCCTACAAAGTAATAACTATGAAATGCATTTTGATTGTCATTTGACTGGGATTATGTGAGTTTGAGCATGTTGTGAGGTACTATAGACCTCCTATATATCTTGGAATTCGAGAATGATTCTAACTATTGAATTGTATAGACCATTACATTCCAAGTCAGTAGCCTAATATATTTATTTCACAATTTCAACAAATGATTAATTCACTACATACTAAGAAAACAAATGTGTACACCCTCCGTTTTTATTTAAGTCCACGTATTAGCATTGGTCAAAGTCATGTTTTGTAAACTCTCAGAAAGTTTATAACAAAAATACGAACATATACAATAAAAAATAAATACCATTAGATTCATTATTGAATGTAGTTTCACATCATACATATCTGTTATGGTAAATGTTTATATTTTTCTATAAACTTGGTCAAACTTTAGGAAGTTTGACTTCGGTCAAACCTAATATGCAGAGTTTACTAGTACTACTCGCTAGTTGCTTAGCCAAATCACCCAACACGCCACACGGGGAGTTCAGTGTCACAAAATTTTGAGGTCGGCGGGAAAATCTCCCGCGACCCTGATTCAAGCAGTGGGAACTGACCATCATAGCCTTCGGAACAGGCCTACGGATGACAGTTGGTAGGGGGCTGTTTTCGCAACTTTAGGTTCACCCTACCCAGCCAACCCCACCCCCGGCACCCAGAGTAGTACACCTGAATACTCCCCATTTTCTATCCCCACCGCAAAATAGACTTCTC
Organism: Triticum urartu; assembly: GCF_056163025.1. Taxonomy (NCBI): domain Eukaryota; kingdom Viridiplantae; phylum Streptophyta; class Magnoliopsida; order Poales; family Poaceae; genus Triticum; species Triticum urartu. The sequence continues at coordinate 335,234,785 of NC_141879.1, read as the reverse complement.
CACGGTACCGCAGCCTTCGTGGTCCTCCCCTTCTACATCGGCGCACTCGTCCATCGCACGACATCTGCCTCATCAACGATCTCATACGCCGCACTGGAGCCGTTCCACCATTGTCGTCGTACACAGAGCCTCTTCCCCGGCACCGTCTTCCACCATATCGGATCTTCTTCTCGGAAGCCGACACTAAGCGTAGAAGCACCACCGTCGTGGACAATGAACTGACTCCCATTGCCGACCATGACTCACAAAGGCCGCCGCGACCATCATTCTCCTCCTCGATTGGTAATGTGTGTATTGAATCACTTAGTAGTGCATGTGCAGTTCCAATTTTGTTCATACCTACCCTTCAAATTTCCTGGGTGCTATAGTTCCCGTAAAAGTAACTGGTTATAGCCTCCATTGTCCAACAGAATATCAGCTTGTAATTGTGCGTCGCTCCTGTATCGCGCTGTGCTTGGGTAGGTTTTTCATCTGCAACCAGTAGTGTGGCAAATGATGGAATGTTTTTTATAACTAGCAAGATGCCCATGCATTGCACGCATCAAGATGCATTTGTATGAGTAGTTTATATTGTGGGAGAAAAGGATGAATGAGGGAAGGCCTTATTTGCAAATCTAGAGACGGGTGTGGGTATCTTTTTGCAAAATTGCCATTGTTTCCTTCCTATTTATCAGATATAAATCGGACGGCCTATATTGCAGGATGGCAGGCACACCATCATCACCAACTCTATTTTTTCTCTATCTCTATCTACTCTTATAAAAAACCGAGTTGGTGATGATGTTGTGCCTGCCATCCTGCAATATGGGTCGTCTGATCTATATCTGACGGATAGAATGCAAACTATCACAATTTTGTAAAAAGATACCCGCACCCCTCTCCACATTTTCAGATAAGGACTTCCCTCGTTCATCTTCGTCTCCCACGAGATAAAAAGCTCGTATAAATGCATCTTGATGTTCCGTGTAATGCATGGGCCTCTTGCTAGTATAAGAAAAAAAGTAGAGAGTAGAGAAGTAGAGATAAATACTAAATATAAAATAAATATAATAGTAGAGAAGAGAGTAGAGATAGCAGAGACGTCGGGAAAGGATTGCGCGCGCGCGGGAAAAAGCGGTCGGGCGTGTGCTAGTTTTGGCGCGTGGCGTCCAGCGCGCTTTATAAAATCCAACACCCTCCCACCGCTCTATGCCTTCCCACCACTCTCTCCCTGCTCTTTCTCGCCTCACTACCGCCGCCCAACCATGCCGTCACGTCACCGGGAAACTTGGGGATACCGTGGCGCCCGCGCGCGCCCCTCTGACGGCTTCTCCGCCGAGATCCGGTTCCGCGGGATGCGCCTCGGCCTCGGCAATTTTGACACCGCCAACGAGGCCGCCCGCACATACGACGCGGCAGCGTGGCGCCTCCGGTGGCATCATAGAACATTTAACTTCCCCAACATGTCGATGCGGGAGCGGGCACAGGAGCTCGCGCCTCTGTCACGGCTTATCACCGATGAGGATCGTCGCGACAACCGGAGGCGGGAGCACCGTTTCGGCATCGCCGAGATGGACGAGGAAGCCATGGCGTTGTGGTGCCAATGCTTCCCATAGGACATCATCAACGAGCATAAGTTCTACGCGCAAAGGAGGGCGGAGAGGGATAACAGGAGGGCGGAGCGAGCCGCCAATCGCGAGGACAAGCGTAGGCGAAAAGCGGACGCTCAATTCAACATGAGGCTACGAGCAGCGTTGCCCTGGGAATCCGACGACGATCGGTATCTTCATGCCTACAGTCAGACTTCGGAGGAGGACATCACGAGGAGGAGTCGGATGACGAGGAGTAGTTGAATAATCTATTTTTTATCTATCTATGCTGAGAACTATCCTCTACTCTCTAGTCTCTACTCTCCATCTCTACTTGTCGATCTCAGCACTGTAAACGCTTTTTTAAAGCGTCGCGCCTTGCGATTCTGTTGGAGATGCTCTAACATGGCAGACGAGTGCTTTAATGTTGCCCACAAGATGCGCGAGTGTTACTAGTAGTATATTTTTCTTGCCATGTTGAGTTTTTAAAACCACGAGTGCATACATGCAGAGGAGCAATGAAGACCAAACACGGGATATTCGGGACATCTTCAAGGAGCGTGGCAAGTTAAAGAGGAGCTGCACCGAACCTGTAAAACGAGCTTTGGTAATTAACACCCTTTCAATTACTTTTGTTTAGCCTCGTGTTCTTCGATGTGTATATGTTGTAGTTTCTGTTTCTCTTAAGCCTCGTGTTCTTCGATGTGTAATAAGAAGAGTCTTAATCATCGTAATGCTTTCGTTTTTAGCTTGATGTAGGAAGTGGGTGTTCTCACCTTGTAGTTTGTTTTTATATTTTTTTCCTTTTGAATTCACTTCTCCCAGTTCTGTTTATCTGGCTTCTACTAAATGGATCTGGGTTGCTAGTATTGATCTAGAAAAGAAGTAACTTCATGTCAGGATTCTGTTCCTGCGAGGAGGGAAGTATGGTCAACTACGAGATCATGTTTCCAAAATGAGGTTGGATTACACACAAGGTGCGAGTTCCCTAATGATGCTGGATTAGACACAAGGTGCAAATTCCCAGATGATGCTGTTCGTGTCCAAGTCGCTCTAGTAAAGGCTGAAAGAAAGCATGCAGCTGCCCTTGAGAATGTAGCTGAGTTCCTGAAGAAGCGAAAAGAGCAACCAGATGCTCTCTTCACCCATGCCAAAGAAGAGATGGAAGAAGCCAGAAATAAGCTAGCAGAGGCAGAGCAGGCTAGGCGTCTCCTGCTATCTAAAACTTTTGTCAATACAAAATTTCCTTCATCGTAGCTAGGTTCAAATGTTTATCCAGTCAGCATGCCTGTTGTGATGTCTGTGCATCTACTGATGTGGCACAAAATATATTTTTTCGGGTCATGTAATAACAACAATTACTTTCCAAACAATAACAAACGAAGCATTGGACATGGTATAGTTCACGCGCAAGCCCGACATTCCAAGTTCAGCTTCCACATCAAACTCATGTTCGCAGATATCTGCACATTCATACATAATGTCCACAACCATAATTCACTTCAAAGCCAAAAAAATTGAGGAGATTTATGAATAAAGAAAAACCTCTAGTTCCTCCTACCAGTGCAAGCACAACAAGTCAAGGCCATGCGTAATTAATTATATTTTGGTCATTTTTTGTGTTCTAAAATGCCGGCCGGCTCGCGGAAGGACGTGTTCCCGGCACACGCACGGATTCAATGAAGCCAGGCGGGGGCAGTCTGAAGTCGGTTGCATGCGGTGAGGAGGCGTGTTTAGCCAGGCCTGCAGCGAGTGGGGCCCTCTTGGCCGGTGCGCCGGTTCAATGCCTGCGCTATGAGAGGTCATGTTCGTGTCAGAGCAATCACTCCCTCCAGTCCTCTTTTCTTTGGGTATAACAAAATCTCAGTTTCCATTCACATTTTACAAGTAAAATTCATGTACAAACTTTCACACAAAATACGATGGGGACTAGTAAACCAAAACGGAGGTAGTAGTTTTTTTAATCAAAGAAGGGTTCCCCCTTCCGATTTTCATTACTGAAAACCAACGTCTAAATCTAAACCATAGTATTTGCCCTAGAACTACCAGGTTCAACATCTCACAACATAAACCCATACAACCATATGCCAAGGAGGTACGTAGTACTATGAATTTCATTTTCGCTCCATACCAATTGTTCTAAAAACTACTTAGTACTTATAACGCACCATTGAAAATCGGAACTCTTAACCCCGCTAAAAATGATATTTTAAACGTGGCTACTCGATCTGTGGCAACTAGCGAGCCACCGCCTCCATGTCGTTCACGTGTGGTCCCGACCATCAACTCCTACGGATCAAATTATCACGCGAGCTGACTATTCCTACAAAGGTGCGCTCCACCACGTACCCGGTACCCGCGAATGCAGCAATCGTGCACCTAGGGTTTTAGAGTTTATTTGTTAACGTTGCCTTTACGTAACACTCATGTGTGCGAGACAGCGAGAGACCGACTGCGTGCGTGCGCCTCTTCTCTTTGTATATGCACTCCACCATTTTTCTCGTGTCCAAAAACTTATAATAACTACTAGCAATGTGCCAATGTGTTGCCACACGATCAGAGTAGATTAATACATATTCACCGATTTGATAGAAAAAAATTCTAATTTTGAAATACGTATATCACTAAAAATATGTTGTCTTTCACTCAAAATATATTCCTTTGGCGGTTTTGATGAGATAAGGGAGGAATGTTGTTGGTTTCAAGATTCGAGAAGTGGTATATGTCTAATTTCTACTCATACTAGCAAGATGCCCGTGCGTTGCACGGAACATCAAGATCTTGTGGGAGAAAAGGATGAACGAGGGAAGGCCTTATCTACAAATGTGGAGAGTAGTGCAGATAAATTGCCATAGTTTCCTTCCTATCCATCAGATATAAATCAGAAGACCTATATTGCAGGATGGCAGGCCCACCATCATCACCAACTCTGTTATTATCCCTACTCACTACTGGAAATAGGGAATTTGCCATCAGCCAGCTCTTTGCCATCTGCCAGCTGATGGCAAAGAATGTCTTTGCCATCTGCTTATAAAAAACAGATGGCAAAGAACTGACAGACGGCAAAGGACATGTTTGCCATCAGCCAATTCTTTGCCATCTGCTAGTGGATGGCAAATAATCTTTGCCATCTGCCAGCAGATGGCAAAGAGGTTGGCAAGTCCTGTGGCCGTCAAGAGTGTAACGGCTTACCAGCCCCATCTCTTTGCCATCTGCCAGCAAACGGCAAAGATTCTTTGCCATCCAGATGGCAAAAAGATGGGGTAATTTTTTTCCAGGTAAAAAAACTGTGGGGTTATTTTTGTTCTCATTGGTTGAAATGTTTGTGTCATGGATTGATGACATGGCATCCATCCATCCATCCATCCCATTTATCTAAACAAAAAAAAGAGAAAGAAAGAAAAAGAACCCCCACCCCCCGGGCAGCCCAACCACCCAAACCCTATCCCATCTCACTCCATCGTCGCCACCCCCAGATGCAATCTCGCCGCCACTCCATCCTCTCCAGCTCGCGCACGCTCGCCGCCGCCACGTCCGCCGCCGCGGCCGCACTCAGGGTGCAACGGCCTCCTCCCCGCTCGCCACCCTCCCCTCACACCGACTTTAGAGGCTGGATCGAGCCCATCCCCGCCAAACTTCCTCCTCCTCCTCCCTTCCAGATTCCCCAACCCAAGCACTAGCCTCGCCGCCGACCAACTCCTCTCCCCCAACCCCGCTGCCGCCGGCCTCCTCTTCTCCAACCCGGGCTCTCTCCCATCGGTGCACCGCTGCCGCCCCCACCCTCTTCCCTTCCCAAGCTGCTCAGGCGGCACCCAGATCCGCCACCGCCAGGACTCCGGCAGCTCTCCCGACACCGATGATCCCAATTGCGGCGGAGCTGGGGCTGAGCCCTCCAAGACTCTTCAAGAATCCGACGACCGCTACTCTGCGCCTGCCTCCCCTCTCAGCACTCGCCCGTCCGGTCAGCCCCCGGGGACCTTGGTCGTCCCCAACGAGGGCTCCGCCTCGTCCTCCGCCTGGGGATCTGATGACGACAAGCCCACAGACAGGTACAAGAACCCCGCCGTCACTTCCTTCCTCTTGGGACCGTAGCATCAGGGTTGCGGTCATTGACGGCGATTAGTCCCCCCACCTCCTACCCAAAAAATTATTTCCCCCTGTTCTCACTTGTTAACCGGAATTTCAACATCGACGACCAACCCCCGGGTCATCGCTTGCTACAATGCTGACGGAACATAATCTGCATTTTATTTACAATTGATTTTGTAGTCGCAATCGGTCTTCAATTGAACTGACGATTTGGTGAAACCAAACACTTTTAGGTACTGGTCATCGACTACAAGCTAACCTACCCAAGCGGGACTGCCACTGCCGTGCTCATAAACGGGTTCCACAAACCTCAAGGAGATAAGAATGCAAAGTCCGGCCCTCGTTTATTCCCCCCTTCCTTTTGCGAGAAAAGCGCCCTCGTTTATTCCCAGCTACGATGAATCAAATCATGTTTTAACTGTGTAAAAACGCTTTAGAAACGGATGGCTGAGGCTGATTCTTAATTTCTTTCAACCTTTACCGCAACAGGTAGCAGGTCCGTGGGTTCCTCAAGTACTTTGGGATCAGCTTCTTCTGGAGCTTCTTCTAGTGGTTCTACACCGACGGCGACGTCTGCGGCTTCCTCCAGTTCCCCACCTTCGGGCTTAAATCCTGGAAGCAAACGTAACTTCCATATGACTTTTTTTCTTGCTGAACAATTTGTAAGTCTAACTGGTTAAAAATGCACAGGCTTGGAAATATTCACGAATGTAGGTTCTTGTAGGTGTCCATGCTTAGAAAGATTTGTCAGTTTTGATTTTCTGCTTCATTGTATACTTGTTTAATACCCTGCAAATATACAACCTACTGTCTCTTAGAGAACAAAAAGAAATGTGAGAGTTGATAGCAAATATTTTTCTTTCGATTTTCTTTGCTTGATTATGTTGGCATGATTGGATGATTTGTTTCTTGATAGGGTCATGTAGCATCATGTAGTAGCTCTGATGACTAATTAGCATGTATTATTAGTTTCAATGCTATGTAGCATCATGGAATGGTTCCGATAACTTGTTAGCATGTTTTGTTAGTTCCAGAGAGAAAGCAAAATCCCAGCTCCGGCTGCTTCATGATCCTCTGGTTCTGCTTTTACCTCCCTGTTGTCATGTGAATTGCTCTGTTGTTATCTAGTAGTTCATTTGAGGCATGATTGAACAAGTGTACTGCTTCATTTGTAGGTCTAATCACTCTCATGGTGCATGTGTTGTATAAAATTGATGTCGTGCTTGCCGTCGCCGCACATCAGTTGGGCTGTTAGGTTCAATCCCTTCTGAGTTCTTCGGAGTCCAAGCTTGGTCCATATATATAATATATTGCTGTTGTTCTTGTAAGGATGGATGTGTTGTGTGGTTGGCCAATATATGTTTGGCTGGTGCAAAATCCTCATGATATAAATTGCTGTGGTTTCTACTGCACTTAAAACTGTACCGAATCTGCAATAAACCTTATGACGTACATAGTAGTTTCCAGTACCCCTGTTTCAGGGGGGGGTTATAGAGGCGTTGCCAGAGTTGTAAAATTTGCTCGTTTGTCTGAGAGTTTGGGTTCTATGTCCTGAATAGCACATAACACTGTTTGACTTCAAAGCTGGCTTCAACCACACATGAACAAGGATGAATGAGCACCAGCATATGTTATCCTAAAATTGGCTAACTGTGGCTCATATTGTTTTCCCCAGGTAGCTCATGGAAAGTGATGTGTGAGCCGTCTCGATCCTTTTGCTCTGTTATTATATTTTAGCCATGAAGGATTTACTTCTAGTCAGTTCGTAGTGGTTCCGGCTGTTTGCTGAACTTCTGTTCTTGCTTGTGCTATTTTTTTTACTGTTTAGATGGCTCAATTTACTTCCAATTTTACTCTTGAGTTTTCCCATGCATGCATACTCTGTTAATTTATTACGAGTGCCCATAGTTCCCTCTCTAGCAGCACCACCTGTGCTCTTGTCTCACCCATAACAACAATTTACTAGTAGTATGTCTCTTGGCATGGGTGCTAGCTTAGGTCCCTTCTACTACTACTCCACTTAGTAACTTGTCTGCATTCTATTACTTTGTACCTATGTGTGTGAGCCTTGTTATATTCATCTTCCTCAAGTACTACAACACTGGTAGTTGTACACATATGATGGTGATTCGCTCCGGCCATTCCAGTTTTGGCGGTGGTGGTGGTGCTGCTCCTATGATGGTAGACTCGTCTGATTCCCCTAGCTGCATCCATGGTGATGAAGCTCAGCCTAGGCTAGAACCCCCTCGAGTGAGCTCCTCAAGTCCTCTTATACCCCTCCTACTTGCTTGTTGGTTCTATGCTCTGCCTTTGTGAGGTGTAATTGTTCAATTTTGTTCATAGTCGAGCATTGGATGATATTGTATTTGTCATGATGTACATGGTTCATGAACTATGCCAACCTGCAGCTTTGTTGTACTAGTGATAGTAGGATAATGCATGTTTTGACAATCCATGCATATTTCCGCATCATAATAATCTTCTTCTTCTAGTCTTCTTCTTCTTACTTTCTTCTTTCCCATTTTACAGATTTGCTTAAGATCACGGAAGGTTGGGTTGATGGAGTGCTTGTATTTAGTTTTTGTTTTGACCTTGTGAAACTTGCTACCTATGGATGAAACCGTGTAATATTGATGAAACTATGTATATGTACGGATGAAACTTGCTACTATTGGTAACATGTGTTGGATATATATGTGTTCATGACTATTGGTAATATGTGTTGAATATGCTATATTGGTCATATAAATATATTTGTGTTTGATTTTCTATGAAAAGGAACTGATATAAGAAAAATCAAAATTAAATGGGGCAATATAGTCACTTTGCCATCTGCTGGCGCATCTACATGTAAAATTGGGGCTGGCCTATTTGGGCTCTTTGCCATTTGCTGGCAGACGGCAAAGCATGCAGCCTTTGCCATCTGCTGGTAGACGGCAAAAAGCCTGCAGCCTTTGCCGTCTGCTGATAGACGGCAAAGTATGCCGTTAGCCTTCTAACGGGGCTAACCCCGTTAAGAGGCTTTGCCATCTGCCAGCTGATGGCAAAGGCACAGGCTCTTTGCCATCAGCCAGCAGACGGCAAAGAAGCCTTTACCGGCAGGGTTTTAGACAAACTATTTGCCATCTGCTGGTAGATGGCAAAGCCTTTGCCATCCGCCGACCATGCCTTTGCCATCTGCCATGGCTGATGGCAAATTCCCTGTTTCCAGTAGTGACTCTTATAAAAAGCATAGTCGGTGATGATCGTGTGCCTGCCATCCTGCAATATAGGCCGTCCGATCTATATCTGACGGATAGGAAGGAAACTATGGCAATTTGGCCAGAAGATACCCACACCCCTCTCCACACTTGCAAATAAGGCCTTCCCTTGTTCATCCTTTTCTCCCACAAGATAAACTACTCATACAAATGAATATTGATGTTCGGTGCAACGCATGGGCATCTTGCAAGTTGTTGCAAAAGCCCATGTGTGTGTGAGAGAGAGGGAGAGAGGAGGAGGACAGAGTGCATGTGTGACAAAGACACAAAGAGTGTGTGTGCGAGAGGTATCAACTTAAAATGAGGCGATAGTGTTTGTGTGCACGATCGAGAGGGCGTGTCTCAAGAAGGGAAGAAAAATCTACACAGATACAAGGAGCGGGAGAGAGACATGTATGCGATAGTGGAAGCCCGAGTATGCGGGTGTATAAACCTATCTAGAGGCTAGTCGATAAATGATTGTAAGAGAAATACGAGTCGGGGTGCGAAAGCGAAAGTTTTGTGTGTGAGAGAGACGGTAGTCGGGAAGGGGAGTGGAAGCAGGAGTTGTGTGTTTGTGTCAGAGAGAGGGGGGGAGTTTGTCTGATCGGAAAACAAATGATTAATATCAGTCTGGGATGGAGATGAAAAGGAGACCGCAACAAATGTTGTGTCTACAGGAGAGAGAGAGAGAGTAATTTTAGTTGTATGATTCATATCTAGAGACATATAGGGTGTGTGAGAGAATCCCATAGAGAGAAAGACAAAATGAAAGATGAGTGGAGACTGTGTGTGTGGCAGTGAAAAAGAAAGCTTAGATACCTAGTGATACGAGAGAATGGTAGAGACGTGAGAGATAATGAAAACCGTGTAATGTATAATCATAGGGAGAGTGTGAAACTTCTCAAGGGAGACGTCGAGAGACCATGTTTGCGAGGATAGGAGAAACATGAAGTGAGCGTGCGGGTGAGCTGGAGAAAAGAGAGTGATAGCTACATGAAGGAGCATGCAAGCGAGAGAGATGGGCGTGAAAGGAGTGAACATAAAAGGGATTCAAGTATTTGAATTCGAGATGATGATACATGTAATCCATACTCAAACAAAAATTGATCTATCAAACATCCATACTGATATGAATTCATGCACATCTATGTTATTTAATATGTAGATATTACTCATCCATACATTTTAGTAGAACATAATTTGGTTTTATTTTTTGAATTCAACCTTATGATTTTGAGATCATTGTATTTGTAAATCATATTATACATATAAAAGAGCATAATTCTTTGTGGTGCTTTTGAAAGTATATATAAAAAATAATGTATATAGAATTTTATTCCAATTGAAAATGGATCCCACCTAAAAAAACTAGAATACAAATGGGATTCGAATTGAGTTGGCACGGTAAACGTGCACTCTGAAAAATTAGAACGAAGCAGGGAAAGTCGCAGTAACCGCCCAAAACCAAAATCTGCGAGATGGAAATTACTACTGCCTATCCCTGCCATGCAAAGCCTATTTGCTCGATTTCCATAGGTTTGGTTTTTATATATACTCCCTCCCCGATTCTCACCCGGGGAAAGTCACAGTAGGTTTGCAATTTCACTCAAACGTGACATAACTACCTCTCACCCAGATTCATACACGGTGGGCGCCAAAACACAGTTTGTCCTCGGCTGAAATCGACTCCCTCCCTGATTCATACATAGTGGGCGCCAAAAACAAACTCTCGTCGGCAAATATTCGGTGTATGCGAGATTACCGTCCTATCCCCAACCGACTAATATTTCTGTGATGTAGGAAGTTTTAAACGGGGGCTAAGTTTGTAAATTTCCTTGCATTTGAGACAAGCGCGCCCTGAAGACATGGTTCCTCCCTTCCTCACCACCTCCATTTCCCCATTCGTACTCCGTGGGCACCAAACCACCCTCTCCACCCCAGCCTCCTCCGTCCACCACCCCATCCACCACCGTCCTCCTCCACCATGCCGGAGCTGATAGCCAAACACCGCCGTCCATTACAAGAGATTGACCTCTCTCATCCACGGCTTCGGACCGGGATCCTTGCATCCCGTCCTCTCGCTTCATCCCTGCCGTCGTCCACCTTGCCGGCGCCTCTCCTACGACCGTCTCATCCACTGCGCCCCGCTGCCACCATCTACCCTCCTAGATCTGCTTCCACACCACCGCCAGCCATCGCTACCGCAGCACCATCAAATTCTCAACAGATGCATACACGGCGCCGTACCAGAGGCGGTACTCTTTCGTATCTGCTCAACTTATTTATTGCAGCAAGAAAATAGATCGCCACTTCTTTACTCTGATTTCTTGTCCATCACTTACTTGCTAGTTGAAAGCAAACATTGGTTGCGAAGTTGCCTTTGTCCGGTTTGCACCTTCAGATCCGCCATGGCATGCTCAACACTATACTCCCAATGCTTATGGTTTTCCCCTTTTATATTCCACACTAGTTAAATCACAGTAGACTAAATTTCAAAATTGGGTCAATCGATTTTTCAGAGCTCGCCGGAGTTCGTGGTGCGAACGAAGGGGCTCGGGTGGGGACGGTGGTTGTGGGGGGCGGTGGTGGGGCCTCGCCGAACAAAGAAAACTCGATGCGGGTGGGGCCGGGGGTGGGGGTGGGGTTGGCGGAGGAACACAGGCGGTGGGGGCCGGTGGTCCGGCCGGCGGCCCGTGCGATGTTCTATATGGTAAGAACTAGAGACGAGGAAGAAGAAGGGTTAGGAGACGTAGGATCTTCATCAAACCACCTGAAATGGTCGACTGATCCAAATGACAAAAGTCACATGACTTGCATGCAGACATGCCTTTATATTCAGTACCATCATCGTACCTGCTTAGCACTGCTCCTGAATCCATCAAGCTAAACAACATGCCACTCATAATTCCAAACTTGTTGCTCAAGTACGAATCGGATATGATGCTGATATTACTAAAACAGATAACATTTAATTGGTCAGCTAATGTTCCTAGTTTACTTTTGAAAAAGCACATGCACCACATATAGAGAGACAGCAGGGAGTTGCTTTGTTAATGCGCTCTGGTTCATCATGTGTGGGCACTGCGTAACGAACATTTTATTATCCAAAATCTGCTTGCTCTTCTTTAGCATGTTCCTCTTCTGTTCTTCTTTAATAAGTACTCTCTTAGTTCCTAAATACAAGTCTTTGTATAGATTCCACCATGGACTACATATGGAGCAAAATGAGTGAATCTATACTGTAAAATGTATTTGGATACATCTGTATGTGATCCATAGTGGAAATCTCTACCAAGACTTATATTTTGGAATGGAGGGAGTATGATAGTAGTACAGTATGTTCCTTGTAGTGAAGATGACAAGGGAATTTGCAGTGTAGAGGTCTATACGGTCGGTTGTGATGGACACTTTGAACTCTTAGGGCCTCTTTGATTCATAGGATTTTGTAAACATGGGAATATGATTTGTAGTGGCCTGCCCACTTGAATCCTATAAGAATAGCAAGGAAATGCGGGGAGCTATGTTGACTTTGAGAGTTACACTGATATTAACAGTACCGCACCTTCAGTTGAAGAGATCTGGTATCTGAAGCCTTTCTAGCCGTACCGGCAATACTAGCACATATATTCGAGCAAGCTCCACTTTGCTGATTTTACTTTGATGCTTACGGTATTCCTGTTATATCTATACTATGATCTGTGTAGCCGCTTTGTGTCGCACTAGTAGCAGTCCACTCTTGAAGCTAAACAATGCAATGACTTGCAAAATTGGCACCAGGGCATTGAGTGCCATTCTGGATGCAATGAAAATCATACGCTCCCCACCTGTTGATTCTTGTTCAGAATATGATCCTAATGCCTATTCTAACCTCGAGGAGTCAAAGGCAGATGGCCTTTCCTGTTCACCCATCAAGGTGCCTGTTCTAATTTGGCAAGGGTTTATTGATTGCGCGTATCTCTCATTTGTTGTCTTGCATTTCTTCTACTTTGTTGCACCGCCATCTGCTTAGTTTACTCATCATATATGTCGAGATGTCATGCCCATCCATTATCAATACATATTCCATCTGTCATCATACCATTTTTCCCACTCAAATGCTGTTCTTGTGCATCAGACATCAAAAAGGAAGAGGGTGATTGCCGAACCTGAAGGAGCACCAGCAAAGTCATTGAAAAACATGGTTGTGCTAGAGAAATAAGATAGCACCCCACTTATATTGGATATACAACCAGTGACACAAAACGTAGGACCGACTCCAGCAGACTGTACCCATACTTCACTGGCCACACCACTAGCCCCACCACACAGGACCTGCACTGCAGCAAAAGGTATGCCGATTTTAGTTGCCATAGCACCAGCCGTACCACAGAAAAATCCCACTCTAGCAAAAACTATAGCAAGTCCACCGGCCGAAGACCTTTCCCAACTGCAGAGATGGCCAAATACTACAGATTGGAACCCCATTCCAGTTATTCCCAGTTTAAAAGAAAATGCTTTCAATGTTGTTTGGGACTACGTGCATATATTCCTATCATGGGAAGATTATAGTGAAGACAAACACCATTTTCACATCTTCCTGTCCCACTTACGTGTAAGTGCTATTATTCATGGTGATTATTTTCCTATTTTCTGCTGATTGAACACATCAATGATTTACATTACATTGTTGTAAGTAGGCGAGGATCAATCTGGATAGTCATGGCGAGCAAAGCTTGCTTCTGCTTTTCAAGGAAGCATTGCAGCAGTATCGGTGTTACCTGAGGAAATCACACTTTGATGGCAAGTCTATAAATGAATTTCTAGTGAAGTCTCCTGTGCTAAATTTAGAAGACATTGAATGGAAAAACCTCGTTATGCATTGGTCTCGTTCCGAGGATGAGGTACTGTCTATGATATCGCATGACAATTTGAACTTCTACTTTTCCGCATGTGCCTTATGGATCTTTTTTGCAGGAAATCTGCTCGAAAAGGAATTCCGGTTTGAAAAGAACGACGGGATATCGCAAATATGGTGCCCGCTGCTTTGTTCTTGTTAGTACCTGTTGTCCTGTATCACTGTACTTGCATACATACCTTGTTCATTATGTGACATCAGTATGCATGATAGCTTGCTTATCAATTGTTCTCTCCAAATTATCTGATTTGTATGAATGGTTACATTCGTGTAGAATATATCCAATGTCAATGAAATTTTTTAGCTCTGCATTGTTCTTGTAAGTACCTGTTGTGCTTTATCAGTGTACTCATACTGACAGGTAGTTGTTCATGTACCATCACTCTGCAGCTTATTTTCCTTTGCCCTCCATTTTCTACACATAAGATCTATATTTACTCTTACCATAAGGTTGGATAACACCAATGGTACTGAAGAAGTTTAGCTCTGCATTGCTCTTGGCTGTAACTTTTGCTTGTATCACTGTACTTACATTTATAGCTACTTGGTTATGTAGCATCACTCTTCATCTTATCTTAAATATTCTCCATTTTTTCTTATATTGTCACATCTACATTTGCTCTTAACAAAATGTAGAATAAAGGCAATGGTTATGAAGAAGACTCTATGGTAAACTTCTTGAATTGCCCCCCCCCCATCAGCATGGACAAGGGCTTTATAGAGCCAGCCTTCACCAATAATGTAAGTTTGTCCTTCTCAAGCCTTCAAACTTTGTTGTGTATATTTGGTTAGGCATGACTGCAACAGCTGTTTATTTTTGGTGTTTGCATCAAATTGCATGTTTAAAGTTTATTATGTACTTCATAAACAAAAGTTTGTCCTTCTCAATTTAAGTTTTCAGTTCTTCAACCAAGTTCCTTCTTCATACCATGTAAATTAAACTATACTAAGCAAGTGATTTTATTTTTCCAATATGAAATGGGATAAATTGACAGCACACTAACCATTGATACTTATGAGTTCTTGATCTGTAATCCAGTGGTGTCGTGAAGCTGCCAACTCCTTCACACTGTCATTTCCTGCCATGTCTTGACCTGAACAATACCATATTGTGTTAATGCTATTTTAAACTATGTACTTTATTCGTCAGTAAGAAATGTGATGAATTGTCAGCACTGATACTTATATGTGCAAAACCTATCATCTGTCTGCTTGTTTATCTTTCAGAGTGAGGAGGATATAAGTGTCAAACAAGTGCAGTCTCATCAGCTTGCTCAGCTGCTTGCGCTGCAGCTCCCGAACAGGGCTAACCTTTCTTGATCTCTATTGAAGTGTTGTCGGTTTTGTATATTATTTTGTCGGCGTGTTTAATTGCACTGGTGGCCATATTTGATGCCCAGTGTATGTAATCTGCTATCTGCTTATGCTTTATTATCATAGTGGCGTACTTTGATGCCGAGTGGATGTAATATACCGTAATTTCTTTATTTTATAGTATAGGTTTTTTTTCTTATTCACGATGTTGCAGTTATTTTACTGTATATATATATCATGTCTTAATCACTATGTATGATCCGCATCATGGGCCCCATCAGCTTGGTCTGTTAACATGCCTAAATATAAACTGTCCCACTAGTAGATTCGGGCATTTAATAGGCCGAGTAAACCGCCGGCCCTATTTTCCCAAGAAAACTCAATGGGCTTTTAGGAGGCTGAAAAGTAGGTTGGGCCTGGAAAGTGCCGAACAGCTCACGGGCCGACAGCAGGCCAAAATAGACCCCGACCCATGATTGTGCCAATCGAATCATGGGCTTATAACAGGCCAAAATTGTCTCGGTCCTTGTTTGGCCCAATCAGATTATCGTCTATGAGCAGGCCGAATGCAAACGTGGCCGTAGTTAGGCCCAACTATATGACAGGCTTTTAACAGGCCGAAATATATATATAGGGCCGAAATGTTAAACGGGCCTTTAGTAGGCCGAAACTAATATCAGGCCGAATTACCAAATGGGCTTATCAAGTGGGCCCAAAAGCATAACGTCCAGTTGACGGGACGAATCTAATATGGGCCATAATTTAGCCGAAAGCCTCTCAAAGGGCCGGACCTGATCTGGGCCGTAATTTGGCCCAGAACGTGGTAGGCTTTTAACGGGCCAGATCTCATATGGACCTTTATTAGGTCCGCAACGTGGCACACTGTTAATGGACCGGATCAAATATGGGCCGACATTTGGCCCAAAACATGGCAGCCTGTTAATGGGCCGGCCTACTAGTGTCATCAAAATATTTTGGGCCTTTAGCTAGGCCGGCCCATTATGGTCGGCCAAATCTCGTGGGCCTTTAGCTGGGCCAACCCATTATGGTCCGCAAAATCTTGTGGGCCTTCAGCTGAGTCGGCCCATTATGGTCCGCAAAATCTCGCGGCCTTTAGCTCGGCCGACCCATTATGGCCCGCAAAATCTTGTGGGCCTTTAGGTGCGCCGGCCCATTATGGTCCGCAAAATCTCGTGGGCCTTTTGCTGGGCTGGCCCATTAAGGACCACAAAATCTTGTGGGCCTTCAGTTGGGTCGGCCCATTTAAACTTTATGGGCCACTTTTGGGCCGGTCCACGTGTCAAGCGCATCTCACCCATTGGATGAGTGACATCTATGCCAACGGGGAGCTGACACGTGTTTCCTCCAGCCAATGATGATTTTACACATGGAAAATCGCCATTGGTCCGGCTGTTAACGGGTTATCGGATCCAAAACTGGACCTGATAGCTTAACGACGTTCCGTTACGGTGGATGCCACGTGTCGGTCACCCTTGACGAAAACACTTCTGTGACGCGCGATTTTTCGTCATGGAGGTGGACACATCCGTGATGATAATTTTGGTTATGTCATGGAACACTTCTACGACAGCATAAGTATGACTATCTTGATTCTGTCATAAAATCGTCATGGATGTACAAGCATGACAGAAAACGTGACCTACTGTGACAAACACGTATCATCACGGAAGTGTATTTTTTTGTAGTGTAGGCGGGTCACTTCTCTGTTGGATTCAGTAAGAGCAGTCTTCAACTTGGCGTTATCTTCCCCTAGCACCCCAACTGATGCCAGCTTCTTATCAGCGAGTACTGTTTTCTCCTGAGCCTCCTTTTGCGCAGCTGCAAGATCAAGGTCCTTCTGTGCCAGAGCTTGCCTCATTTTCTCTGAAGCATATACACTCGGGTCAGAAAGAAGAATGAAGATATAACTTGTAAGACGGTCAAGATAGACAGTCGATGGGTTGTTACCTTCCGTACCAGCTGCTTCGTCTTTGGCCTTTTGCAAGTTCTGATTGGCCAGCTCCAAGTCAAGTTTGAGTTGTCTCTGCTTCTCCTCGAATTCAACAAATTTGGAGATGAGCTCACAAGATTTCTGAAATCAACAAAAGGATACATCAGTGGACAGAATCAAAGATGGTTCGCTTCCGAGTGAAAAGAACTCTAAGAATACTACCGAATCAAACATTCAACAGTAGTCTCGGGGACTACACCTAGTGGGTGCACCTAGTGTGCCCCCACTGGTCCAGATTCCACTCGACATGGTCCGCCTAGACTGAGTGGAAAGGAAATAAATACAGTTATTCTCAGACCCCAACCGACTGCCCGCAGTCAATCGCGGTCTCGGGGACTACACCCAGTGGGTGCACTTTGCGTGCTCCCACTGGTCCAGATTACACTCGACCTGGTCCGCCTAGACCGAGTGGAAGAACTAAAGGACAAGATATTTTTATCAAGGCTCCCGCCGAATCACACATTCGACGACGGCCTCGGGGACTACACCCAGTGGGTGCACTCTGCGTGCCCCCAATAGTCCAAAACTACAATCGACATAACCTACTCGACTCAACTGGAAGAATTACTCAGCATAAGTTGATACACCCAGTTGGTGTACAGATGCGAAGAACAGACTAACAAATGGAAGTGCAACGAAAAGTTTTCGGGTAGCATATCCTAACAGAACAAGCGTCAAGATAAGAGTTCAGTCGAAAACCAATTCACCTGGACATTGGCTCGGAGGGCCGCACTGGCATCATAAGCAGCTTGGCTGTTCTCGTGCATCGTCTTCACTCACTCCATCATCAGACCCGCTTGGCGTATGGCTTCTGCAGCGGCGCTTTCTTGGTCCTCTAGAACATAATGGGTAGTGAAGAACGGAGATGGCGGTTCAGTCGCGGTAGCCTGAGAATCTGAGACTTGGTGTTGGACAGATGAAGCAGGGGCTGGCACAGTCAACGATGAAGGGTGTTCACTCGACACTGGAACAGCAAAGGTAACAGAAGCCTAGTTCATGTCTTCAGACTGTTGAATCATGGGCTCCGTCACTGGCACTGATTGAGACGTATGTCCAGCGGGTGTCTTCTTGCTCAAAGCTCTGCCCCTCCTTCCCATGGCCCTTTGTGGCACGTCTTCGTCATCATCGGGAAGTTCAATGACATTAGGTGGAGCTGCAAAGCAATCAATTACAGAAGTTTAGTCGACCATCAAAGCGGCTGAAAAAGAAGAGTCAAAGTGATAAAAGTTATACCTGCGTGAGAAGTGACTGCGTCCTCCATCTCCTCATCGTCGTCGTCTTGGTAAATAGAGGTTCCAGAAGAAGCACTGCAAATTTCAGAATTCACTCGGTCAAAACAAGAAAATGAGTTGACCAAAGTTTGAGTCATGCAAGAACTAAGAAGTCAAGCTCAGTAGTTACCCAGAAGCAATGGGTACAGCCACTTTAATTTTGGGCAAGGCCTTCCGAGGCTTTGACGTCACGACTTTGGGCTTCTTAGGAGCCTTCTCTCTCGGCACAGGAGATGACGTCCGAGTGCACTTGGAGGCTTGTGCAGCCGGTGGAGTCGTTTTGCCACGGACGCTGGCTGGATCCTGCCTTTGCTTGGAGCGCCTTTCCGTGCAAGGAGGGGAGTCGACCTCTTCACCGCTGCTCAAGTCCTCGCTCTCTTCATATCCCCTTCCGTCAGAATGCCACTCACCGCTGTCGCCTCCCCATCATCCTCCTGCTCTCCGTCAGGCATCGTGTACATCTCAGTGTAGATCTGCAAGACATGGAGTCGAGTGGATACCAATAAGTTTCAAGAGCAAACACATATCAGAACAAGATACACTCGGAAGGAAAGAATAAGTCTTTGTCAGGTTCGGTGGTGTGGTCGAGTGGAGCAACCCTCCTAGACCCCCTAGGGTTGTCCTTGTTGCCAGTGATACCTTGCAGCCACAGCGCCACCGTCTCCTCTTCGACATCCTCCAGATGGATCCGAGTCCTATCTTCAACACCCGAATACATCCACATTGGATGGTCACGCGTTGGGAGTGGTTGGATGTGTCGACTGAGAAATGCTTCTAACAAGTCAATGCCAGTCACACCATCATGGACAAGCTGGACGACTCGCTCAACCAACATATTAACCTCCGCTTTCTCAGCTGGAGTCACTCTCAATGGAGAAGGCTTTTCGACTTGATCTGTGGAAAATGGGGGAAGACCCGTCGACTGACCAGGGGTTGGTTGATCCTTACAGGGAACCAAGTCGACTGCCACCCCCTGACCAACTCGGGAAGAATCATAGCTGGGAAAGTACTCTTGTTCCTCATCTGGATCCTTAAACCCCCACACATCTGGATCACGTGTGTCCTCTCATCACTCGGATTGGATTTCTTAACCGACTGAAAATGGCAAGTGAAAATGTGCTTGAAGAGGCCCTAGTGCGGTCGACAAGCCAGAAAGTTTTCACACATGGACACGTATGCAGCAAGGTATGTGATGGTGTTGGGAGAAAAATGATGAAGTTGGGCTCCAAAGCAGTTCAGAAAACCCCGAAAGAAAGGATGGGGGGCAAAGAAAAACCGCGGTCGACGTGGGTCGCAAGAAGGACGCACTCACCCTCTTGCGGCCGCGGCTCAGTCTCGTCCCCCGAAAGCAGCCAAGACTCGTGGGCGATTAGCCCTCCATCAACCGGATCCTCCATGTCTTCTTTCAAGAACGTCGACCAAATCCAGTCGCCTTGGATCTAGCCAGGAGGTAGAGCAGATCTCGACGATGACCCGCCCCGGCTCGTTTACTTCTCCTTCGCCATCGCCTTCTTCGCGTGCTCCAGAGCGGTGGTATTGTCCTTCCCCATTGCGGTGGAATGAGCTCGAGCTGGGCGGCAGTGCCGAGGGTAGAGGCATATGTAATGAGGAGCGGAGGAAGGAGGGGGAGAATGGGGCGCACAGTGCGAACACATCGTCCCCGACGCCTTATATAGCCCCATTCCCCGAGTGGCTGACCTGTGGACCCAGACAATCCTATCAAATCCCGCAACAGGCACGCGCGTGGTATGTGCCAAAAGAAGGTGGCATGGGAACCGAGGCTCTCCCCCAAATTTCGAATCCCGCGAGATCCAGAAACGGCAGAGCAGTCAATCATACCAAAAATTTTATACAACACCAGTAGTCGAAGCTTATCAGCAGAAATCCACTCGACAACCTATGAATAGCTCAAGGTGACTGAAAAGTGAAATTGAAGCTGTTGCATGGTTCACCAACCTAGTAAAATGCTTTCACAACATAAAGATTGGGTCGGAACCATCTTCAACTCCATTTTCCACTCAAACCCAGAATCATTAGGGGGCTAATGACGATGTCGTGTACCTAGGGGAGGGCAATAGACCAGATCTAAGCACCCCTCCCAAGGACACTGCCCTACATTCAAAGACAATCAAAGGACAACAACTTCAAACCGACTGGAATCACCAGAGTGCATGCCCACTCGACCAACATCTCCATTCGGATATCCCAATTCCATTTGACCAGCATATCATCACTCGACTGTAAAGAAACTACTCAGAGTACAGAAGTCCTAAAGTCACCCCGGGCAGCAACGGTCAGGCATTCACTCTATAGTATTAATGATCAGTTATATGACTTAATTGCTGGCGTTACCAGTAATGCCCTGTCTTAACGTACATTGAACCCTATGTAACGTGGGATGGTGGGGGTCCTGGCGCACTCTATATAAGCCGCCCACTCCTCTAGCACAAGGGTTCGCACCCCCTGTAACTTCGCGCATAATCCAATCGACCGAGCCTTCAGGCACCGAGACATAGGGTTGTTACTTCCACCGCAAAGGGCCTAAACTTGTACATCTTGCGTGCACAATCTCACCGTGCTAGGATCTAGCCTCTACATTCCTACCCCCCTACTTTACTGTCAGACTTAGAACCACGACAGTCAACGGTGGCAGCGGAATTCATGCGGCTTCGGCGAGGCGAGGCAGTGGCGGCGGTGGTGGCTCGCTACGCGGGGTGGCGGTGCGGGGAGCGGCGAACGACGCGGGGTGGTGCGGGCGGCGGCGAGCAGCGGCGCGGGCGGCGCTGAGCGGCTATGGGCCGCGGCGCGTGGCTTGGGAGGCGGCGGCAGTGGTGGTTGAGGAAAGAGGGAGGGGGCTCCATCTTTTAAGGGGGGGGGGGGGGCGGGGCGGTGGCTGCCTTAGAGGAGGTGACGACGCGACGGGAGTCCAGCTCGGACTCCTCGAGCGGCGGCAGCGCGGCGCGGGACTCCTCCCGCGAAGAGGAAGGTGGCGGGGCGAGGTGGGCTGGCCTGGCTCGGCCGGACCTTCGGCCTAGTCGGGCGACGAACTTTTCTTTTCTTTTTTTTAAATAAATTTTGCCGGAAAAAAAATCCTAATAAAATATAAAAAAATTCTAAAAATACCAGAGAAAAATGTCAACGACTAAGTCTAATATTTAGAAAAAGGTGAACATTTTTCTGGCCTAAAAATGCAATTTTCAAAAATGCATATTTTTTCTAATTCAAATAAAATATCAAATAAAATTTAAATTTGATTTTAAAATTTCTTCTCCAATATTCCTTTCATTTGAAGAATTCATTTTATCTTCTCTCTTCTATTAGAAACAATTGGAGAGAAAATATTAAAATCAAATTTGATCCTCTTTTCAAATTTGAGAAATTTTCAAATATGAAAATTTGTGAAATCTCCAACTCTCCCCTTGGGTCCTTGAGTTGCTTAAGATTTCTAGGATCACAACCAAAATGTAAATAAAATATGATATGCATATGATGACCTATGTATAACATTCAAATTGAAAATTGGGATGTTACAAACCTACCTCCCCTTAAGATGAATCTCGCCCTCGAGATTCGGGTTGGCAAGAAAATAGGTGTGGGTGGTCTTTCCATAGGTCTTCTTCCTGTTCCTAGGTGGCTTCATCCTCGGTATGGTGGCTCCACTAAACTTTACAAAACTTGATAACCTTGCTGCGGGTAACTGGGCTGGCAAACTCGAGAATCTTTACGGGTTTCTCCTCGTAGGTTAGGTCACTATCCAACTGAATTGCTTCCAGTGGCACTGTATCTCTCAAAGGAATATTGGCCATCTCAGCATGGCACTTCTTCAACTGGGAAACGTGAAACACATCATGAACTCCTGACAATTCTTCGGGTAACTCCAACTTGTGGGCAACTTCTCCCATACGTTCCAAAACTCGATATCACTACAAAAAATACACTTTTGTGATGATACATGTTTGTCACAGTAGGTCACGTTTTTTGTCATGCATGTACATCCATGAAAAATTTATGACAGAATAAAGATAGTCATACCTGTGCTGTCGTAGAAGTGTTCCATGACATTACCAAAATTATCATCACGGAAGTGTCCACTTCCATGACGATAAATCGCGCGTCACAGAAGTGCTTTCGTCAAGGGTGACCGACACGTGGCATCCACCGTAACGAAACACCGTTAAGTTATTGGGTCAGGTTTTGGATCTGATAACCTGTTAACAGCCCCGACCAATGGGGATTTTCCACGTGTAAAATCATCATTGGCTAGAGGAAACACGTGTCGGCTCATCGTCGGGACAGATGTCATCCACTTACTGGACAGAAGGCACCTATGATATGTTGACACGTGGCACGACCCAACAAGTTTAAATTTCCTGGCCCAACTAAAGGCCCACAAGATTTTGCAGGCCATAATGGGCCGGCCCAGCTAAAGGCCCACGAGATTTTTCGTACCATAATGGGCTGGCCCAGCTAAAGGCCCACAAGATTTTGCAGGCCATAATGGGCCGGCCCAGGAAAAGGCCCACAAGATTTTTTTGTGTCGTAATGGGCCAGCCCAGGTAAAGGCCCACAAGATTCTTGCGGATCATAATGGGCCGGCCCAGCTAAATGCCCACGAGATTTCGCCGACATTAATGGGTCGGCCCAGCTGTAGGCCCACAAGATTTTGAGGACCCTAGTAGGTCGGCCCATTAATTGCTTGCCATGTTTTGGTCCAAATGCCGTCCCATATTTGATCCGGTCCATTAATGGCCTGCCACGCTCTGGGCCTAATAGTGGCCCATATGAGATCCGGCCCATTAAAGGCCGGTCCGGCCCTTTAAGAGGCTTTGGGCTCAATTATGGCCCATATCAGATTCGGCCCGTCAACTGGACACTATGCTTTTGGGCCCACTTGCTAAAGGCCCACTTAGTAATTTGGCCTGATATTAGTTTTGCCCTATTAAGGGCTTGTTTAACATTTTGGCCCTATATTAATTTCAGCCTATTAAAAGCCTGTCATATAGTTGGGCCTAACTATGGCCTGGTTTGCATCCGGCCTACTCGCAGCCTATATCTGATTGGGCCAAACAAGGACCGAGACAATTTTTTGGCCAGTTAAAAGCCCGTGATTTCATTCGCACAATCATGGGCCGGGGTTCATTTTGGGCTGCTGCCGGCCCGTGAGATGTTCGGCACGTTTCAGGCCCAACCTACATTGTGATTGCATGACGGCCCGATTATGTACCGTAATTTTACGGTTTGGCCGGTTTACTGCGAAGACAGGATATATATACAGTAAAATAACTGCAGCATCGTGAATAAGAAAAAAACCTAGACCATACAATAAAGAAATTACGGCATATTACATCCATTGGGCATCAAAGTTCGCCACTATGATAATAAAGCACAAGTAGACAACATATTACATACACTTGGCATCAAAGATCGCCACCAGTGCTTCAATAGAGTTCAAGAAAGGTTAGCCCAGTTGGGGAGATGCAGCGCAAGCATCTGAGCAAGATGATGAGACTGCGCTTGTTCAACACTTATATCTTCCTCACTCTGAAAGATAAACAAGCAGACAGATGACATGTTTTGCACATAAAAGTATCAGTGCTGACAATTCATCACATTTCTTACTGACGAATAAAGTGACAAAATTTAAATTTGCATTAACACAATGTGGTATTGTTCAGGTCAAGACATGGAAGGAAATGACATTGTGAAGGAGTTGGCAGCTTCACGACACCACTGGATTACAGATCAAGAACTCATAAGTATCAACGGTTAGTGTGCTGTCAATTTATACCATTTCAGATTGGCAAATAAAGAGACGGTTTAAATAATAGTAGAATGATATGACATTGTTCATAGTTAGACATTGCAGAATATGACATTGTGCTGTAGTGGGTAGGTTCACCACACCACTGGATTACAGATGAAGAACAGAAGCATACATGCAGTGCAAAAGAAGATCACTTGCTCTGTATAGTTTAATTTACATGGTATGAAGAAGTAACTTGGTTGTACAACTGAAAACTTAAATTGAGAAAGGACGAACTTTTGTTTATGAACTACATATAATAAACTTTAAACAAGCAATTTGTTGCAAACACCAAAAATAAACATCGGTTGCAGTCATGCCTGACCAAATATATACAACAAAGTTTGAAGGCTTGAGATGGACAAACTTACATTATTGGTGAAGATAGGCTGTATAAAGGCCTTGTCCATGCTGATGGGGGGGGCAATTCAAGAAGTTTACCACATAATCTTCTTCAAAAGCATTGCCTTTATTCTACATTTTGTTAAGAGTAAATATAGATGTGATAATATACGAAAAATGGAGAGTATTTAAGATAAGATGAAGAGTGATGCTACATAACCAAGTAGCTATAAATGTAAGTGCAGTGATACAGGCAAAAGGTACAGCAAAGAGCAATACACAGCTAAACTTCTTCAGTACCAACCTTATGGTAAGAGTAAATGTAGATCTGATGTGTAGAAAATGGAGGGCAAAGGAAAATGAGCTGCAGAGTGATGGTACATGAACAACTACCTGTCATTATAAGTACACTGATAAAGGACAACATGTACTTACAAGAACAATGCAGAGCAAAAAAAACATTGGCATTGGATATATTCTACACTAATGTAACCATTCATACAGATCAGATAATTTGGAGCGAACAATTGATAAGCAAGCTATCATGCATATTGCTGTCACATAATGAACCGGGTATGTATGCAAGTACAGTGATACAGGACAACAGGTACTAACAAGAGCAAAGCAGCGGGCAGCATATTTGCGATATCCTATCGTTCTTGTCAAACCGGAATTCTTCTTCGAGCAGATTTCCTGTAAAAAAGATCCGTAAGGCACATGCGGAAAAGTAGAAGTTCAAATTGTCATGTGATTTCATAGATAATACCTCATCCTAGGAACGAGACCAGTGCATAACAAGGTTTTTCCATTCAATGTCTTCGAAATTTAGCACAGGAGACTTCACCGGAAATTCGTTTATAGATTTGCCATCAAAGTGTGATTTCCTTAGGTAACACCGATACTGCTGCAATGCTTCCTTGAAAAGCACAAGAAAGCTTTGCTCGTCATGACTATCCAGATTGACCCTCGCCTAGTTACAACAATGTAATGTAAATCATTGATGTGTTCAATCAGCAGAAAACAGGAAAATAATAACCATGAATAATAGCACTTACACGTAAGTTGGACAGGAAGATGTGAAAATGGTGTTTGTCTTCACAATAATCTTCCCATGATGGGAATATATGCACGTAGTCCCTAACAACATTGAAAGCATTGTCTTTTAAACTGGGAATAAATGGAATGGGGTTCCAATCTGCAGGAATTGGCCGTCTCTGCAGTTGGGATAGGTCTTCGGCCGGTGGACTTGCTGTACTTTTTGCTGGAGTGGGATTTTTCTGTGGTACAGCTGGTGCTATGGCAAATGAAATCGGTATACCTTTTGCTGGAGTGCAGGTCCTGTGTGGTGGGGCTAGTGGTGTGGCCAGTG
This sequence comes from Triticum urartu, assembly GCF_056163025.1. Taxonomy (NCBI): domain Eukaryota; kingdom Viridiplantae; phylum Streptophyta; class Magnoliopsida; order Poales; family Poaceae; genus Triticum; species Triticum urartu. The sequence continues at coordinate 335,208,882 of NC_141879.1, read as the reverse complement.
AAGTATGGGTACAGTCTGCTGGAGTCGGTCCTATGTTTTGTGTCACTGGTTGTACAGCCAATATAAGTGGGGTGCTGTCTGATTTCTCCGGCACCACCACGTTTTTCAAGGACTTTGTTGGTGCTCCTTCAGGTTCGGCAATCACCCTCTTCCTTTTTGATGTCTGATGCACAAGAACAACATTTGAGTGGAAAAACATGGTATGATGATAGATCGAATATGTATTGATAATGGATGGGCATGGCATCTCGACATATATGATGAGTAAACTAAGCAGATGGTGGTGCAACAAAGTAGAAGAAATGCAAGACAACATATGCAAGATACACGCAATCAACAAAACCTTGCCAAATTAGAACAGGCACCTTGATGGGTGAACAGGACAGGCGATCTGCCTTTGACTCCTCGAGGTTAGATTAGTCATTAGGATGATATTCTGAACAAGAATCAACAGGTGGGGAGCGTACGAGTTTCATTGCTTCCAGAATGGCACTCAATGCCTTGCTGCCAATTTTGTAAGTCATTGCAGTGTTCCACAATATTCTTCTGATGCGCGGATTCTGATATTCACTATAATTGCGTATAATATCTGAGAACCATGAAAACATAAATAGTTGTGAGATTATCTTTGTAATGCAGATGATATTCTAATATAGGGGCGCCCCTGTAAACACTTGTGTGCTATCACTGGATTCTGATGAGAGAGCTCATGTGTGCTGTAATATGGTGTGTGCATTTATATAATCTGGCACAAGTACACAAAAAAATAGGCTCCAGAAGTAAGGTTAGCTGGCAGATGATAGGTTCATAATATACTGTATAGAGAGTTTATTGCCAAACCATGATAACAAGAGCACACAGCAACTAGGCAGATCACAGTGTACATAACAGGGGTACACCATAACCAGGATATATAAATCAGGAAAGTGGAACTGGCTGGAAATTAAGGTGTTGTATTGCCGCTAGTAATTGAAAGCCTATCAATCACGTACAGGCCAGCTATATCAACTGTTGACTGCAGATGTCCCTGCTCCCCTTCCTGACGAGGAACATACTATGCTTCCCATACAGAACACCGCACGGGCCGCCGGCCGAACCACCGGCCCCACCGCCTGTGTTCCTCCGCTACCCCCACCCCCGCCCCCACCTGCGTCGAGTTTTCTTCGTTCTACGAGGCCCCACCACCACCCCCACCCCCGCCCCCACCTACGTCGAGTTTTCTTCGTTCGATGAGGCCCCACCACCACCCCCACAACCACCGTCCCCACCCGGGCCCCTTCGATCACACCGGCGAACTCAGGCGAGCTCTGAAAAATCAACTGACCCAATTTTGAAATTTAGTCTACTGTGATTTAACTATTGTGGAATATAAAAGGGGAAAACCATAAGCATTGCGAGTATGGTATTGAGCGTGCCATGGCGGATCTGAAGGTGCAAACTGGACAAAGGCAACTTCGCAACCAAGACAAGAAATCAGAGTAAAGCAGTGGTGATCTATTTTCTTGCTGCGATAAATAAGTTGAGCAGATACGAAAGAGCACCGCCTCTGGTGCGGCACCATGTACGCATCTGCTGAGAATTTGACAGTGCTGCGGTAGCGATGTCTGTCAGTGGCGTGGAAGCAAATCTAGGACGGTAGACGGTGGTGGCGGGGCGCAGTGGACGAGACGGTCGTAGGAGCGGCGCCGGCAAGGTGGACGACGGCGAGGATGAAGCGAGAGGACGGGATGCAAGGATCCCGGTCCAAAGCCGTGGATGAGAGAGGTCGATCTCTTGTAATGGACGGCGGCGTCGGGGTATCAGCTCCGGCATGGTGGAGGAGGACGGCGGTGGATGGGGTGGCGGACGGCGGCGGACGGAGGAGGGTGGGGTGGAGAGGGTGTTTTGGTGCCCACGTAGTACGAATGGGGAAAGGGAGGTAGAGAGGAAGAGGGGAACCATGTATTCAGGGCGCGCTTGTCTCAAATGCGAGGAAATTTACAAACTTAGCCCCTGTTTCAAATTTCTACTACATCACAGCAACACTAGTCGGTTGGGGATAGGACGGTAATATCGCACACACCGAATATTTGCCGACGAGAGTTTATCTTTGGCGCGCACTGTGTATGAATATGAATCGGGGAGGGAGTCGATTTCGGCCGAGGACACACTATGTTTTGGCGCCCACCGTGTATGAACCCGGGTGAGAGGCGGTTACGTCACGTTTGGGTGAAATTACAAACCTAGCCCTATCGAAACCTATAGAAATCCAGCATATAGGCTTTGCGTGGCAAGGATAGGCAGTAGTGATTTCCATCTCGCAGATTTTGGTTTCGGGTGGTTACTGCGACTTTCCCCGCTTCATTCAAATTTTCTAGGGTGCACGTTTACCGTGCCAACTCAATTCGAATCCCGTTTGTATTCTATTTTTTTCGGGCGAGATCCATTTTCAATTGGAATTACATTCTATATACATCATTTTTTATATATATACTTTCAAAAGCACAACACCATTTATACATCAATATGATTTACAAATGGCATGATCTCGGATTCATAAGGTTGTATCCATCAATTTGGATTTTCAAATATTTGAAACCACTTTATGTTGAAATCCAATGTAGGCATTCCTCGCTAATTGTCTCCAATTAATGTGTGTTTCATGCGGGTTTTTTTACTTCTCAAACATGTGTAATGTGTTTCACACACACAACATATAGTGTAATCCCGTTTAGACATTAATTGCATATAAACCATGCATTGTTTGTAATTGAAGAATCTATGGATCACCAATATTGATAAACTATATAACATTACACGTGTGCCCAAATTCAAATGAATATGCATGTTTGATACACCATTTTGCGTTATGATATTATCGATGTCGTGATCTCCAGTTTAAATATTTGAATCCCCTTTAATCTAGATATTCGTCTCATATAGCTATCACTCATGCTTATATAGGACTATCTCTCTGGACCTATACGCGTTCATCGTCTCTCAGGTATCTCTCGTGCTACCTGTATGTCGACAATGATCTTTTATCTTCGTAACACACTGATGGTACTCTCTCCCTCGACCTTCATCACTCTATCTCTCTCCAAGTATATGTCGCTCCCTGCTATGTGTCTCTAACTATGATTCTCCATGTGGAATCTCTTTCTCTCACACAAACACAAAACTTTGTCTCCCGGGGTCTCATTTCTCTCTACTATTCCCATGTGTGCCACTCGCACACCCCTCATACAGAGATGTCTTTCGCTCCTTAGATATGAGAACCTATGACTCTTCCTCTTCATTATCTATTTCTCACACACAAACACAAACTCTGTCTCCCAGGGTCTCATATTTCTCCATTGTTCTCTTGTATGTCACTCACACACACCCTCTCTCCCTACAGATATCTTGCGTTCCCTCGTATGTCTCTCTAGCTATCACTCTCGTTGTGAAATATCTTTCTCTCTCGCAGACACAAAACTCCGTATCTCTGGATCTCATTTCTCTCTGATATCTATTTGTATGTGACTCACATGCACCCTCTCTCTATCTCTCTCACACCCACACACATAACCCATCCTTCTGATCCACTCAACTCCTATCTCTAATGCACACTAGCTAGCATCTTTATCTTTCTATTTATCTGTTTCTCCATCAACCTTCTTTCTCGCCCTCACTCTTGATTCCTATCACGCACACTACATATGTTTCTCTCTACATGCAGTCAAGTGCCCTCTCACACACATATATAACTTCACCCTTTGAACCACCCGACGGTCATCTCCAACACCCATACTAGCGGATGTCCCTCTAGCTAGCATCTCCATCTCTGTATCTATCTGTAGTTTCTCCGTCAACATTTCTTTCTTCCACGGAGTCTTGCTTCCTATCACCCACACTATATATGTCTCTCCATACATATGCATTTATAGGTTGGTCTCTTTTGCACAATCATTGCGCCTCACTCCCTCTGCTCGCCATAGATGCATGCTCCAGCCCATGCCACTATCTCTTAAAGACAAAAACACATGCTCAATTGTCGGGACTTCTTACATGCATTCTCACATGCATGCATATTGTCATACCGATCCGTCTCTCCCATGTCGTTGATCTTATGACTTATGTCTTCTTTCTTTTACCTCGATAATGCGCGCGCACACACACGCATCCCACGTATACATGTATACATCTCACACATGCACGTTCAAGGTCTCTATGTCTCCATACGTAGTTAATTACCCGCAATCCTAACGCCACATCGAATCGTTCTCCTCTTTTGTGCACATAACTTCCGCCTGGATGGGTAAAACACACACTCACACTTAACAATCACCTTCTAGCTACCCCTCCCCCCCGCCTCTCACTCTTCCCCTATATCCCCGAAACCAATAAGACCATCCCTTAGTTTAATTCCCGCCTACATGCACCATCGATATATAGTAATCTTCCTCGGTGTATCTCGAACAAACACGTTCTCTCGAAGTCGACTCCTCTCACGCGCACACACCTTCTCTTCCCTCTCTACGTGCATTTTTTCTCTCGCACCCCATCGTTGGTGGCCTCTGCCATACACATCACTTCTCTATGATGAAAGCCATGCACACTTAAATTACATCCGCCACAGAGGACCCCGCGACACACACACACACACGCACGCACCCCCCCAACACACACACACAAACACTAAGACTCCATCTCTCTCTCTCTCACACACACACAAACACACACACACGCAAGCATGCACCCCCCACACACACTAAGACTCCATCTCTTTCCCTCTCTCTCACACACACACAAACTAAGACTCCATCTCTCTCTCTCCTCTCTCTCTCTCTCACACACACACCCCACACACACTAAGACTCCATCTCACACACACATGCTCTAGGCGGACCATTTGTTCCTACCACCCTTCATCCAACCTTACCACCCCACACACACTAAGACTCCATCTCACACACACATCCAACCTTACACACACTAAGACTCCATCTCACACACACAATCACCTTTATTTACTTGCATAACATGGACAAATTCCACTTTACTTTAGTAGTCAGCAAACTTATCATCTGTACCCTTACAAAAAATGAGTTGGTGGTGATGGTGTGTAACGCCCTCGATGCGGCTATAGCTCCCACATGTCGAGGCATGACTTAGAGACATAACCGCATAGAAAGCAATGTCGCAAGTTAGGCAATCTTCCCAACATCCCATGTAATATAAATAATAAAGGGGAGATACATAGTTGGCTTACACTCGCCACGTCAATCAAGTACATAATTAACATTACATCATCCAAACACTCATGGCCCGACTACGGCGCCAAAACAAAAGAGAACCCAACGTGCGACACGGTCCCGATCACCCCCAACTGGGCACCACTACTGATCATCAGGGAAAGACATGCAGTATCGTTGAGAGTCCTCATCGAACTCCCACTTGAGCTCAAGCGCGTCATCTGGAGCGGAATCATCAGGCCATGCATCTGGTTTGGAAGTAATCTATGAGCCACAGGGACTCAGCAATCTCACACACTCACGATCAAGACTATTTAAGCTTATAGGTAAGGCAAGGGAAAAATTATGTGGAGCTGCAGCAAGCGACTAGCATATATGGTGGCTATCCTGTTCGCAAAAGAGAGCGAGAAGAGGAGGCAAAGCGTGAACGAGTAACTAGAGGGCAATCCTACGGCAAACATTACTCCAACACCGTGTCCACTTCCCGGACTCCGCCGAGAAGAGGCCATCACGGTAACTCACACTGTTGATTCATTTAAATTAAGTTAAGGTTCAAGTTATCTACAACCGGACATTAACAAATTCCCATCTTCCCATAACCGCGGGCACAGCTTTCGAAAGTTCAAATCCCTGCAGGGGAGTCCCAACTTAGCCCATGACAAGCTATCACGGTCAACGAAGGAATAGACCTCATCCCGAGACGTTCTGATCAGACTCGGTATCTCGGTTCTTCAAGACACTTCGACAGGTTAAAAAAAATCCAGCAACACCGCCCGAATGTGCCGACAAAACCCGATAGGATCTGCACATATCTCGTTCTCAGGGCACACTCAGATTGTCTAAACTTCCGGTAGGCCAGCCCAGAGTTGCCCCTGGTAGCCACCGGCGGCTGACGAGTTGGACCAACACTTAGAGGAGCACTGGCCCGGGGGGGGGGGGTTTAAGTAAGATGACCCTCGGGCTCCGGAAACCCAAGGGAAAAAGAGGCTAGGTGGAAAATGGTAAAACCAAGGTTGGGCATTGCTGGAAAAGCTTTAATCAAGGTGAACTATCCAGGGGTTACCATTATAACCCAACCGCGTAAGGAACGCAAAAATCCGGGAACATAACACCGATATGACGGGAACTAGGGCGGCAAGAGTGGAACAAAACACTAGGCGAGAGGCCGAGCCTTCCACCCTTTACCAAGTATATAGATGCATTAAGATAACATGGCAATATAATGATATCCCAACAAGTAAATATTGTCCCAACAAGGAACTGTCTCCAATCTTCACCTACAACTAGCAACGCTATAAGAGGGGCTGAGCAAAGCGGTAACATAGCCAATCAACGGTTTGCTAGGACATGGTGGGTTAGAGGTTTGACATGGCAATTTGGGAGGCATGATAAGAAAGTGGTAGGCATCGTAGCATAGGCATAGCAAAAGAGCGATCATCTAGTAAAGCAAAGATAGTAGTGATTTCGAGGGTATGATCATCTTGCCTGCAAAGTTGTCGGAGTTGACTGGATCCTCGAAAGCAAACTCAACGGGCTCCTCGTTAGCGAACTCGTCTCCCGGCTCTACCCAAACAAGACAAACAAGCAACAAGGACACAATCAACCACATGCAAAGCTCAAACAATGATGCAAAGATGGTATGATATGCGGGATGCGATGCGGGATGCATATGCAAGATGTGACAAGGAACACATGAACCTGGCCTCAACATGGAAATCCAAGTGTGCCACTAGAAAGATGAGATGAAATCTCTTGAAAACGATATAAAGAACACCGGAATCGGAGTTACGGTTTGGAAATGGCAAGCGATTCCAATATGACCATGTTCTGCGATTTACAGCAAGTAGCCATCTAAATGCAACAAGATGAACATGCTACAGCACCCAAACATGGCATCAAAATACATGGCAGGGATCCATTCAAGAAGCTTAACAAAAGTCTAGCACAGAGCTACGCCCAATTCATCCATTAATAGGTTCAAACAAGCATGGCAAAAAATGCATTTGGCAAACAGATCTCAGACTTGGTGAAATTAACACTTGTCTGGAATTTCAGATCAGATAGCACTGTTTGGAGCATGGAAACTACGTGCTACAGGACCCGAACATGGCAAAGTAAAGCATGGCATGGAGCTACTCAAAGATCTTAACAAAAGTCCCTTAGTGACCTTGAGCCAAAAGGGATCAGAAAATACATTTGCAAGCATGTGAACATGGCAAAAACATAATCAGTTCACAGAGTTAGTGAAAACTGGAGCATGCTGAAAACAGATATCAAGTAGGCATGTTTACGAGCTCGATGCACTCACTAAAGAGCAAGTCATGAAAATGTAAGCATACACCCATCAAGAATACACAAAATACAAGCTAGACATGGCAAGAACAATAACATAGCATGCACGGGTCAACTACAACATCATCGGCAAAATCGCTAACAAGTAGGCCATCTGCCCAGATTCACGAAATAGCAAAAGTAGAGCTCGATTTACTCAAGCTGGGGTGCTCCATAATTGCAAACAAAGAAATGGATGGATAGATCACTACAAGATTAACAAAACATCCTTACTGATCATCCTCAAAAGAGGCACGGATCACTAGGAAACAACATGAACATATGGCCATATGAGATAAACAGTCCAAAGACTTGGTGGAAATGCTAAGTCCCTGAAATCAGCATTAACAAATGCTCCACTTTGCAAGCTCGTGCTAGTCACCACACACATCACAAAAATACATGGGTTGCACCTCTGGAAAGATGACAAAACCCTTAACAAAACATATGTAGAGCTTATGGGCATAACATGCACACAATAATCATGGCAAAAATGACAAATATCTAAATGGAGCAGCAGATCTGACAACTATCTCAAATAGCACTCTTCCAACAGCATTTCAGGCATCAAGATGAACTCAAATGAAAATTATGCAATGATATGAAATGATTTACTCTCTGAGATGAACATTTTTATATGCTACACGCCCAAAACGGAGGTACGGATGAGGAGTTACGGCACGATGAACATAGGCAAAAAATTTAGGGTTAGGGACAGAAAATCAACCGAATCTCAGATCTGGATCGGGTTTGCACGCGGTTCAAGGTTTGTCGCCATTCCCCCGGAGTTGACGTCCGAGTCGGGCGGATCGGAGGAAGACGAGCGTCGGGGTCGGCCGGAGCGAGGAGGAGGCCGGCCGGAGCGCGTCGGGGCGTCGAGGCGCGTCGGCGGCGAGGTCGGCGAGGGGCGGCATGCGGTGGCCGGCCGGAGCGCTGAGCCGGCGGAGCGGCGAGGTCGGGCGCGGCGGACGGCGACAGAGGCGGCGGTGCGGCGTATGGTGGCGCGGGGGCCGGCTCAGGTCGCCCGCGGCAGTGGAGAGGCGCGGCCGGGCCGGGGAGGGCCCCGCGCGGGCTGAGCGGGCCGGCGGCGGCGATGTGGGCACGCCCGCCATGTGGCGCGACGGGAGTGGGCGCGGCGATGTCCGGCGCGCGGACGGACGTGTCCGGCGCGCAGATGAGGAGCAGGGCTAGGGTTAGGGTGGTTTGGATCCGAAATTTCGGGGAGGGGATATTTATAGAGGTAGGAGGAGCTAGGAAGCTCCAAATGAGGTGCGGTTTTCGGCCACGTGAGCATGATCGAACGCTCTAGATGATGGAGAGGGTTTAGGTGGGTTTTGGGCCAACTTGGAGGGGTGTTGGGTTGCAACACACACGAGGCCTTTTCGGTCCCTCGGTTAACCGTTGGAGTATCAAACGAAGTCCAAATGGTACGAAACTTGACAGGCGGTCTACCGGTAGTAAACCAAGGCCGCTTGGCAAGTCTCGGTCCAATCCGGAAATGTTTAATCCCCACACATGAAAGAAAGGTAGAAATGACCACCGGAGGAGAACGAAGCGCCGAAATGCAAAACGGACAACGGGGAAAATGCTCGAATGCATGAGATGAACACGTATGCAAATGCAATGCACATGATGACATGATATGAGATGCATGACACCGATAACAACACACGGAGACAAAAACCCGAACCCGAGAAAATAAAATAACTTAACGCCGGAAACGGCAAGAGTTGGAATACATATAAGGTAAATTACATCTGGGGTGTTACAACACTCCACCACTACGAAAGGATCTCATCCCGAGATCTAGGACTGAAAGAACGCCGGGTACTCAGAACGGAGGTGATCCTCGCGTTCCCAGGTAGCTTCACGGTCGGAATGGTGTGACCACTTGACTTTGAGGAATTTGATTGACTTGTTGCGAGTCTTGCGTTCAGTCTCTTCGAGAATAGCAATGGGGTGCTCATGGTAAGAGAGATCTTCTTGAAGCTCAATGTCCTAGAAGTTGACGGTGCGGTCAGGAGTCTTGAAGCACTTTCAGAGCTGAGAGACATGGAACAGATCATGAACATTTGCAAAGTTTGAAGGACACTCGAGTTGATAGGAGAGATCGCCTCTCTTGCTGACAATCTTGAAAGGTCCCACGTATCCGGGGGCAAGCTTCCCTTTGATACCGAAGCGACGAGTACCTTTCATTGGAGAGACGCGGAGGTAAACATGATCTCCGATCTCGAAAGCCAAATCACGGTGCTTACTATCATAGTAGCTCTTCTGGCGGGATTGTGCTGCTTTGAGGTTGTCTCGAATGACTTTGCACATTTCCTCTGCCTCTGTGATTAAGTCATTACCCAAAAGCTGACATTCACCGTTTTCAGACCAGTTGAGAGGGGTACGCCACTTCCTGCCATTCAGAATTTCAAATGGGCCCTTGCCCGAACTTGCTTGAAAACTGTTGTTGTAGGAGAATTCAGCATATGGAAGACAATCCTCCCACTTCATGCCGAAGGAGATCATACAAGCCCTGAGCATATCTTCAAGAATCTGATTGACACGCTCGACTTGACCGCTAGTTTGAGGATGGAAAGCTGTGCTGAAGCGGATGTTGGTGCCCATGGCCTTCTGAAAAGAATCCCAAAACTTGGAGGTAAAGATGCTGCCACGGTCTAAAGAGATCACTTGTGGAATACCGTGCAGAGAGACAATTCGAGAGGTATAGAGTTCTGCCAATTGAGCTGCAGTGATTGACTCTTTGATAGGCAGAAAGTGAGCCACTTTGGTGAGTTTGTCGATGATAACGAATATAGCATCATTGCCACGCTTGGACTTTGGAAACCCAGTCACGAAGTCCATCTCAATGTGGTCAAACTTCCATTCTGGAATGGCAAGAGGTTGGAGGAGACCCGCTGGCCTTTGGTGTTCTGCCTTCACTCTTCTGCAGACATCACACTCATTCACGAACTAAGCAATCTCGCGCTTCATTCGAGTCCACCAATAAGCCTGCTTGAGGTCCTGATACATCTTCGTGCTCCCAGGGTGGATGGAGAGGAGAGAATTGTGAGCCTCTTTCATGATCACTTTACGAAGATCACCTTTGGGCACAACAATACGATCCTCGAAGAAGAGAGTATCCTTGTCATCAGGGCGGTAGCATTTGTACTTGGGTTGACTCTTGGCAATCCCAATCTTCACCTTCTTCACCATAGCATCAAGAAGCTGAGCTTGGCGAATCTGGTCTTCTAAGGTAGGAGAGACTTGAAGGTTGGCGAGGAAACCCTGAGGAACAACTTGCAGATTAAGTTTGCGGAAAGCTTCACAAAGCTTGGGTTGATAAGGCTTGAGAATCAAACTGTTGCAATAAGCCTTCCTGCTCAATGCGTCAGCAATCACATTGGCCTTGCCTGGCGTATACTCAATACTCGGATTATACTCTTGAATCATTTCGACCCATCGAGTTTGCCTGAGGTTGAGATTAGGCTGAGTGAAGATGTACTTGAGACTCTTGTGATCAGTGAAAATGTCCACTTTTCTTCCCAATAAGAGATGTCTCCAAGTCAATAGAGCATGCACAACTGCCGCCAACTCGAGATCATGAGTGGGGTAGTTCTTCTCATTGGGCTTCAACTGGCACGAGGTATAAGCAACAACTTTCTTCTCTTGCATCAACACTGCGCCAAGACCTTGGAGAGAGGCGTCACAAAAGACCTCGTACGGCTTGGATTCATCAGGCGGAGTCAGAACTGGAGCAGTGATCAATTTCTCTTTCAAAGTGTTGAAAGCAATGTCACACTCTGGAGACCAAACATACTTGACGTGCTTCTGGAGAAGATTGGAGAGAGGCTTCGCGATCTTAGAAAAGTTTTCAACGAATCTTCGGCAGTAGCTTGCAAGACCGAGGAAGCTACGGAGTTGCTTCACGTTCTGAGGAGGTTGCCAATTCACAATTGCAGACACCTTCTCAGGATTTACCGCAATGCCCTTGGCAGAGATTATATGACCAAGATAAAGAACCTCATCGAGCCAAAATTCGCACTTGGAGAACTTGGCGTAGAACTTGTGTTCTCTGAGCTTATCGAGTACCAAACGCAAATGTTTGTCATGATCTTCCTTGTTCTTCGAGAAAACCAGAATGTCGTCGAGATAGACCAAAACAAAGTCATTGGTGTAGGCGTTGAAGATGAAGTTCATCATGCGAGAGAAAGTCGGAGGAGCGTTGACGAGGCCAAAAGACATGACAATGTACTCATATGAACCATAGGTTGTCCTGAAAGCCGTCTTGGGAATATCTTGCTCACGGATTAAAATCTGATGATAACCCATACGGAGATCAAGCTTGGAGAATACTTGGGCACCTTTGAGTTGTTCAAACAGCTCGTTGATATTGGGAAGTGGGTATTTGTTCTTGATGGTCTTCTTGTTAAATGGACGGTAATCAACAGAAAGTCGGTCCGTTCCATCCTTCTTCTTCACAAAAAGAACACCACAACCCCACGGAGAAGAACTAGGCCGGATGAGACCCATACGCTCTTGAATATCGAGTTGCTTCTTCAGCTCCTTCAACTCTTCAGGTCCGAGCTTGTAAGGATGCTTGTACACTGGTTCTGTGCCAGGCTCAAGATCGATGACAAATTCAACTAGCCGGTGCGGAGGCATTCCTGGAAGCTCTTCTGGAAAGACGTCTTGATATTCGCAAACGACTGGAATTTGCGCGATAGCATCTAGTTCACCCTTCTCATTGAGGGAAAACAGACGGATTGTATTATCACGAGCGGCAAAGACAATTACATCCTCAAACGAATGAGTCAATTGAATCTGCCTTGCTGCACAATCAAGCTGAGCCTTGTGCTTAGAAAGCCAATCCATTCCGAGAATAAGATCAATATCCGAGTTACCAAGGATCATTGGAGAAGCCAGAAACTTGAAATCACCCATCGAGATAGAAATAACCGGAACCTCGTAGTTAGCGAGCAAACATCTACCCGGAGAGACAACTGCTAACGGTTTATGCATGACTTGAGAAAACCAGCCATGCTTAGATGCAAAAGGTATCGAGATAAAACAATGCGATGCACCAGTGTCAAAAAGAACTTTTGCAGGAACATCATTAACAGGAAGGTTACCCATGATGACATCTGATGAATCCTCTACCTGAGCTGCATTCACCATATTGACCTTGGCGTACTTGGGGTTATGCTTGACCACAGCTGTACTTGCCGATCTCACAGGAGGAGGAGGAGGGAGATGCCTCTGATTGAGACACTTGTTGGCATAGTGACCCTTCTGTTGGCACTTGTTGCACGTGACCTCTGAAAGTGGATGGTGGTACGGAGCACTTGATCTTGGAGCTTGAGACGAAGTCTTGTTCTGAAAGCCAGGGTTGGGTGGGTGGGAAGATCCACTGCCACCTTTGCTCTTCTGCTGATACGGCTGACAGAATGGAGGAGGAGGAAGCCAATACTTCTGCTGCTTGGCCACTTGAGTAGAGGAAGAAGGAGTAGTGTCTCTGACTCGCTTCTTGGAAGCATCACACCTCAGTTGAGCAGCCTCTTGCTTCAATGCCATGTTGTAGAACTCATCGTACCTCAAGGTCTCAAAGAGAACAAGAGCTAGCTGGATTTCTTCTCTGAGACCACCCCTGAACTGGTATATCATGCTCTTCTCATCAGGGACGTCCTACTTAGCAAAGCGGGCGAGCTTCTGGAACAACTTGTTGTAGTCATAGACAGACAAAGAGCCTTGCTTCAGGTTGTGGAATTCCTCACGCTTGCTTTCAACCACGCTCTGGGGAATATGATGAGCTTTGAAGTCTTGACGGAATTCATCCCAGGTAATCGCACGTCCACCTCTGGAGTCCTTGTACTGCTGGAACCATTCTGCAGCTTGATCTTTGAGTTGGAAGGAAGCGAACTTGACGAAGTCCTCAGGCCTGACGTTACTGCACTCGAAATGCTTGCACAGATCCATGAGCCAATCGTCAGCATCGGTTGCCTCAACACAATTGCTGAAAGTCTTTGGCCCGTTAGCAAGGAACTGGTTGAGTGTAGCAAAGTGATTCTGATTGTTGCCTTGGTTCCCTTGGTTGCCTTGATTGCGCTCTTGAAGAATTTGCATGATCAACTGTGTGTTTGCATTGGTTGCGGCCATCACAGCTTGCCATGCCTCCGGAGGAGGGGGAGGTGGTGGCGGATCCTGATTCTGATTCTGATTGGTGCTCTTAGCGGGAGCCATCCTGAAGAGGTTGATCACCGTTAGCACATTGACAGATAAAATGAAGCTGAATCAAACGGAATGAAAATTGCAACGTATAGTCTTCACATCCTGAACAAAATGAACGAATGCATTCCTCTTGAAATGGTCACATATCCATAAATTGAGAAGCCACTTAGAATTTAGGTAGAGAAATAAATCAACAATGTATGGATCAAGAACGAATACTCGGTAAGAAATCCCAATCTCAAACCAAATACCCATGGAAGAACTAGAGCTACAAGAATTCCCACCTATGAAACTCCCGAACCTTTCCGGTTATGCAATCAGGTGTTGGGGATACAGGGGAAGCATAATATCTCACCCAATTCTATCAAATCCTACATCCAGCTGTATCCATCCTTCAACACATGACCGAGAAAAACTTCGGAAACCATCTACGTCAACTTTCGAAAAGCATCCGTTACGCAAGTTATGGCAATACTCCCGAACTCCCGCCCCAGTACTGGGTGGCGTCGAGGTTATCTCACCAACGAACTACATAAAAGAGATTTTCGATGTCGGCGTACTAAACTCAGGTATTCCAGAACTGCAACGATAAAATTATGACGACAACACCTCAGAGCTCAACTCCCCAGGACACTTCCACAAAACCCCTGATAGGAGGCACCAAGACAATGTTCTCGTCACAAAACCACCGGAACGATTCCAAGATACCCGCGTGATCCTAAATTTTTTTTAGTGAAATTTGAGAAGAGAAGAGTCAAAACTCTATGTCAGGATGCCTTACCAGAGCGATGAGGAGACTGGGAAGTAAAAAGAATTCCTAAACTCTCCGCTATATAATTCCTAAATGACTCAAAACATTTTTCTAGACACAACTCGACTGCTGAAACGATCAAGCAATGGGGCTCCTAAGGTCGGGGAAGGCTCTAATTACCAACTTGTAACGCCCTCGATGCGGCTATAGCTCCCACGTGTCGAGGCACGACTTAGAGACATAACCGCATTGAAAGCAATGTCGCAAGTTAGGTAATCTTCACAACATCCCATGTAATATAAATAATAAAGGGGAGATACATAGTTGGCTTACACTCGCCACGTCAATCAAAGTACATAAATAGCATTACAACATCCAAAAACTCATGGCCTGACTATGGTGCCAAAATGAAAGATAAACCCAACATGCGGCACGGTCCCGATCACCCCCAACTGGGCATCACTACTGATCATCAGGGAAAGACACTATAACACCCTGATGCGACCATATCTCCCACGTGTCGAGGCACGACTTAGAGGCATAATTGCATTGAAGGCATATGTCGCAAGTTAGACAATCTTCACAACATCCCATGTAATATAGATGTAATAAAAGGGGAGATAACATAGTTGGCTTACACTCGCCACGTCAATCAAGTACATAATTAACATTACATCATCCAAACACTCATGGCCCGACTATGGCGCCAAAATAAAAGAGAACCCAACGTGCGACATGGTCCCGATCACCCCCAACTGGGCACCACTACTGATCATCAGGAAAGGAGACATAGTAACGTTGAGAGTCTTCGTCGAACTCCCACTTGAGATCAAGCGCGTCACCTCGAGCGGAATCATCAGGCCCTGCATCTGGTGTAATAGTAATCTGTGAGCCACAGCGACTCAGCAATCTCGCACCCTCACGATCAAGACTATTTAAGCTTATAGGTAAGGCAAGGTAAAAGTATATGGGGAGCTGCGGCAAGCGACTAGCAAATATGGTGGCTATTCTGAACGCAAAAGAGAGCGAGAAGAGGAGGCAAAGCGCGAGCGAGAAACTAGAGGACAACCTGCGCAAACATTACTCCAACACCGTGTCCACTTCCCGGACTACGCCGAGAAGAGGCCATCACGGTAACACACTCAATTGATTCATTTTAATTAAATTAAGGCTCAAGTTATCTACAACCGGACATTAACAAATTCCCATCTGCCCATAACTGCGGGCACGGCTTCCGAAAGTTCAAAACCCTGCAGGGGAGTCCCAACTTAGCCCATGACAAGCTCTCACGGTCAACGAAGGAATAGACCTCCTCCCAAGACGTTCCGATCAGACTCAGTATCTCGGTACTTCAAGACAACTCCGACAATGGTAAAACAAGTCTAGCAACACCACCCGCTGTGCTGACAAATCCCGATAGGAGCTGCACATATCTCGTTCTCAGGGCACACCGGATAAGCTAAGCGTACGGGAAACAACGTAACCCAAGTTGCCAAGGGACGGCCCCGCACGGTGCTCTAGGTTGGACCAACACTCAGAGGAGCACTGGCCCAGGGGGGTTTAAAATAAGATGACCCTTGAGTCCGCGAAACCCAAGGGAAAAGGCTAGGTGGCAAATGGTAAAACCAAGGTTGGGCATTGCTGGAGGGGTTTTATTCAAAACGGACTGTCAAGGGGTTCCCATTATAACCTAACCGCGTAAGGAACGCAAAATCCGGGAACATAACACCGATATGACGGAAACTAGGGCGGAAAGAGTGGAACAAAACACTAGGCGAGAGACCGAGCCTTCCACCCTTTACCAAGTGTATAGATGCATAAAGATAACATGGCAATATAATGATATCCCAACAAGTAAAATAAATGTTCCAACAAGGAACGGCCTCCAATCTTCACCTGCAAATAGCAACGCTATAAGAGGGGCTGAGCAAAGCGGTAACATAGCCAATCAACGGTTTGCTAGGACATGGTGGGTTAGAGGTTTGACATGGCAATTTGGGAGGCTTGAAAGCAAATGGTAGGCATCGTAGCATTGGCATAGCAAAAGAGCGAGCAAACTAGCATAGCAAAGATAGTAGTAATTTCGAGGGTATGATCATCTTGCCTGCACAGTTGTCAGAGTTGACTGGATCCTCGAAAGCAAACTCAACGGGCTCCTCGTTAGCAAACTCGTCTCCCGGCTCTACTCAAACAAGACATACAAGCAACAAGGACACAATCAACCACGTGCAAGACTCAAACAATATGATGCAATGATGGTATGCTATGCGGGATGCAATACGGGATGCATATGCAATATTTGACAAGGGATGCATGAACCTGGCCTCAACTTGGAAATCCAAGGATGCCACTGGAAAGGTGAGATGAAAACACTTGAAAACGATATAAAGAACGCCGGAATCGGAGTTACGGTTTGAAAATGGCAAGCGATTCAAAAATGACACCGGTCTGCGATTTACAGCAAGTAGCCTTCTAAATGCAATGAGATGAACATGCTACAGCACTCAAACATGACAACAAAATACATGGCAGGGATGCATTCAAGATGCTTAACAAAAGTCTAGCACTGATCTACGACCAATTCATCCATTAACAGGTTCAAACAAGCATGGCAAAAATGCATATGGCAAACAGATCTCAGACTTAGTGAAATTAACACTTGTCTGGAATTTCAGATCAGGTAGCACTCTTTGGAGCAACAAAACTACACGCTACAGGACCTGAACATGGCAAAGTAAAGCATGGAATGGAGCTACTCAAAGAGCTTAACAAAATTCCCTTAGTGACCTTGAAAAAGGACCAGAAAATACAATTGCAAGCATGTGAACATGGCAAAAACATAATCAGTTTTCAGACTTGGTGAAAACAGGAGAATGCTGAAAACAGATATCAAGTAGGCATGTTTACGAGCTCATGCACTCAACACGGAGCAAGTCATGTCCAACTAAGCATACACCCATCAAGAATACACAAAATGCAAGTTATAAATGGCAAGAACAATAACATAGCATGCACAGATCAACTACAACATCATCGGCAAAATTGCAAACAAGTTGACAATCTGCCCAGATTCACAAAGTAGCAAAAGTAGAGCTCGATTGACTCAAGCTAGGGTGCTCCATAATTACAACCAAAGACATGGATGTATAGAGCACTACAAGATTAACAGAGCATCCTTACTGATCATCCTCAAAAGAGGCACAGATCACTAGGAATCAACATGAACATATGGCATCATGAGATAAACAGCTCAAGGACTTGGTGGAAATGCTAAGTCCCTGAAATCAGAATTAACAAGTGCACCACTTTGCAAGCTTGTGCTAGACACCACACACATCACAAAAATACATGGCTTGCACCTCTGGAAAGATGACAAGACTCTTAACAAAACATATGTAGAACTCATGGGCATAGCATGCACACAATAATCATGGCAGAAATGACAAAAAGCTAAATGAAGTAACAGATCTGACAATTATCTCAAGTAGCCCTCTTCTAACAGCATTTCGGGCATCAAGATGAACTCAAATGAAAATGATGCAATGGAATGAAATGATGTACTCTTTGAGGTGAACATTTTGATATGCTATATGCCCAAAACGGAGCTACAGATGCAAAGTTACGAGGCCATGAACAGGAGCATATGGATCCATGGAAACAGGGACTTAGAAAAAAAAATACCTCCGGATCTAGGGTTTGACCCGGGCACGCAAAGTGAGGCGGCGGCGCTGCTCGCCGGAGTTCAAAGACGGCGGCCGGCGAGGTCGAGGTCGCCAGATCCGGTCGCTCCTCGACCGGATCTGGCCGGAGGAGGGAGGTGACGGCGAGGCGGCGACGGAGGGTGGCGTCGGCGGGGCGGTGGAGCCGCGGCGGCCGGCGACGAGCTCGGGCAGTGCGCGGATGCGGCGGCGCCGGTAAGGGCGCGCGGTGGCGGCGGGAGCAGCGCGGGCGGCGCTCGGGCGGCGGGCGAAGCGGCGGCGGAGACTCGGGCCGGGAGGGCCGCGGTCGGGCCCCGCGGGCCGTCCTGGTGGGAGGCGGCGGAGCCGCCACGTGGCAATCGCTGAGAGGGCGCGGGCGGCGGCGGACATTGTCCGGCGCCGGCGGACACGTCCGGCGCGCGGAGAGGAGCGGGGAGCTAGGGTTAGGGCCGACTTGATCCGAAATTTTTGGGGAGGAGGCTATATTCATAGGTAGAGGGAGCTAGGAGAGTCCAAATGAGGTGCAGTTTTCGGCCACGCGATCGTGATCGAACGCTCTAGATGATGGAGAGGGTTTAGGTGGGTTTTGGGCCAAATTGGAGGGGTGTTGGGCTGCAACACACACGAGGCCTTTTCTGTCCCTCGGTTAACCGTTGGAGTATCAAACGAAGTCCAAATGGTACGGAACTTGACAGGCGGTCTACCGGTAGTAAACCAAGGACGCTTGGCAAGTCTCCGTCCAATCCGGAAATGTTTAATCCCCACACATGAAAGAAAAGGTAGAAATGACCTCCGGAGGAGAACGAAGCGCCAGAATGCAAAACGGACAACGGGGAAAATGCTCGAATGCATGATATGAACACGTATGCAAATGCAATGCACATGATGACATGATATGAGATGCATGACAACGATAACAACACACGGAGGCAAAAACCCGAACCCGAGGAAATAAAATAACTTAACACCGGAAACGGACAAGAGTTGGAGTACAAATTGGGAAAGTTACATCCGGGGTGTTACTGACACGTAGTATCGTTGAGAGTCCTCGTCGAACTCCCACTTGAGCTCAAGCGCGTCATCTGGAGCGGAATCATCAGGCCCTGCATCTGGTTTGGAAGTAATCTGTGAGCCACAGGGACTCAGCAATCTCGCACCCTCGCGATCAAGACTATTTAACCTTATAGGTAAGGCAAGGGAAAAATTATGTGGAGCTGCAGGAAGCGACTAGCATATATGGTGGCTATCCTGTTCGCAAAAGAGAGCGAGAAGAGGAGGCAAAGCGCGAACGAGTAACTAGAGGGCAATCCTGCGGCAAACATTACTCCAACACCATGTCCACTTCCCGGACTCCGCCGAGAAGAGGCCATCACGGTAACTCACACTGTTGATTCATTTAAATTAAGTTAAGGTTCAAGTTATCTACATCCGGACATTAACAAATTCCCATCTGCCCATAACCACGGGCATGGCTTTCGAAAGTTCAAATCCCTACAGGGGAGTCCCAACTTAGCCCATGACAAATTCTCACGGTCCACGAAGGAATAGACCTCCTCCGGAGACGTTTCGATCAGACTCGGTATCTCGGTTCTTCAAGACACTTCGACAGGTTAAAACAAATCCAGCAACACCGCCCAAATGTGCCGACAAATCCCGATAGGAGCTGCACATATCTCGTTCTCAGGGCACACTCAGATTGTCTAAACTTCCGGTACGCCAGCCCAGAGTTGCCCCTGGTAGCCACCGGCGGCTGACGAGTTGGACCAACACTTAGAGGAGCACTGGCCCGGGGGGGGGGGGGTTTAAATAAGATGACCCTCGGGCTCCGGAAACCCAAGGGAAAAAGAGGCTAGGTGGAAAATGGTAAAACCAAGGTTGGGCATTGCTGGAAAAGCTTTAATCAAGGCGAACTATCCAGGGGTTCCCATTATAACCCAACCGCGTAAGGAACGCAAAAATCCGGGAACATAACACTGATATGACGGGAACTAGGGCGGCAAGAGTGGAACAAAACACTAGGCGAGAGGCTGAGCCTTCCACCCTTTACCAAGTATATAGATGCATTAAGATAACATGGCAATATAATGATATCCCAACAAGTAAATAATGTCCCAACAAGGAACGGTCTCCAATCTTCACCTGCAACTAGCAACGCTATAAGAGGGGCTGAGCAAAGCAGTAACATAGCCAATCAACGGTTTGCTAGGACATGGTGGGTTAGAGGTTTGACATGGCAATTTGGGAGGCATGATAAGCAAGTGGTAGGCATCGTAGCACAGGCATAGCAAAAGAGCGAGCATCTATTAAAGCAAAGATAGTACTGATTTCGAGGGTATGATCATCTTGCCTACAAAGTTGTCAGAGTTGACTGTATCCTCGAAAGCAAACTCAATGGGCTCCTCGTTAGCGAACTCGTCTCCCGGCTCTACCCAAACAAGACAAACAGGCAACAAGGACACAATCAACCACATGCAAAGCTCAAACAATGATGCAAAGATGGTATGATATGCGGGATGCGATGCGGGATGCATATGCAAGATGTGACAAGGAACGCATGAACCTGGCCTCAACATGGAAATCCAAGTGTTCCACTGGAAAGATGAGATGAAATCGCTTGAAAACGATATAAAGAACGCCGGAATCGGAGTTACGGTTTGGAAATGGCAAGCGATTCCAATATGACCATGTTCTGCGATTTACAACAAGTAGCCATCTAAATGCAACAAGATGAACATGCTACAGCACCCAAACATGGCATCAAAATACATGGCAGGGATCCATTCAAGAAGCTTAACAAGAGTCTAGCACTGAGCTATGCCCAATTCATCCATTAACAGGTTCAAACAAGCATGGAAAAAATGCATTTGGCAAACAGATCTCAGACTTAGTGAAATTAACAATTGTCTGGAATTTCAGATCAGATAACACTCTTTGGAGCATGGAAACTACGTGCTACAGGACCTGAACATGCCAAATTAAAGCATGGCATGGAGCTACTCAAAGATCTTAACAAAAGTCCCTTAGTGACCTTGAGCCAAAAGGGATCAGAAAATACATTTGCAAGCATGTAAACATGGCAAAAACATAATCAGTTCACAGACTTGGTGAAAACTGGAGAATGCTGAAAACAGATATCAAGTAGGCATGTTTACGAGCTCGATGCACTCACTAAAGAGCAAGTCATGACAATCTAAGCATACAACCATCAAGAATACACAAAATACAAGCTAGACATGGCAAGAACAATAACATAGCATGCACGGGTCAACTACAACATCATCGGCAAAATCGCTAACAAGTAGGCCATCTGCCCAGATTCACGAAATAGCAAAAGTAGAGCTCGATTGACTCAAGCTAGGGTGCTCCATAATTGCAAACAAAGACATGGATGGATAGAGCACCACAAGATTAAGAAAACATCCTTACTGATCATCCTCAAAAGAGGCACGGATCACTAGGAAACAACATGAACATATGGCCATATGAGATAAACAGTCCAAAGACTTGGTGGAAATGCTAAGTCCCTGAAATCAGCATTAACAAATGCTCCACTTTGCAAGCTCGTGCTAGTTACCACACACATCACAAAAATACATGGGTTGCACCTCTGGAAAGATGACAAAACCCTTAACAAAACATATGTAGAGCTCATGGGCATAACATGCACACAATAATCATGGCAAAAATGACAAATATCTAAATGGAGCAGCAGATCTGACAACTATCTCAAATAGCACTCTTCCAACAGCATTTCGGGCATCAAGATGAATTCAAATGAAAATTATGCAAGGAGATGAAATGATGTACTCTCTGAGATGAACATTTTGATTTGCTACACGCCCAAAACGGAGCTACGGATGAGGAGTTACGGCATGATGAACATAGGCAAAAAAATTAGGGTTAGGGACGGAAAATCAACCGAATCTCAGATCTGGATCGGGTTTGCACGCGGTTCGAGGTTCGTCGTCGTTCCACCGGAGTTGACGTCCGAGTCGGCCAGATCGGAAGAAGATGAGCGCTGGGGTCGAGGTGGAGTGAGGAGGAGGCCGGCCGGAGCGCGTCGGGGCGGCGAGGCGCGTCGGCGGCGAGGTCGGCGAGGGGCGGCGCGCGGTGGCCGACCGGAGCGCTGAGGCGGCGGAGCGGCGGGTCGGGCGCAGCGGACGGCGGCAGAGGCGGCGGTGCGGCGTACGGTGGCGCGGGGGCCGGCTCGGGTCGCCTGCGGCAGTGGAGAGGCGCGGCCGGGCCGGGGAGGGCCCCGCACGGGCTGAGCGGGCCGGCGGCGGCGATGTGGGCACGCCCGCCACGTGGTGCGACGGGAGTGGGCGGCGGCGATGTCCGGCGCGCGGACGGACGTGTCCGGCGCGCAGATGAGGAGCGGGGCTAGGGTTAGGGTGGTTTGGATCCCGAATTTCGGGGAGGGGATATCTATAGAGGTAGGAGGAGCTAGGAAGCTCCAAATGAGTTGCTGTTTTCGGCCATGCGATCGTGGTCAAACGCTCTAGATGATGGAGAGGGTTTAGGTGGGTTTTGGGCCAACTTGGAGGGGTGTTGGGCTACAACACACACGAGGCCTTTTTGGTCCCTCGGTTAACCGTTGGAGTATCAAACAAAGTCCAAATGGTACGAAACTTGACAGGCGGTCTACCGGTAGTAAACCAAGGCCTCTTGGCAAGTCTCGGTCCAATCCAGAAATGTTTAATCACCACACACGAAAGAAAGGTAGAAATGACCATCGGAGGAGAACGAAGCACCGAAATGCAAAACGGACAATGGGGAAAATGCTCGAATGCATGAGATGAACACGTATCCAAATGCAATGCACATGATGACATGATATGAGATGCATGACACCGATAACAACACACGGAGACAAAAACCCGAACCCGAGAAAATAAAATAACTTAACACCGGAAACGACAAGAGTTGGAATACATATAAGGTAAATTACATCCCGGGTGTTACATGGTGTGCCTGCCATCTTGTAATACAGACCGTATGATCTATATCTGAGGATAGAAAGCAAACTATGATAATTTTACAAAAGATACCCGCACCTCTCTCCACATCATTATCTCCCGCAACCTCATTGCTTAGCAATTAAAAAAGGAATAAGTCTCTAGAACAATCTAGCATGCATGGTGGCCACTGCCGCCTGCCGGCACCGTCCATCCCCATGCCTCCGCCCATTCCGACCACCAGTCACCACCACGCTCCACTCCTCCTCGCCTTATCTCTCATCTTTCATTTTTTCGATGACATTCTCGAGATACCAGTTTTCCGATAAAATTCTTGAGATATCATTAGTTTTTACACATGGGATTACTCCTGCATGGGTCAATCACAATAGGTGTTCTGTAAAAAAATGCATATTGATGTTCCGTGCAATGCACGAGAATCTTGCTTGTAATTATATAACGCAAATCACGAGCAGGAAGTGACATTTTCTTGACACAACCACGTTAACATGGCCACGTAAATCACTAGCTAAAGAAATTACCATTATACTTATATCCTGATGCAAAAGTTTGAGTACATGTCCGAAGAGTAAAGTCGCACACACGCACTCTGTCTCTCAGAATCTCTCTCAGACACACCAGTTACGTGACGCCCACTTAAGAAGACATGTATGTTACAATTTGTGCACCCGCGGGTACACGTGATGATGGGCATTTATTTAAGCCGGAAGGCGAACCCAAACAGTAGCTGCATTCATTCCCCTCCCGCTACCTCTTCTCTAGTCGCCGTCTCCCGGTAGCCATGGGCCGGCCGAAGGTAACAACATACGCCATACTCCCGCCGGAGCGGCCCTTTAATATGGAAATTTTAGTGGTCATGCATGCATCTTTTTGTGCTAGCACTTCTATATAAGGGTTGACCGGTCACTTCCCGCGGACGTGCGCAGGCGGTGGAAGAGGAAGGAGAAGGGAAGCGGGTTGTGGAGTAACGTTTTTTACCACAATTTCTTAGGAAACCGAGTGCAATAATTGACTAGTTTTGCAAACTACCAGTACTACACCTGAAACGGTTCAAAACCCATACTCCCTTGCTAGCGCGCGCTTCCCGCGTGAAACGGTCAGTGTCGCCCTGGAGCATCATTGCCGCATTAATGCCCGGCCAGAGCGGAGGCGACCTCTCACTGTCGCTGGCTTTGAAGTGGCGCGACGGCCGAGAGAGCGACGCTTCCCGGTGCACGCGACTGCTCCACGTCGAGACTGGCCATAGGCCCTGTATGGATCCATGGGTTAGAGTTAGTTTGAGCTAGTTGGGGCTCAAATAGCCCTAAACTATCCAAGCATGAGGGTTTAAATTGGAGCAAGTTGCATCGAACCCACCAAAAAAAACTATCCCATCCAAGAGGTGCTAACTGGAGATAGTTCTCATTGGGACCACTGAAAAATCACTTTTCTCTCTCCATGAAGTGCATTTACTGTCAATCTAACCCTGTCACCCAGACACCTCTTTGGCTACAGTTAGTTCAGGGTTAGTCATGAGTTAGTCTAACCTCTAGCTAAGTTAGAGTATCAAACAGGAGCAGTATAGGACATGCAAGTTGCTCAAAGCATACAGGCAAATTCGTACGTGAAAGGATTTTTTCTTTTTGAAAACAGAACATGAAAGGAATTTTTTTAGAATGCTCTTGGCATGTCGCTAACATGTGATAGTTAACCGACCTCAATAGACGGCAGAAACGCCAGCCCGCCGCACTTTGATAGAGACGAGGAGGGAGAAGCGATACAGGCTGCTGGATTACTAGAGATAGGTGTCGCACGGAAGCCAAGAAATATGGTGTTAGCGTGGGTTAGCCATGTACTAGTATGATACTACACTAGGCTGTCGTGTTTCTTACTCTTCCAGTCCACTGTGGAGATGATTGGTTAATTTTATATCGCTGAATAATATTAAATATTATGAGTGCAGACGCTCCACCACGAGGTTCCTTGCTCCTTCTCGGTCGTCCGGAATCTATTGTCTTCCACTCTATTTTTTACGCGAGCTTTGTTCATCCTTTTGCCAACACGCGAGATATCTAGCATCAAGGTGCACGTGTTATACAAGGATCATTCCATCTATATGAAGAACACGTGGGACTGGAACTACGAGACGAACATGTACCCCGGAGTGGACGTACGAACCTGAGTAATGTAGCGCAGTAAGTGAAGTAGAAAGGCACAAATGGTATGAACATGCGTGGCATATAGGGTGTGTTTGGTTGCGTTCTTGTCTCAGCATAGTTGTTCCCTCTTCATGCATGCTCAACTCAACACCCCTCTTCATGCATGCTTCTAGTGTATTTATGCTAAACTAGTGTGGACTCATGCACCCTCCATACACTCTACCAAACACCCAAAAGTAGGTCGAGAAGGGAACTCTTGGGCGGCATTTGTCTCTTACTACGTACTACCACTAAATGTTGTACGTGCAATGCACGGTGATGTTATGGAGTACGTGCCTAAGTACTCTACTACTACTATATTAGTTGGAGGCACATATTAACTTTTATATTTGTTTACGTGTATGCCCTGAGACCTTCCAACTAGACGTGTCTTTGTCTCCAAGTCGCACTTTGTATCGTTCATACCACTAACTACTACTACGTGTGGTCTCCAACCCAGAAGTGGAAGAAGTGGAGACGCTCTACCACGCTGTTTTTTTACGCTGGGCTCTACCACGCTGTTCATGTCCCACTCCTTTCGCTGACGTGTGGGACATCCAGCACGTGTCGTGTTTGGCACCCTTCGTCGTAAGAGTTGAAACGCTAGCATTCATCAGAAATAAAAAATAATTGTAAATCGGCAGTGATACTATTTTTTTGCGAACCAATCAACAGTGATACTATACCACGCGGTTTCCTTGCTCCTCGATATCGGAAAGAATACTTCCGTTCGCCAACATGTGGGACGTCGACCATCCTGGTCCACTTGCCATGCACGCAAAACTCCAAGGGAGTCACCCAGGTCGTCGCGCCGCAGTATCAATGACTAATGAGCCGTCAAATCATAGGCCCACTTCCCACTTTGAAGTTGCTTGGACGAAGGAACCATCATGACTTCATTGAATTCCGCTTCTTGAAGAAAACTACTGTACCAGCAATACTGCTAGCTATAGTAGTTACTCCAATAGAGGCCTCCTTTCGTTCATAGGATAGGAATATGAAAATCACAGGAAGTAAGATGACATGCATCTCAATTCCTATGGAGAAAGAGATTCCATTTGATGCTTAGGATAGGAATTTTTCAATTTAGTCTAGGCTAATGTACTGGTAATTTGCTCTAAAAACTACAGTAGTAACTAGTAGTACTGGTACATGCTCGTACTCAGACACACACACTAACTACTAGTACTACTACTTCTCACATGCTGGCCAGACGCCGTTGTTCTCCTTCCCGGCTTTGTCGGCGACACCCCACCGTGCTTGGATCTCTGCCGACCTCTCTGCAGCTGCGTGTGCGTCCTTTTCTTTCTTGAGGCGGTGGGCCTCTCTTTTCTTGAGTGCTTTCTGACTTTTCCGCTCCCTCTGTGCGGCTTTGGCCGCCTCTTGCTCTACCGCCCATTTGACCTTGGCATCTTCAAATTCCTCCCACATAGTTGTGAGGTCACGAGCGGCGATGAACTCGGCACGGCGGGATGCCATCGCTCCCCTACCATTTTGTGTGCGGTCGTGGGCGGTGAGGAACTCGGCGCGGCGGGATGCCATCGCTACCTTACCGGTTAGTATGCGGCGTGGCGGCATGAATGACGCTTGGTGAGAGCTCTGGGGTGGAGTGGCCGGACAACTGTACAGTGCATTGGTTTGTCAAGAGCTCAAGAACAGAAGACGAAGAAAATTTGGATTCCCCTTCAATCTTGGTCATTTATTACCGAGTAAAATCCATTGGCAGTCATCAAACTTGTGTTGATAGCTCACTTTGTTCATTGTATACGAGATATGGTGATTATACGGTCACTGGCTCAGCGTATAGCTCCGTATTTGTCTGGTTGACCAGTCAAACAGTCCGCATGCGCCTCATCAGCTCGTGTTCTTGATCTATCTACGCGGGCCTACCTGTCAATGGAGAAAGAAATACTGTAAAAACCAAAATTATGCTAGAGTCCGGACCGCTTCCCGAGCCCGCTCTCACCGCCCTGGCCCCTCAAGACGCCAGCCGCCCGCCGCATGCATGCATATCAAGTAGTACTCCTTATGTGGAGGAGAGAGAGGCATTGACAAAGTCAAGGAGTGGGCTCTGCAAGAGCCCGTCTCTACACGTGCTCCTAGGTATAAAAAATAATTCTAAAAAGGCATAAAAACAACTGTGTCTTAAAAAAAGAAAGGTAAAATTTTTTGATAGGAAATAGATAGAGAGAAAGTGAGAAAAAGCTTTAACCTGGGCATTACATGAGGAAGGAGGGAGTGGTGCACATGCCAAGTTCACTGGGCTGCCGTGTTTCACACTCCTCCGTCGTAACAGTGGAGACAATAGCTTTCATCAAAAATAAACAATGAATACTCGTTGCTCGTCCTCTATATCGGAAAGAATAATTTCATTCGCCGACATGTGGGACGTCGACCATCCTGGTCCACCTGCCATGCACAAAATTATCCTGGTCTACCCTGATCATATCGCAGGCCCAACCTTTCCCACTATAAGTTGTTCGGACGAAGGAACCATCATGACTTTATTGAATTCCGCTTCTTCATGAAAACTTACTATAACCGCAATGCTGCTACCACACGCGAAGACTGGACAGCACTGTACCATGTCATATCACTGAAACCCACTAGACCAAACTAGCCCGCCTAGGTCGTCTAGTTTGGAACGGAGGGAGTACGTCTCTGCATTGCTATGATTTCCGCCTAGGTCATCGATCGCTAAGCCTACAATTTTAGGAGCTAGGGCTATTGGTCGATCGACGAGGGATAAGTATAAGCGTACCACGAGCTCATCAGCCCCAACGTTTCTCTTCGTTGAGTGTTTTGCAAGTACTATAGCTCGCACAGTAGCTAGCCTACTGACACCAAGAATAATCAAACAAGCCCTGCTGATATGATAAACAGTTGAAACTTACATCTAATCATGCCATATATTACATCAAAAGCTGGTGAGGATACATCTGTTTCCATAACTCGGAGAGGGTTCGCATGATTCATCGCATGATTCACTATCAAACAAAAGTAGCAAGATCCACCCACACAAGACAGTGCACTATCCCTAAGATGGTTTGATAACACGCATCACTCTGGTAATTAAACACAGGGCAATGCAAACTACCCTGAAGGATTAGTGCGACCAACTATTTCTTGTCATCGATCTCTCGGGCAATGACCACAGCACGGGCAGCGGCATGGGAATCAATTTCTGGGGTGATCTCCGCAGGACTGACCGCGACATTGGAATCGATCTCTGGGGCGATGTCCACAGGATAGACATCGGCATCGGAATCGATCTCCGGGGCGATGCCAACAGGATGGGCCACGACATCGGAATCATCAAGGACGTCCACCGGCACCTGCACAACCCTAACATATTAGCAAGCACATTGCAAATAATCAAAAACCACAACTATGGTAATAAGCCTTTATTTTTTACCTTGTGCAGCTCACCGAGGGATCTCATCCCTCCGGGGGCCATCTCCTCGTCCTCGATGGGGGCCATCACATTTCCAGGGGAATACTGCTTCTCAACGGCGACTATCTCCTCAAACTCGGTCTTGAGCCTCACATAGGTGGCAATCAGAGTTCCCGGGGTAGGCACGGTGGGGCCCTTGCTGTTCTTCCAACTTTCTTTGAGGAGTTCGTCCGCCAACGTCCTCAACTCTTGGGCAAGTGCTTGTTTCTTGGAGTTCTTTGTCTCCATGGGTTGGCCCGCCAACATGGTCAACTCGTTGGTTGGTGCTCGCTCCCTGGAGATCACTGTCTCCGGTGGGTTGTCCGCCGGCAACTCTTTGCCTAGTGCTCTAGGATCCATCAATGAACTATCAAACAAAAAGAAATCGAAAGCAAACCACAATCGCAATGAGAACGGGAAAATAATAGGATGTGAGAATCGGTCGGTGCTTCACAAAAAGAAGATTCTTGGAATGAAAATATAGCAGCATAACTGATTCTCCCACCTTTCCTTCATCGGTACAGAAGAAAAATGGCAGAAGTGAGTAGCCTGGAGTGAGGTTTTCTTCAAGAAAGGGAAGAACGGGCTTGAACGAGCGTTCTAGTGAAATGATGGTTGCTTCTTCCAGTCCAACTTGGAGGCCACCTTACCACTGCTGGTAAAGGTGTGGGTTTTGTGATATGACGGGTCATGACGGCCACACAAGGGTGACAGGTGAGTCTCGACTGTAGCACCTCGCTGTTATTTGGTGGATGGCACACGGGCCCGGATGCTTTGAAATGTCCTGCATGTAGATAGAGCGGCTAGTCATATAGGAGTGGTCAATATTGTGCATCGCGACCAAGGCGGAGAGGAAAACGAGAGATCTACGTAATTAATGCATGAGTTTAATTAGGGTAGTTTTGTAAAGTACGAGATACATTCCTCCAATCGCAAAATGCCTTGGTTCATGAGATTTGAGATTTGAGCCCTATAAACCGGAAGGGAAGGAGTACTGCACACGGTGTAGTCTAGTCACTTGTTGAAATCTCTAGAAAGGCAAATACTCCTTTCCGGTTTACAGGGCTATACTACTCCCTCCGTCTAGGTGTGTAAGTCATCTTACGAAAACCAAATAGTCCCAAAACACTTAGGCACGGTGCATTAACTTCTACATTGTTTCTTGTTTCTTGACATATCAACCAATAAGAGATGAGAGGTGTGCATGCTTTTAATGACTTGCAATGGCTAGTTCATTGCATGCAGTTCTATTAATTAGCAAATAAACATTGGTGACCCCAGGAGGAAACGGTGCTAAGCACGTGGACCTATGCAGAATGAGTATCAACCAATGGATAATGGAGTTTAATTGTTAAACAATAGCAATTTTGTCTCATGCAAGAGCCTGGCTAGTACTCCAAGGAACCGCACCACGCGAGCGTTCGCAACTGCCACGTTCGGGTTGCGCTTGGCTCTTCGCCTCTTCGAGAAGACGAACAATAATGATGTTACTCCTACTTCTACAGTATCAAATCCACTTCTGCATGTCTGTCCACCTCGTGCGGGAGGGATAGCGAAAGCTTCAACTTACTGCTCCTGCCTTTGCGTCTATGACATGTGGGCCCAACAGGTGGTTAGCCCTCCTGTCCTGCAGCCAAAGGCAGGTGCAGTTAAGGCACCGAAGCTCAGTCCGCAAGGGAGAGGGCGTTGTAGTAATCAAATTTCTTGGTCTTGTATGAGTTCACGAAGATAGGGGTTGCTTGCTTGCTAGGGTTGCTCACTACGTATATATTGGCCGGAGCCTCCACACTTGCTTGCTAGGGTTGCTGTATTCATGCACTCTCATACTCTCCAGATTTAAACAAGATAGGGGTAGTAACACTGTCTTTCTCCCTTCAAAAAACATTGGCTTTCTATCCTCACCGCTGGTTACAGATCAGGACGTATCCCCCTCCGCCGGTGAAGGGGAGGGGCAGCGTTTAGGCCGTCGTCGACAGTGAGGGAGGAGACCCACTGCCGGCCGCACCGTTATCTCTGGCCGAGTGCCGGCGCGGTAGGTCCTCCGATCCCTTCGTCGTTGCCTGTGGGCGGATCCGGCCTCCCGCCGCCCACCTATCCACATCCCGACAACCTTCAGGTATATCTTCATCCAAAACCGCCTTAGCTCTACTTCCCCAGCTCGCTACGTTGCTGCATGTGCATCATTTTCTACCTCTCAGCCCCTCTGGATCGGATGGTCCAATGTCACATATTTTTTTTCTTCTATTGTTAGAAGTAAAGCTACTTCATGGAGTCGAATCTTGGACTCCCTCCGTCCGAAAATAGTTGTCATTGAAATGGATGTATCTAGATCTATTTTAGTTCTAGACACATCCATTTTGATGACAAGTAATTCCGGACGGAGGGAGTACTTGGTTCAAAGAAGAAATAAAGTGGGGGTGGGGAAATTTAGTATGTACATCGGACTTGGTACAAACATGAAGGAAAGGGGGTGAAAGTAGTACAGACTGGTCATCCAACCGGTCTCTTGGTCGAAAAGGGAAATATAGGGGTAACGCTGTACACAGTGGTATGACCAGGACTAGATTTGCTATCCACACATAGGAGTAGGTGGCTAGAGTGAACAAAAATGGGACCAACCCAGATATGTTTCTTGGATGTTTGTTTCTCGGGGCAACAAACTATGAATCACCACTTTATGCCCTTGTTTACGTACATGGTGCTGGACTGCTGGTGCACCCACTGTCCCATGCCCTTATACCAAATATTTAGGCTCCGTTCAGAATAAAGGAGCAGAAAACATAGGTGTTTATGAAAATAGAGGAATTGGAAAGGAATGTAGGTATAAATCTATGGAACAGCGAACCGGAGGAAACTCTCAAGAGAATGTGTTCGGATGGACTACGAAATGTACAGATTTGTTTTTTTAGAGTAGCATGCTTGGTAGTATGAGATGCTATTTGTTTATTCAGCTGCACAGTTACTACTCTTGTCCTCACCTCACGTACCACACATAGGTTGATTTTTTTATTCCGGCAACACAGCACAGCAACCTGTCTAATGCACAGCAGCAAGCACCTGCCTCGGACTTCTGCCCAAAAAATGAGCAGCGCGTGGATGTTTCTAATCCTATGGAATCAGTACTACCAGACCAGCTTTCCTATGAAACACTATTCACCTTTCCCATGTTCCAAATGGTTGGAAGGGAAAGAATACCATAGCAATTGTGTTCCTACGAAAATCCTGCACCAAACCTGTGAACCGAATGCGGCCTTACTTGTTCTTAATCTAATGTCCCTGGTAAAAATGAAGCCATGCCACTGTTATAAGCCATGACAAGTTTAGCCAAATGTTTTTGCCTGTAATTGTTTGAGACTCTGACTGTTTCCTTTGTGCCTTTTTGTGTAAACGGGGATATCCAATTCACCTGGTTGTTGTTGTGACCTTTTGGTGCACTGCACAAAACTCTTCTTAAAAGAAGTGACTTTTGTGTTGTTTAACTGGAATGTCAGAATGGAACAGTTGGTTCATTTTGGTGGAACTGCACAAAGGGAGATCTGTGTTCCAATCCTCATCATCCATATTAGCGCCATAACCTTCCTCTAGGTAAGAATGATATTTAATGCATGTGTTCATCTCTATTTTCCGACTGCCGTGAGAAAATAATGCTATTTTTTACTAGTACACTTGTACTCCCTCACTGAAAAAACCAATTCTGAATTAGAAGGCCAATCATGTACTTGGTTTCACCAACTGGTGAGGAGAAAGAGAAACAAACCATGAAGAGGAAGAAGAAGAAGAATAAATAGTGCGAAGGCAATCTTGCTGAAGCCAGAGGCCTCAGTCGAGGCCATTCAAGGGCTCCGGCAACGACTACCTTACATGTGAGATGATCCTCCAGGGAGCCCTTCCACTTTTGCTGTCTCACTTAATTAATTAGGAGTACTTAAGTACCACTAATTTATTACTGCCTAATTTTCCTATTGGAGTTAAACAAATCTTTAGTAGGACCCGATGCTGAATTATGTACGTGTGTATGTTTGTCTATGGAGGTGAATCATGTGGTGGAGCAGGGAGGAAATATTAATAGTGTCTTGACATAATAGTGCTATTGTTTTGCATGTCAATTTATTGCCATTGGTTCAATGATGCAATGTTTTGCGTATTGTCCATCATGAATTTGATGCTACTGGTTGAGTAATATGCTAATGTCTTCCTATCCTTTCTCACTAAGCTAATGAAGGTTTCACCTTGTTCCTACTTGTGCAAACAGGGATCATGTTGTGCCAATCATACATTAAATGGAACTACACAAGACAATACAATGAAATGTATCCCAGACAGTGCTTTAACTCTGCTGGAAGTTGTTGATAATCTTTCGATATAATCTCAGCACTGGTAAACAAGAGTGATCTCAACCATACATTCGAAGTGCATAAAAAAATATACTATTGTGTGATTCCTATGAGTGCTTTATCATCTCTTATGGGACTACATCAATAAGCTTTTTTTCTCAGGTTGGTACGGGCCTAAGGCCTTCATCCATATTAGTTTGCTGTCATCTCTATTTGTATCGTGCTACTGTCATGAGAAACTCCTTTATCTTGGCACGTTAAAGTTTTGCAACCTATGATAAATGGCAATGCTTTGAGTGTTGAGTTGAGCTAATTGGCACTGATTAAACAAACTAATACCTCTCTTTAAGCAAGACTACTATGTTGCTAACTTTACCCATTAAGATAATGAGGGTGCTTCTATTTGTTAGTGTATGTTTCATAAACTAGTCCCACTATTATAGTAATCTCACTCTCTCAATATATGTGCCAACAGGGATGCTCGATTTTTGTGGAACTGCACAAAAACTTTGGGTGCTTCATTGCCTCGACAGCTTCCGTCCTTTCCTGTCAGTCGCTAAACTCCGCATGCTTTCTTCCTTTGCTGTCAGTCGCTTGGCTTATCTCGGCTTCCAGTCAAAGGAAATAGTAATTGATATGCTACCTCACACAGGTTGGTACTGGTCTTTATCCTGATTATTGTGCCTGTCATATGTATTGGTAATTTGGTATTGTGCTACTGTTTGCCGATTTCATAAAGGAGTAATTTGGAGCCTGAACTCGCAGGCAAATCATTACATCGGGTGATTTCAGTTGAACTGCACAAAATGATCAGATGGACAGGTAGTTATACTGCTGCTATGTACTCCCAAGTTCACTCAGACAATCATCGATGTTGATAAGAAGTTCCTATATTCATTCGAGTATCAACCGACGTCAACCAATTGTCAAACTCCAAGTGTTAGGAGAGTGAAAGCCAAAAATATTGCTTGGTGCATAGCCCAGAAAAACGCAGTCCAGTCATTGGTCCCAACTTGTGCCTTTTGGTTATCAGCACATACGGTAGCAAACTATATGGCATGGAGTCTAAAGATTCCAGACAAGTTGGTTGACGCGTATATTCATCTGGCACTTAATTAGTCTGCATGCCAACGACGCTCCATTTCAGTTGAACTACACAAAAAATTTGGGTGGTTCATTTTCTCAACCGCCTCCTTTCTCGTCTTCAATGTAGAATTTTGGCGAGATACAGGACCAAGATGAGCCAGTAAACTAGTTGGATGAAAGTAGTGGCCAAGTTGCTCAAACCTCCGTCGGCACGAGGCTACTATTTGAGGATAAACCTACAAGCAAAGTTCAGATTGTTTGTGCTTCCTCTTATGTACTCGAAAGTTTACTCGTACAAGAAATAATTTTAGCAAGAAGTACCTCTGATTGAACACCATTTACCAGTCTGTAACCTAGGTAATTAAAGTTCGTCCATGGATCATATTGGCTGTGATCTCAATCATTTGGATGCATAAACATACTGAACATGTGTATATCTGAATCTTTTTGTAAATTATGTATGAATATTGTCGTGTGATCTATCAATCATTTGGATGCATAGATATGCTAAGCTTGTGTATATATGAATCTTTTGAGTTTTTGATTGTGAATGTTGGCTATGGATATGAACGTGTCCTGTGAACCCGAGTTTGATATGAATGTTTACCTTTTCTGTTGTATTTGTGTGTGAACTTGTTAGTATGCCTACTGTGGGGTATAAAACGCAGGTCTCTTATAAAAGCAATGCTGTGTCCAATTTATGTTTTCCCTTTTAACCACATTATATATATTTATATTATTACTATTATCGTATATTTTATAGAGACTTATGTATACATTATAAAAACATCCCAACTTATAAAAGTAAATGTTTAACGGAAGTTGGCAAGGAAAATCCTGGTTGTTTTTGACTATCAGGCAAGGAAAATTAGGGTGATTGCATACAAAATCTTGCGAAGATTTTAAGGACCAATTTAATAATAACGGCTCATTTTTATTTTGAGCAATAACTCGCTAATTTCTTAATTATATATATATATAAAATGTGCCTCTCCGGTTTATTCTTTGATATTAATTGCTCCTTCTAACATAACATTATACTCCCTCCGTCCAAAAATACTTGTCATCAAAATGGACAAAAAGGGATGTATCTAAAACTAAAATACATCTAGATACATCCCTTTTATCCATTTTGATGACAAGTATTTCTGGAGGGAGGGAGTATATATAACGAGCCCACCTAATACGTGTATTTCAAGAAAGTGCAAATGGGCTGGGATTTCTTAGAAAATATAAATGGGCCTGATTGACGCGAAATTATTTGTTCACCCAGCCAGCAAATGGACTATACATTCTAGAAAACATGGGTTAAATATAAGCCACATTTTTGCAGGCTGACATGTGGGCCAATAGGTCGAAGCCAACGCAGGGCGTTGTCAACTAGGTCAACAAATGATTGTGTCATGCACAGCCCTTGGATTTATATCCAACGGCCGGCATGCACCTTGAATCTCTCGTCTTCTTCCTCCAGCGTCGACGGGACCGCCTGGTCCGGCCTCCGGCGGCTAGCGGCTTTGCTTAGCACGCATCGCTGCGATGCGCTACCCCACCGCCGGCCAGGCTATCCCTCCACCCCTCGACACCTCCTATTATTCTCGACAGACTACATCCCCACGCCACAACAGAACCAGTTATAACCCTTCTCCTCCTCTCAATCTGCGACTCCACTATCGCGTTTTCCCATCTCCGAGTCGTTCCCGTCCGGGGCCTCGCCATCGTCCACCGCCTCGGTGCGTTCTGTGCGGCTTGGTCAACAAACGAGAGTCATCGGAAGAGGACTTTACGTGGAGAGCCTGACGGCCGGGACCCACGAGGTCCATGGTCGCACGCAAGGAAAGTTCCTCCTTATTAGCTGAAAAAAATGTTTCCTCCACCTGACAGCTGGGACCCACTGGTTGTATCTTCGCAAGGAAGGAAGTGCCTCCTTGTTTTGCGAAAAAATTATTCATCCCGTCGACAGCTAGGACCCGTCAGATTTGGTGACTGACTTGTGGGCCTACTAAGTGGACGTGTACGCACGGCTTTGTCAACTTAATCAACAAATGATTCTAGCAGCTGGACCGTTGGATGTTAATCCAACAGCCATGCTCCTTCTTCAACCTCTGTTCTTGCTCCTGTCTCCCGTGGGCGGCACCGCAGCTGTGCTTCCGCGCACCCGAACCAGTGAAGTTTCCCACTCCTCTCCATCTACGACTCCACTAGAGCTTAATAAATAGTAACGTCTTCGGTTTTAGCCCGGTTTTCCATAGATTAACCGGGCAATTCTCTTCTTCTTAATTAATTGACGAGGCAATTCTTTTGCCTCCGTTTTGAAAAAAAATAGTAACGTCTAACTGAGCCAGTTAGTTACATGCGTACACTTGGTGTAGTAGGATCTTTATTTAGTTTGATGCATACACTTGTTCTTTTTTGGTAGCCCTTTTGTAATGATGGCTGATGTTTGGTTTGGAAGAGAGAGCTGCGTCTTCACTCTTCTGGCCTGCATACTGCTTCTGTTGCACCCCCAGCCCTGGTTGCTGCTGCTGCTGTTTTCAATGTACAATCAGTAGTATATTTCGTCTGTTGGTTGAATAAATGTGTTGTTAGAACGACAAACACAATGTTTTGGAAGTCGTTGCACGGTTCGATCCTTTAGTGCCCCATACCGTACGTAGCGCATACTATTTATCATATGGAACACATTTTTTTTGAAACTCGGAACACATTTTCCACTTGTTGATAACATGCAGCCCACTGATGAAGGCCCAATAGAGAAGCCCATAATTAACTGGAAGGGAGGCTCTCACATGAATCCGGCCCAGGTACATGCTCATGGTCCCCTAAACATAAATAAGTAAATAAATAAATAAAGCTAAATGCTCATGCACCAGTTCTTTGGGAAAATAGGTAGCCCGGTATTTGTTTTGAAGAATATCCAAGCTAGGCCTATTTGTTTTCTCCGAATTACTGGGCTGCAAATCTTTCAAGACGAGGAGGGATGCATTCTGGCCTGGCTTAAGAGTATGGTCAATGTCTGTTAAAAGTAATATCAAAAGGGTTGAAAATTCCAAAAAAATTATAGCAAATGGGATATAAGTTTCTTTTTTTGTTTTTGTTCTTCACTGATATCTTATACGTATTTCATTGGATTTAACATGAAATAGTACTAATTTATTTTTAAATTTGTTTTAGTATGGCTATTAATTTTTGGATTAAGAATATTTCGTTCCCCAACAAAAAATTGTGAATTTTCAAAATTTCCCATATATTTAGTTAATTTTTTGACCCTGGTACTGACCAGAAAATGGCCAGAAATTCTAAAAATGGAAAACGGGCTGCAATAAATTCCATATGAATTAGAAAATGAGTAAAAATTATAAAAAATAATAGCAAATGGGTTGTACACGCCACAGGTTTCGAGGCTGACTGGTTTACGCAAGGCTTTATCAGTGAACACACAATTCTAACAGCAGTTAGTGTTGGATGTCCATCTTACGGCCGACGAGCTTCTTCAATCTCTGATCTTCCTGCTCCAGCCGCCTAAACTAGCGTCGGTGGGACTGCCTGCTCCTCTTGTGGCCCGCTGTGATGCCGCGCAGGCTTCCCCGGCCCACCCTACTCCCTCCGCTGGCCTGGCCACACGCAATCAACTGCCTCCTTATTACGCGAAAAAATGATTCCTCCCACTGACATCTGGGGCGCACCGGTTGGGAGGCTGACCTGTGGGCCTACTAAGTTGACGCGTACGCATGGCTTGTCAACTTAGTCAACAAATGATTCTAGCAGCAGTAACCACTGGATTTGAATCGAGCGGTCCTGCTGCTTCTTCAATCGCTGCTCTTCTTGCACCAGCCGCTCAAACCATCGCCGGGGAGACCGCCTGCTCATGCCTCCAGTGGCCGGTTGTGCTGCCGATGAGGCCTCATCGCCCCCTACTACTCCCACCGCTAGCCAGGCCCTGCGGCGACCGCAACCTCACACCGCAGCCGAACCAGTGAACCCTCGTACTCCTCTCCGCGTGGGCATCCACTACCGTGTCTTCCCCAGCTCCGCGTCGTCCCCTTCCTAGGCCTCGCCATCGTCCACCGCCTTGGTGCTCTCGGCACGACATGGTCGACGTGGTCAATGACATTCCATCGGAAGAGTACTGCACGTGGAGAAGCTGACAGCTGGGTCCACGGCCACAACCCAGTTTTTTTGTGATTTGCCAAGTAAGTCGCTTTGTCAGGCCTATTGGGCTGCAAATCTTTCAAGACGAGGAGAGCTTTCATTCGGCTGGCCGAGAAAATGGCCCATCAGTAATGAGAAATGGGCTGTACATTTTTAAAACACATCAAACCGGCAATTAGTTTCAAATATATTTTTTTCATTTCGAGATTTGAAATTACATTAATTTTTATGCATGGAGAATTTATTGGATTTTATATTGATATACATTTATTTTTAAAATTAGTTTGAATGTGAGTCGAAATTTCAGGATTAAAAATAGTTCGGACCGCACTGAAATATGCAAAATTTCGTATAATTTTTTAACGGTGGCCACAATATGGGCTGTAATGCTAACAAAAAGAATATGGGCTCCAAAAAAACTTATTAATTACCAAATGGGCTGTAAATTATTAGAAATAATGGCAGATGGCTGTATGCTGTTTTCCACAGATTTGAGGCTTTCCTAAAAAAAGGTTGACGCACAAGCAGTGACTGTTGGATGGCCATCCAACGGCCGTCGTGCTTCTTCAATCTCTGCTCTTCCTGCTCCATCCGCTCAAACAGGCGCTGGCGGGACTGCCTGCTCCCTCCTCCCCGTGGCCGGCTCTGCTGCCGCGCAGGCCTCACCGCCCCACCGTACTCCCATCGCTGTCCTAGCCATCCCTCTACTCACCCACACCTGCTGTTATTCTCCGGCGATGGCAGACGAACCAGTAAACCCTCGTACAATCGTACTCCCCTCCGCGTGGGAAACAACTGCCGAGTCTTCCCTGCCTCCGTGTCGTTCCCTTCCTAGGCCTCACCGTCATCCACCGCCCTCGTGCTCTCGGTGCGGCCTGGTCAACGTGGTAAACAACCGACATGCATCTGAAGTGGACTTTACGTGGAGAGGCCGACAGCTGGGTCCACGGCCGCACGCAAGGAAATGCCTCCTTATTACGCGCAAAATAATGATTCCTCCACCTGACATTAGGGACCCACCGAAAGGGCCTCTATATTTTGCGAAAAAAACGTTATCGCCGCTGACAGCTCGGACCCACCAGCTATATCTTCGCACGCAAGGAAGTGCCTCCTTATTACGCACAAAAAAAATGAATACTCCCCCTGTTAGCTGGGACCCACTATAGTGGAAGGCTGATGTGTGGGCCTACTAAGTTGACGGGGACGGAGGGCTTTGTCAACTTAGTCAATATGCACGATTCTAGATCCAGTGACCGTACGATGTCCATCCAACGGCCGTAGTGCTTATTCAACCTCTGGTCTTCTTGCTCCAGCCGCCCAAACCAGCGCCAGTCGTGCCTCGTGCTCCTGCCTCCCGTGGCCGGTTGCGATGCGGCGGAGGCCTCACCGCACCCTATTACTCCCACCGCTGGCCAGGCCATCCCTCTACTCACCCACACCCCCTGTTATTCTGCGGCGACGGGAGCCTCACACCGCAGCGAACCAGTGAACCCTCGTACTCCTCTACACGTGGGCATCCACTGTCGCGTCTTCCCCGGCTCCGCGTCGTCCCCTTCCTAGGCCTCGCCGTCGTCCACCGCCCTGGTGCTCTTAGCGCGGCGTGGTCAACGTGGTCAAGGAACAGCTTCCATCGGACGTGGACTGTACGTGGAGAGGCTGACAGCTGGGTCCACGCCCGCAGCAAGGAAGTGCCTCCTTATTACGTGCAAAATAATTATTCCTCCACCTGACAGCGGGGACCCACCAGACGGGCCACTGTATTTCTCCCCCCAGACTGCTGGGACCCACCATCTACATCTTCGCACGCAAGGAAGTGCCTGACAGTCGAGACCCACCTAGTCGGAGCGTACGTAGTGTTGTCATTCTGGTCGCGAACGTGTACGTACATATATACTGGTGAATGTAGAAGCGCGCACGTGTCGTAGTAGAGGCGTCCAGGGTGCAAGAAAGAAAATACGGCCACGTATGTGTACATACGGGCGAGGTCTCGAATGCCTACTCGCGCATACGTACGGCCAGGGCTCGTGTACATCGCTGGGTCGGAACGCAGAAACAACGTCGTCGTCATGTTCATGGGGAGGCAACGGAATGCGTCGTGTTCATGGGGAGGCAACGGAATGCGTCGTGTTCATGGGGAGGCAACGGAATGCGTGGTCATGTTCATCGGGAGGGCTTGGAAGGAACAGGCGATGGAAACGAGGCCTGGCGTACCGCGAAACGGAGGAAATGGCCTTGTGTTCAACCGGCCACATTCAAAACGGGATCCTGTTCATCGGGAAGGGTCCGGCGTACCGCAAAATGGAGGAAACAGACCTCCTACGGTCGAAACAGGGTTCCTGTTAATCGGGAGGGGTGTGGCGTACCGGAAAACGGACGAAACGGACTTGTGTTGGAGCGCTCCGGTCGGAACGGGGGTCCTGTTCATTGGGAGGGGTATGGCGTACCACAAAACGGGACTCCACGGGATACTGTTCATCTCTACCGTCGACCCCCTCCAGCCTCCACGAGCTACTGTTGATCCACCCTCGACCTCCTCCAGCCTCAACCTGTGACTGTTCATCCATGGGCTCCTGTTCATCTAGCCTCCACCGCATGCTACTCCACCGGCTACTGTTCAACCAGCCCTCTCCATGGGCTCCTGTTCAAAACCCTTCCACGGGCTACTGTTCATCCTGCCCTCCATAGTCTACTATTCATCCAGCCCTCCACGGGGTGGTCCTGTTCATCCAGCCCTCCACGGGGTCCTGTTCATCCAGCCCCAACCGTCTCGATCGATCGGGGTCCTGTTCATCCAGAGGCAACACCACGGGGTCCTGTTCATCCACCCCCACCAAGAACTATTCATCCAACCCCCCCCCCCCCCCCGTAACGCTCACCGTTCATCCAGAGGCAGCATCGATCGGCTTCAGTTAGCAGTAGTAGCGAAGGAATTGCTCGATCGGGTTCAGTTAACAACCATCGATCGATCACTCGGGTTCAGTAACGCGTAGCCTGCAGTGCAATCGCTCGCGTTCAGTTAGAGTCCAACTCCTCGCTCGGGTTCAGTTAGAGCCAACGCCTCGCTCGGGTTCAGTTAGAGCCAACGCCTTGCACACATGTGTGTACGTGTACGAGAGAAGCGCGCATCGCTCGGCCCCCGACCTCCCACCGTAACCGGGAACTCCCCGAAATTTTCCTCGCCCTCGCTTCTACCATGGTTTTTTCCATCATGGACGGCCCAAAGAATGTCTTGCAGCTGCGTCTCCGGCCTGCCCAGGATGAAAAGCCCATTTTCTGTCTTGATTTTTTGTCATAGAAGTAGGAGCCCACCACATCTATGATGATACCGGGTTTTGTCACAATTATCGTCATAGAAGTGTCATATGTATGACAGGAAAAAATTTCGTTCGGCCCAAAATGTCAAGGATGTGTCTTTTTTTGTAGTGTATGGTCCTACAAATCTCGAGGCTAACTTTCCTTTAACTCCAAATTGTTTAACTCCTAGGAGGGGTGACACACAAAGATATGCTATGTCTCCGAATTCATAGGCTACCTCCTTTCGTTTAGTATCGGCGTAACTCTTCTTCCTGGACTGAGCTACCATCAGTC
Source organism: Triticum urartu (assembly GCF_056163025.1). Lineage (NCBI taxonomy): Eukaryota > Viridiplantae > Streptophyta > Magnoliopsida > Poales > Poaceae > Triticum > Triticum urartu. The sequence continues at coordinate 335,166,930 of NC_141879.1, read as the reverse complement.
TATCACGAATCAACTTAACCTTCTCTTCAGACTCCTTAATCAAATCTGATCCAAACAACTGAGGGTCTCCTACTTCATCCCACATTAACGGTGTCCTGCACCTTCTTCCATAAAAAGCTTCCAAAGGGGCCATCTTCAAACTAGCCTGGTAATTTTTGTTATATGAGAACTCTGCGTAAGGCAAATTATCATCCCAGCTAGATCCATAATCTAGCGCACAAGCTCTCAACATGTCCTCCAGAATCTGATTTAATCTCTCGGTCTATCCATCTATCTGCGAATGAAAGGCTGTACTGAACTCTTGCCTAGTACCCGAAGTCTGGTGCAGCAGATTCCAAAACTTCAAGGTAAACTATGTCCCTCTATCTGATACGATGGTCCTCGGAACTCCATGCAGACATACGATGCTGGTCATATATATCTTGGCCAACTTCGTGCTCGTATAAGTGGTTTTTACGGGGATAAAGTGAGCCACTTTGGTCAAGCGATTAACTACTACCCAGATAGAATCATATCACGATCGGGTCCTGGGTAATCCGGTGATGAAATCCATGCCAAGTTTATCCCACTTCCAATCGGGTATCGGCATAGGCTGTAATAATCTGGCTGGCTTCTGATGTTCTGCCTTCACTCTCTGACATACATCACATACTGCTACATATTCAGCAATATCCGTCTTCATACCAGTCCACCAGAAATGTTCCTTCAAATCCAAATACATCTTAGTGTTTCCAGGGTGAATCGAGTACGGTGAGTCATGAGCCTCCGGAAGTATTAACTTCCTGATTTCAGCATTATTGGGCACATAAACACGATCCTCAAACCATAAAGTTTCATGCTCATCCTCATGAAAATCCTTGGCTTTGCCTTTGCTCATTTTCTCCTTTATCTCAGCAATTTCCTTATCATCCTTCTGAGCTTCTCGAATCTTTCCCAGTAATGTGGACTGAACCTCCATTGCTACAACAAAACCTCTTGGGACTATATCCAAATGAAGTTCCTTGAGATCGTCGACTAACTCCTGCGGTAATCCTCCGCTTACGAGGGTATTAACATAACTCTTGCGGCTCAAAGCGTCTGCTACGACATTGGCCTTTCCTGGATGATAATGCAACTTCATATCATAATCCTTTATGAGGTCCAACCATCTCCTCTGCCTGAGATTCAACTCCTTCTGCGTGAAGATATACTTCAAACTCTTGTGATCCGTGTACACATCACATCGGTTTCCAATCCGGAAATGTCTCCAGGTCTTGAGCGCATGCACTACGGCTGCTAACTCCAAATCATGCATGGCATAATTCAACTCGTGAGGTCGAAGCTGTTGTGAGGCCTATGAAACAACTATTCCGTCTTTGCATAAGTAAGCCTCCAAGTCCCAAGCGAGAAGTGTCACAATATACTTGGAAATCCTTGCGTATATTCAGAAGAATCGGCACTGGGGCTGTGACCAAACACTTCTTCAATTCCTGAAAGCTGGCCTCACAATCCTCGGTCCATTTGAATTCGGTGTCCTTCTTCAACAACTCCGTCATGGGTTTCGCAATTTTTGAAAAATTCTCAATGCATCTCCTATAATAACCCGCGAGTACCAGAAAATCGCGGATCTCTCCAACTGAGGTGGGTGCCAACCACTCAGTGATAGACTGAACCTTGGTAGGGTCTACGGCTATACCTTCTCCTGATATAACATGTCCAAGAAATCCAACTTCCTTCAACCAAAACTCACACTTGCTAAACTTGGCATACAACTGATGTTCCCTGAGCTTCACGAGAACAAAGCACAAGTGTTCCTTGTGTCCCTCTTCATTCTTCGAGCACACCAAAATATCATCAATGAACACCACAACTAACTTATCCAAAAACTCCATAAGCACCTTATTCATCATACTCATAAAATAGGCAGGGGCATAAGTCAATCCAAATGACATGACCGTACTCATATAGCCCATACCTTGTGATAAAAGCTGTCTTAGGTATATCATGTTCTCGGATCTTCAACTGGTGATATCCTGATCGAAGATCGGTCTTGGAGAATACTTTAGCTCCCTGCAGTTGGTCAAACAGATCATTGATCATTGGTAGTGGGTACTTGTTCTGGATCGTCACTTCGTTCAAAGCCCGATAATCAACAACCATTCTCAAATATCCATCCTTCTTCTCAACTAAGAGAACTTGGGCTCCCCACGGTGATGAACTTGGTCGGATATACCCTTTCTCTAATAACTCCTTAATCTGCTTCTTAATTTCCTCCAAATAATTTGCGCGCATCTGATACGGTCTCTTTGATATTGGTCCGGTGCCTGGCAACAGCTCTATCAAAAATTCTATGTCTCGATCCTATGGCATGCCTGGTAGTTCCTCTGCAAATACATCCGGGTAGTCCTTCACAACAGGAACTTCTTTCTGAACAACTCCCGAGAGGGAATTCACTTGGGTCCTCCTTGGCGCATGCCTAGACACATACTTGATCCTTTTTCCCTCTGGGGTGGTGAGTAGAATTGACTTACTAGCACAATTGATATTTCCTCCATACATTGATAGCCAATCCATGCCTAGTATCACATACAATCCTTGTGACTCCAAGAATATTAGGTCTGAGGGGAAAACATGCCTACCTATGGTCAATAGCATCTGAAAACATCCTCTGTTTGCCATATACTCCGCTCTAGGTTAGCTTACTAACATAGGTGTGTTAAGAACTTTGGTGGGCAACTTATACTAATCCAGAAATCCCCTCGATATGTCTGAATGCGATGCACTAGTATCAAGAAGAACAATTGCAGTAAATGACTTAATCAAAAACTTACCTATAACTGCATCTGGCTGTTCTTCTACCTCCTCCGCGTTAACGTGGTTCACTTGTCCTCTGGTGAAAGTGTTCGGCTTCTTCCCAGAGATTCCATTTCCATTACCATTCTTCAACTTTGAGCAATCATTGGCATAGTGTCCAGTCTTCCCGCACTTGTAACAGGTGACATGACTCAGGTCCTTCTTAGCGGGTGTTCCTGGATTGTAACGGTTCTGGCTGCTGCTTGCTCCATTCCCATTCCCATTAATAGGGCCATTGTTGTTATGTGTGCTTCCTCCGTAATGAGTATGGCATCCATGGTTATGGGTGTAACCTCCCGAATTAGGGGCAAAGCGAGGCTTCTGCTGAGCTCCTGAATTGTACTTCCCCTGTCCATACTTTCGTTTGCGGCTCTCTATCTGCTGCTACTTGCCTTCAATCATAAGGGCCCTGTCTACCAACTCCTGGTAGTTAGTGAATGTTGCCACCATCAACTGCATACTCAGCTCATCATTCAGCCCTTCCATAAACTTCTCCAGCTTCGCGACATCTGTGGCCACATCATCTGCGGCATAACGAGCTAACTTACTAAACTCATCCACGTACTGCCCCACAATACGATTTCCCAGGCATAAGTTGCGAAACTTACACTTCTTCATACTCATTCCTCCAGTTGAGACATGGGCTGTGTGGAAAGCTTGCTGAAACTGATCCCATGTGACATTGGCTATGGGAAAAGTGGCTGTGTAATTCTCCCACCATGAGGCTGCAGGTCCATCCAACCTGCGGTGGTCAGCTCCCTTCCAATCCTGCGGAGTTAGTCATCAGCAACAATGACTCACTGCTACTAGAAAACACTGACGGATTCAACCTTAGAAAACGGGCTAAGTTGTCAACTAGAGGTGGTGCGGTGGGTTGTTATTGTTGTTGTTGTTGTTGTTGCCTTGGTTCTGGACTAGTAGCTGCATCAAGGCATTCTGTTGTTGGATCAACTGGGTGAGCTCAGGTGGGGAGACAAATCCAGGGTCACGTCTCGGAGGCATCTGATAGGTTTGGAGGGGTGAGAATTAGAATGGAGTGAGGTGTAAGGAGAAATAACTACCCATATGCACATGAGACAAACACATTCATTATCACAGCACTCAATTAAAACAAGGGCATACAATCGATCTAGCTACCGTTACTAAATACTGAGACTAGTACTATATACACGGGGGAATACTATTGATAATATGGTGGTCTACTAGAAATTTTGATCGGAAGAAGACTCCATCATATCTGCTCCAGCTTCATCTTCATAATCATCATCACTGTCGGGGTCGGAGTCGCTGTTGTCGATGATGATGTAGTTATCGGGGTGGTTGTCCTCCTTTGGTTTGGGATCCCCCATGAATATCCCTAGATTCTTCTTCAGGTCTTCATTCTTCTCCAGTAACATTGCAATTTCCTCTTCATATCCATCGCGTGTAGACTTGAGTTCCTCTTCTAGCTCCATGTTCCGGGTCATCACCTTCTTCATGTCTATCATGATGGCGCACATCCGGTTCTCCTGACGACTAATGTGTTGGTTCAGCTCCTGGATGTAGGCTGCAATGGAATTGTCCCTCCTGGTGCAAATCATCTCCCATTGTTCATCTCGGCGTCCACATATTTGGTAGATGGTGCCTTAGGGAGTCCTGGATTAGGGGGTCTCCGGGCAGCCGGAGTATATCCATTGACCGTACTGTTGGACTATGAAGATACAAGATTGAAGACTTCGTCTCGTGTCCGGATGGGACTCTACTTGGCGTGGAAGGCAAGCTAGGCAGTACGGATATCGATATCTCCTCCTTTGTAACCGACCTTGTGTAAACCAAACCCCTTCCAGTGTCTATATAAACCAGAGGGTTTTAGTCCGTAGGACAACATACAATCATACCATAGGCTAGCTCCTAGGGTTTATCCTCTCCGATCTCGTGGTAGATCAACTCTTGTAATACTCATATCATCAAGAATAAATCAAGCAGGACGTAGGGTTTTACCTCCATCAAGAGGGCCCGAACCTGGGTAAAACATCGTGTCCCCTGCCTCCTGTTACCATCCGCCTTGGACGCATAGTTCGGGACCCCCTACCCGAGATCCGCCGGTTTTGACACCGACATTGGTGCTTTTATTGAGAGTTCCTCTGTGTCATCGCCGTTAGGCTTGATGGCTCCTACGATCATCGATAGCGATGCAGTCCAGGGGGAGATTTTCTCCCCGGACAGATCTTTGTGTTCGGCGGCTTCGCACTGCGGGCCAAATCGCTTGGCCATCTGGAGCAGATCGAAAGTTACGCCCCTAGCCACCAGGTCAGGTTTGGAAGCTTAAACTACACGACCGATATCCGCAGAGACTTGATCTTCGACGGATTCGAGCCCCTGCCTTGTGCGCCACGCGGTCACGATGAGTATGATTTAGCTCTACCATCAGACAGTGTTCAAGAAATCACACCGGCAGTCGCTTCGACCCTCAATTCGGAGCCAGTTGCGCCATCCATGGACGGGTGGATAGACCCCCCCACGGAGGCCGTATCCTCTGTGGCAATCGAGCCAAATATCGACCTTACCCTTCACGAGAGTCGTGTTGCCAAACTGCCGGATCCTTCTCCGGCCACGGACTCCGAACCGCCTGCGGCCGTTCCTGTCGAATCCGATTGGGCACCGATCATGGAACTTACCTCCGCGGATATTTTTAGCACTCGCCCTTTGGCGACATACTGAACTCATTAAGGTCTCTCTCCTTGTCAGGAGAGCCCTCACCGAACTACGTCCGGCAGGATTGGGATGCGGATGACGAAGAAATTCGCCGCCCACCCACCACACACTTAGTAGCCACTGTCGATGACTTAACCGACATGCTCGACTTCGACTCCGAAGACATCGACGGTATGGATGACGATGCGGGAGGCGAAGAGGAACCACTGCCCACAGGGCACTGTACAGCCACCTCATCATATGACATATACATGGTGGACACACACAAAGAAGCAATGGCGACGGGACAGCGGAGGATGACCCCTCCAAGAAGCAACCCAAGCGTCAGCATCAGTGGCGCCGCTCTAAGTCCCGCCAAGGCAAAAGCGGTGATACTGGCACCGGAGATAATAGCACTCCAGATAGTGCCGAAGGCAACAACAATCCCCTCCAGCAAGATTTAGAGCAGGAGGATGGGGAAGCCAGCCCTCCTGAGGGAGCGGCAGATGGAGAGGCGGAGGATGATAATTACATGCCTCCCTCCGAAGACGAGGCAAGCCTCGATGATGACGAATTCGTCGTGCGAGAGGATCCCGTCAAACAAGAGCTCTTCAAGCGCCGGCTTATAGCCATGGCAAATAGCCGTATGAAAAAGCAGCAGCAGCAGCAGCTTCAAGCTGATCAAGATTTGCTAGCTGACAGATGGACTGAGGTCCTGGCGGCCGAGGAATATAAACTCGAGCGCCCCTCCAAGAGTTACCCAAAGTGCGGGTTGCTACCCCGACTAGAGGAGGAAGCACCGAAACCTACATCCCCGACGTATGACACGGCTGATCGGCCACCTTGTGGCCGTGACAGAGAGGCATTCCAGCCAAAAGCTCAGCCCGCACCCCGACGCCATTCAAATAAAAAGGCATGGGGAAATACGCCAGACCTGCGAGACGTATTGGAGGACAAAGCAAAACATGCAAGATCGATTTACGGATCACGAGGGCGCGCCACTATGCGAGACGATAATCGTCACGCCGGATACAGTAAAAGTAAGTCTGGCCGGGCCGAACACAGCAGGCAAGACTCATTTGAGCTGCGTCGCGATATAACCCAGTACAGAGGCGCCGCACACCCCTTGTGCTTCATAGACGAAGTAATGGATCATCAAATCCCAGAGGGTTTCAAACCCGTAAATATACAATCATACGACGGCACAACAGATCCTGCGGTATGGATCGAGGATTTCCTCCTGCACATCCACATGGCCCGCGGTGATGACCTACACGCCATCAAATACCTCCCACTCAAGCTCAAAGGACCAGCTTGGCATTGGCTCAACAGCTTGCCAGTAGAGTCCATTGGCTGTTGGGAAGATCTGGAGGCCGCATTCCTCGACAACTTTCAGGGCACTTATGTGCGACCACCAGATGCCGATGACTTGAGCCACATAATTCAGCAGCCAGAGGAATCGGCCAGGAAATTCTGGACATGGTTCCTAACAAAGAGAATCAAATCATCGACTGTCCAGATGCAGAGGCCCTAATAGCTTTTAAACACAACATCCGCGACGAATGGCTCGCCCGGCACCTTGGCCAGGAAAAGCCGAAATCTATGGCAGCCCTCACGACACTCATGACCCGCTTTTGTGCGGGAGAGGACAGCTAGTTGGTTCGCAGCAATAACATATCAAAGAACCATGGTACTTCGGATACCAAGGACGGCAACGGCAGGTCACGTTGCAAGAAACATAAGCGCCGCATTAACAGCGACAATACCGAGGATACGGCAGTCAATGCCGGATTCAAAGGCTCTAAACCCGGTGAGCGGAAAAAGCCATTCAAAAGAAGCACTCCGGACCCGTCCAGTTTGGACCGTATACTCGATCGCTCATGCCAAATACACGGCACCCCCAACAAGCCAGCCAACCACACCAACAGGGATTGTTGGGTGTTCAAGCAGTCCGACAAGTTAAATGCCAAAAACAAAGATAAGGGGTCACATAGCGATGATGATGAGGAGCCCCGGCAGTCGAACATCGGAGGACAGAAGAGGTTCCCCCCACAAGTGCGGACGATGAACATGATATACGCAACCCACATCCCCAAGAGGGAGCGGAAGCGTGCGCTCAGGGACGTATATGCGTTGGAGCCAGTCGCCCCAAAGTTCAACCCATGGTCCTCCTGTCCGATCACCTTCGACCGCAGGGACCACCCCACTAGTATCTGTCATGGCGGATTCGCTGCATTGGTCCTAGACCCAATCATTGACGGATTTCACCTCACTCAAGTCCTTATGGATGGCGGCAGCAGCCTGAACCTGCTTTATCAGGACACTGTGCGCAAAATGAGTATAGACCCCTCAAGGATCAAACCCACAAAAATGACCTTTAAAGGCGTCATACCAGGTGTAGAGGCCCATTGCACAGGCTCAGTCACACTGGAAGTGGTCTTCGGATCTCCGGATAACTTCCGAAGCGAAGAGTTAATCTTCGACATAGTCCCGTTCCGAAGTGGCTACCATGCACTGCTCGGGCGAACCGAATTTGCGAGATTCAATGCGGTACCGCATTATGCATATATCAAGCTCAAGATGCCAGGACCTCGGGGGGTCATCACAGTTAATGGAAACACAGAGCGCTCTCTCCGCACGGAGGAGCACACTGCGGCCCTCGCAGCAGAAGCGCACAGCAGCCTCTTAAGGCAATCCACTAGTTCGGTGATTAAGAACCCGGACACCTTCAAGCGCACCCAGAGTAATCGGCAACAGGACCGCCTGGCACATTCCGAGCTCGCATAGCAATGCGACCCCCACCCCGGTCCCAGCCAAACGGCGAAATCCGTGCCACGTGTACATAATTACGCATTAAAAATACCATGGGCACAGGTGGGGAGGGGGGCACGACTATGGCACGCTCCAAGACGTGGCTTAAACTGCACTAGGGGCTTCCCGCTTTGTTATTTTTCTCTTTTAGGACTTTAATCTCTGGAAACCCTGTCCGGCAGCATGATTGCTGAACACATGATGCAGCAACCAAGGAGGCAGAAAGCTACGTCACACCACGGAACTCCCAGGTGGATTACGATAACGAGTGAAATATTTGCTTTAATACTATTCCTCAGCTTGCCCTTGGAAGGGACATGTCAAACAGTCCTACTTTTTGCTTATCGCACTACTTGTATCATTCTGCTTTAACACACCTTTTTGAATAAACAATTCGTAGCATTAAGACTATTATTGCATTCTTCCTTTATATATATATATGTTCATTCATGACATCTAGCACCCGTACACTCTGGTACGGCCAATACGCTAGGGGCTTAGGCATAACCCTTAATATGGCGTTAGAAGTCCGAACACTTTCGACAGTGCGGCACCCCGAACTTATAGCATTATATGCATCAGCTCCAAATCATGTCTTGGGTCAATAGTTGGGTTTGCCCGGCTCCCATGTTTTGGTGCCTTACGTTCAGCTATATCGGCTAAGGTAGCACTGGGAGAACTACTGCGATTGTGCCCCGGTTCTGCTGGGCTAAGCACCTCAGCAGAGAAAGTTAAAACTGACTGTCATGATAAGGCGAGAGACTGGTCGCTGTTCGAGAGGTTTCAAGTCCCTAAAGACTTATGCCGCTTAGAGTGAGGAGTCGGCCCTGTCTGGCTTAAGGCGTGTATAGTGCCCCGAAATCGGCCTTCCGAATACTAGGGGCTTCGCCGAAATTTAAAATTATAGAATTCTATGGCTAAGTGAGAGTGATAAAGCATTATAGTCCGATTGCCTGGTTCGTTGTGCTGAGCACCTCCCTCGAAGGACCCAAAAATGGGAACAAGAGTGCTCAGGGTTATCCCAAACACCCCAGCACTCGTGGCATGGGGGCAGAAGCCGACGACTAGCCATCTCTCAGATTTGATAAACAGCTGAACAGAAGGCAATATTTTAAGTTCAAACAAGCGTTGCATAGCGCATACGAACAAGTTTTCATAATACAGGATTACACGAGCAAGTTTATTCAAATATTACATCTTTCGCACACTCGTCCGCTACAAGACGGGCACCCTTCAGGACACCCTCATAGTACATCTCGGGGTGGCGATGCTCCTTACCCTGCGGCGGCCCTTCCTTCACCAGCTTCACGGCGTCCATCTTGGCCCAGTGCATCTTCGCATGGGCGAAAGCCCGGCGTGCACCTTCGATGCAGACGGACCGCTTGATGACTTCCAACCGTGGGCAGGCATCCACAAGCTGCCTCACCAGGCCGAAGTAGCTGTTGGGAAGGGCGTCACCAGGCCACATCCGAACTATAAAGCCCTTCATGGCCTGTCCGGCCGCCTTGTGCAGCTCGACCAGTTGCTTCTGCTGGTCGCTCAGAGGCATCGGGTGTTCGGTCCCAGTAAACTGAGACCAGAACAGCTTCTCCGTTGAGCTTCCCTCCTCGGCCTGGTAGAACTGTGGGGCATCCGACACGCTGCGGGGAAAATCTGCGAATGCTCCTGGAGAGCTCCGGATTCAAGTAAGTAACAAGTAATTTACTTTCACATGCTTGCTTTGCATATAGAATGCCTTACCCGCCACTATCTTATTCATCGCATCAGTCTCCTGGAGGGCCTTTTGGGCTTCGGATTTGGCACTCTTTGCACTCTCAAGGGCCACGACAAGCTGGGACTCTCGCGTCTTCAAGTCAAGCTCCAACGCCTCGTGCTTCGTCACAAGAGCGTGGAGCTCTTGCTGCACCTCTCCCACCCGTGCCTCTTGTTTTTCCCACTCGGTGCGCTCCTGGGCCGCTTTGTTTTCGGCCTCGGATAGCGCTTGCGGGTTGCCACTTCAGTTGTGGCCCCTGGCAAATTAAGGATGATCCTGTCATTTTGCAATCGCACCCCTTTTGTATATATACATATCTATAGACTAGGTATTACTTACCTTTGTTCTCCTCGAGCTTCCTCTTGGCAAGGCCGAGCTCTTTCTTGGACCCTTCGAGGTCCTGCTTCAGTACGACGACCTCCACGGTCAGTGCGGCAGAGGTCAGCAGCGAAGCCTGCATACGCATATAGACATACTTATATTAGACTCCTGCAGATATCAGTTGATCCTCTATTCGGCTTTTCTTTTTGAACACCAAACAGAGCATCAGGGGCTATTGTCTATGCGGTAATATTTTTCCTATATTTCAAATACTTACCTCAAAGCCTGTTAGAAGGCTGGCACAATCTTCAGTCAGTCCGCTCTTAGCGGACTGAACCTTCTGGATCACCGCACTCATAATAGTGCGGTGCTCTCCGTCGGTGGAAGCACTGCGAAGCGCTCCCAGCAGATTATCCGGTGCCTCTGTATGGACACAGGTCAGCGGCACAGGCGTCTTGCCCCTTTTGGAAGGAGGCCACCTGCCTGAGTCCGGAACCACTAGAGGTTCCGGCGCGGTGTTCGGCTGAGGGCCGAACTTGGAGCCCTCGGGAGCCTTACTCCCTTTGCTCCCGGAGTCTGGAAGGTCGCCTTGAGGTGCCTCCGGGATTGTCTCCCCTCGACCCAGTGCCTCTTGAGACAATATCTCGGCATTGTCCGTAGGGCAAGGGGAGGTGGCAGTCGGAAGTGGATCGCTATCCATATTCGACGAGTCCAAGGAGCCGCCCGACGAAGATACGTCGATACGGGCTTGGGGCGGTCTGCATAATCATATTCGGCGTTAGGAGAAGCAGTGCGACAAAGGTATGCTATGAGTTACTCTGGTATCCGAATACTTACGACTTCGCCAGGGGCTTGGCCCTGAGCAGCCACTCGTCTTCGCCTTCGGCGGCGGAGGTGGAGTAGTCCGGAAGGAGGGTCCCCCCCTTCTTGGAACCTTCGCCCCCCCGGTCGGGGCGGCCTTCCTTTTCTTGTCTCCATCTACTGAAGGGGGAGCATCTTCATCTTCCTCCTCGTCTTCAGGGGAGGAGTGCGTCGCGGAGTCATCGGACGATGAGGCCGATATCACCTGGCGCCAGGAACTCTTTCGGGTTCCCTTGGCCTTCTTCTTGGTCTTCTTCGGCACCTTGTAAGGAGCCGGAGTCAGCATCTCCGTCAGGAGAGCGTCCGCAGTGTCTTCGGGCAGAGGGGCCGGATAGTCGATCTTCTCTGATGCCCCCACCTAGTCCTGTCAAAGGCATGGGAGCTCAGACCCCGCGCGTGGTTAAGCTATGGGAAGTAAAAAATCCTACCAGAAGTACAAAACTTACCAGATTCACAGGGAGCTTCACGCTTAGTCCGTGGTCCTCGGTGAGAGAGGGAGGGACCTCAGCACCCTTGAACAGCACCCTCCAGACATCCTTGTGCATCGTGTCGAAGAGCTCGCTCAGAGTCTAGTGCTGTGTCGGGTCGAACTCCCACAAGTTGAAATCCTGTTGTTGACACGGGACGATCCGGCGGAAGAGCATGACCTGGACTATGTTGACAAGCTTGAGCTTCTTGCTTGCCATATTCCGGATACATTTCTGGAGTCCGTCCAGCTCCACTGATGAACCCCAGGATAGGCCCTTCTCTTTCCAGGAGGTGAGCCGCGTGGGAATTCCGGATTGAAACTCGGGGGCCACCACCCAGTTGGTGTCGCGCGGCTCGGTGATGTAGAACCACGCCGATTGCCACCCCTTTATGGTCTCCACGAAGGAGCCTTCAAGCCATATAACATTGGGCATCTTGCCCACCATGGCTCCGCCGCATTCTGCTTGTTTGCCTCCCACCACCTTCGGCTTGATATTGAAGGTCTTCAGCCATAGGCTGAAGTGGGGCCGGATGCGGAGGAAAGCCTCACACACGACGATGCACGCCGAAATGTTGAGCATGAAGTTCGGGGCTAGATCATGAAAGTCCAGCCCGTAGTAGAACATAAGACCACAGACGAATGGATGGAGGGGAAACCCAAGTCTGCGGAGGAAGTGGTGGAGGAAGACTACCCTCTCATGAGGTTCCGGGGTGGGGACGATCTGCCCCGCAGCGGGCAGCCGATGCATGATATTCACGGCTAAGTATCTGGCTCCGCGCAGCTTTTTGATGTGTCCCTCCATGACGGAGGAAGCCATCCACTTGCCTCCCGCTCTGGACATGTTTGGAGAAGGTTGAGGAGAAGGATGTGGACTTGGGCGTTGGAGCTCGAGTGCGCAAGGACGGATGAGCAAGGAGGAACAAGGCATGGGTAGAAAAAGGTTAAACCTTATCCCTTTATAAGGGCGGCTGAAACTATGTGCCCCCACTAGCCTGGTAAAACTCGCTTATCCCTCAAGTGTCGTAATTGATGGCACGGTTGGGTTACCCACACCCGTATTGATGAGAATCCTGTAATAAGGGGGAGACGATCTCTACTTTGACAAGACGTGTTAAGAAACTGCCTCACGTTATGTGCGGGGCTAGTTAAAGAAAAACGGTTCGAATGATCACCGCGCCATGGCATGATGTCATGTTGCCAAAACGTGTCAGCAGATTAGATTTGTGGAAATATTATTCTCTCTACGGTGGTATGTGGAACTTATTTTGCAGGGTCAGACACTATCCTTTTATTCGAACTCTTCTGTGGTGTATCCGGAGGAGGAACCCGCCTTGCAATGCCGAAGAGAACACTTTGCGCCGGACTCATCGTCATTGAAACCTGGTTTAGGGGCTATTGAGGGAGTCCTGGATTAGGGGGTCTCCGGACAGCCGGACTATATCCATTGACCGGACTATTGGACTATGAAGATACAAGATTGAAGACTTCATCTCGTGTCCGGATGGGACTCTACTTGGCATGGAAGGCAAGCTAGGCAGTACAGATATGGATATCTCCTCCTTTGTAACCGACCTTGTGTAACCCTAACCCCTTCTGGTGTCTATATAAACCGGTGGGTTTTAGTCCGTAGGGACAACATACAATCATACCATAGGCTAGCTCCTAGGGTTTAGCCTCTCCGATCTCGTGGTAGATCAACTCTTGTAATACTCATATCATCAAGAATAAATCAAGCAGGACGTAGGGTTTTACCTCCATAAAGAGGGCCCGAACCTGGGTAAAACATCATGTCCCCTGCCTCCTATTACCATCCGCCTTATACGCATAGTTCGGGATCCCCTGCCCGAGATCCGCCGGTTTTGACACTGACAATGCCCTTAAGATCCTTGTGGTACACTTTGCTGATGCGTCCCATGGCGATGTGAGCTGCCAGGCTCTTTCCTAGACTCCAGGTTGGTGCATCAAAGGAAAACTCGATGGGCTTAGTAACTGGTGTGAATGTCCTTCCTGGAACATGTACTCGAATTGTCCAGCGCTCTTCTTCCGGTAGTGGCAGTGTAGGTCCTTATGAAGCTTGGTATTCCGATGCTCATGTACTTAGTGTCCTCCTTCAAGTGTCGTCCAAAAGGGTGTCTTCATCCGGTTGAGCAAACTTGTTCCTTGGGTCCGCCATCTATAGAGTGGAAAGTGGAGAAGAGTCACAAATGAGTAGAGAAGAGTGTCCTATGGCTCATCTTAGTGGTCGTGCCCTACAATCAGCGTGTGCTCTGATACCATCTTGTAGCAATCCGACCTCAAACGGTCAAATCACTGTGTATAAGTGTCATCCCTGGATCGGTAATGCTGACACACATAGTACTGAGGATTTATAAAAGAGTGCAATCACACACTTATTACATCGAATGTCTCAAAGATAGTACTTATTACAATAATATGGCTGAAGCCATCTAAATAAGGTAACTGCGGAAGCTTCTAGTGCAAATGATCAACTCCAATGGCATAGCTGAGTGCATGACAACGACCTAGCGCACCTTACTCTTCGTTTGAAAACTATGCAACATAATATGTTGCAGCCTGTGTAGGTCAGCACATGGAATATGCTGGCAAGATGACACTATAGAGTAAAGAACATGAAACATCTATAACTATATGCATATATGGTTGGTGGAGGCTCTATAGTTATCATTTGCATAAAGCTTGTTTTTCCCTACAACAAAGGAAAATTTTTATTTAACTACAAAGTTTGTTGAAAAACATTGATAATGGTAACCCCATCTCAATCCCAAATTAATAATCAATAACCCCACAAATTAATTAAGTAAAGTGATGAGATCAACATAGTAATTCAAGCACCAGATACTCAAGATGTCCATAGCCGGGGACACGACTAACCATGATTAGTTTTACACTCTGTAGAGGTTTGTGCACTTTTCGCCACAAGACTCGATCTCCTCCGTTCTATTTCTCGCACTGCCGGGTGTTTGAGAAATGGATGACCGAGACACAGTCTTTATGAAGAGGTCCCCTTAACCGATAGATAGGCTGGTACACCTACAATCCCCTACATCTGCTAGCCCATCATAGAAAGGTTTCCCACAACTTACTCAACTATGCCAGAGCCCATAATGGCTTGTGGCTGCACATGGAAGTTTCCAGCATGAATAACATAATGATCCCTTTGAGCCTGGGTGGCGAACCATAGGAAAAATCACACGGATACCCCGGGATTCTCCTATGGACAACACTGGATTTCCCCAGGTGCCCACAAACCAATCCACCCAGATATGTTTTAAAGTAGCCACCTTACGTAATCCCTTAGTTCATAATAATACTCACAACTGCCTTGAATCACTCAAAACAAACCACGTCTACGAGCATAGCATAACAAAATATAATAAGCGTAACGTAGTAACTCCCAAGGTTTGAATAAAAGGGCAATAGGTTCTACCTCAACAGCTACTTCCCAAAACCCACATGTTAAACATATCCTACTCACGCAATGTTTGAGGATTGAAACTAATGCATAAAGACTGGGTCATAAGGGATATGATCAAAGTGTTACTTGCCTTGCTGACGATCTGAAAACCCTTGCGACGCGTAGTAGCACGCTTCACACTCCGGAAACTCTATCGTAAGCAAACAATAGCATACATAAGCACTCAAGCATAAGATGCAAGGTTAAAACTCAAGGGAAAAGATGCAATCTAAAAGTTCAACTGAAGAGCTTCGATTTGCAAATAGAATCAATCGAATCGGAGCTACGAAACTCAAACTACAATCAAAAGAAGTTCGAATTCAAAATCTTCTTGGAAGCAAATTTTCATTTGTTAAAACCATGTTCAAGTTGATTATCTGGAAAGAAGGGAACAAGACAAAGACTTTGGCGTTGGTTTCACTGGATTTGGACAAATGAGCAAAAAGTAACGAAGGTTTGAAAATCAGGGACTAATCTGTGATAAAAGTATTCGCCGATAGGTCCCTGCTCACAAAAAATAAAGTAAACAGGAAAATCTACCGGACGAACGTCCGCTAACAGAGGCCAATGAATGAATCCGTTCGTTAAAACAAACTAAACAGAGATAGTTCGCTAAATAGCGAACCCTAAAATAAAACCGATCTGAAACCGAACAACCGAAAAATCCAAAAAAAAACCGGCGAATCGATATGGTTTTATACCGGTTAAACAGCGGCGGTGGAATTCTGGAGGCTCCGGCGAGGCGAGGCAGTGGCGGTGGCGGTGGCTCGCGACGCGGGGCGGCAGTGCGGGCAGCTGCGAGCGGCGCGGGGTGGTGCGGGCGGCGGCGAGTGGCACGACGCGGGCGGCGGTGACTGGCTAACGGCGGTGACAGCGGTTGAGAAAAGAGAGAGGGGGGCTTCGGCATTAAAGGGGAGGCAGGGCGGCGGCTGCCTTGGAGGAGGGGGCGGCGCGACGGGAGTCCGGCTCGGACTCCACGAGCGGCGACGGCGCGGAACGGGACTCCTCCCGCGAGGAGGAAGGCGACGGGGCGAGGTGGGCCGGCCTGGCTCGGCTAGTCCTTCGGCCCAGTCGGTCGATCAACTTTTTTTCTTTTTTTAAATAAATTTAGTCGGAAATAAAATCCTAATAAAATATAAAAAAATTCTAAAAATACCAGAAACAATTTTCACCGTCTAAGTCTAATATTTAGAAAAAGATGAACATTTTTTTGGCCTAAAAATGCAATTTTCAAAAATGCATATTTTTTCTAATTCAAATAAAATAGGAAATAAAATCCAAATAAAATTTTAATTTAATTTTAAAATTTCTTCTCCAATATTCCTTTCATTTGAAGAAGTCATTTTATCTTCTCTCTTTTATTAGAAACAATTCGAGAGAAAATATTAAAATCAAATTTGATCCTCTTTTCAAATTTGAGAAATTTTCGAATATGAAAAATTGTGAAAGCTCCAACTCTCTCCTTGGGTCCTTGAGTTGCGTAAGATTTATAGGATCACAACCAAAATATAAATAAAATATGATATGCATATGATGACCTATGTATAACATTCAAATTGAAAATTCGGATGTTACATTCGCACACGTTTTTGATTACGGACCTGTTTGCCTCGTATCACACACATCTTGTTCATTTGAACCGTTTCTTTTCTCATGTCTCAACGCAAACAGTTCATCCGAGTGAACCGTATGCTATATATCGCACACACCTTCATCTGGCTGCCCGTTTCTTTTGTGTTGCCTAATCACAAACAGTTCATTCGAGTGAACCGTATGTTATGTATCGCACACGCATTCATCTGGCTGCCCGTTTCTTTTCTTCCTCCTCATCGCAAATAGTTAATTGAACAGAACCGTATGCCCTTCATCGCACACGCAACTAAAATCTGAACCGTCTTTGATTGATACGTCTCCAACGTATCTATAATTTTTGATTGTTACATGCTATTATATTATCTTGTTTGGATGTTAATTGGCTTTATTTTACACTTTTATATTATTTTTGGGACTAACCTATTAACCGGAGGCCCAGCCCAAATTGTTGTTTTTTGCCTATTTCAGTGTTTCGTACAAAAGGAATATCCAATGGAGTCCAAACGCAATGAAACCTTCGGGAACGTGATTTTTGGAACAAACATGATCCAGAGGACTTGGAGTGGACGTCAAGCAATCAGCAAGGCGGCCACGAGGCAGGGTGCATGCCTGCCCCCCTGGGCATGCCCTTCCCCCTCGTGGGCCCCTCGTAGCTCCCCTGACCGACTTCTTTCGCCTATATATGTCCATATACCCTAAAAACATCGGGGAGCCGAATAGATCGGGAGTTCCACCGCTAGAAGCTTCTGTAGCCTCCGAAAACCAATCTAGACCCGTTCTGGCACCCTGCAAGAGGGGGGAATCCCTCTCCGGTGGCCATCTTCATCATCCCGGTGCTCTCCATGACGAGGAGGGAGTAGTTCACCCTCGGAGCTGAGGGTATGTACCAGTAGCTATGTGTTTGATATCTCTGTCTCTCTCTCTCTCTCGTGTTCTTGAGGTGACATGATCTTGATGTATCGCGAGCTTTGCTATTATAGTTGGATCTTATGATGTTTCTACCCCTCTACTCTCTTGTATTGGATTAAGTTTTCCCTTTGAAGTTATCTTATCGGATTGAGTCTTTAAGGATTTGAGAACACTTGATGTATGTTTTGGTGATCAACTTGCAAGTTCCATGACCTCGTGAACTTATGCATAGGGGTTGGCACACGTTTTCGTCTTGACTCTCCGGTAGAAACTTTGGGGCACTCTTTGAAGTTCTTTGTGTTGGTTGAATAGATGAATCTGAGATTGTGTGATGTACATCGTATAATCATACCCACGGATACTTGAGGTGTCATTGGAGTATCTAGGTGACATTAGTGTTTTGGTTGTTTTGTGTGTTAAGGTGTTTTTCTAGTACAAACTCTATGATATATTGAATGGAAATAATAGCTTTGTGTTATATTACTACGGACTCTTGAATAGATCGATCAGAAAGAATAACTTTGAGGTGGTTTCGTACCCGACAATAATCTCTTCGTTTGTTCTCCGCTATTAGTGACTTCGGAGTGACTTTTTGTTGCATGTTGAGGGATAGTTATATTATCCAATTATGTTATTATTGTTGAGAGAACATGCACTAGTGAAAGTATGAACCCTAGGCCTTGTTTCCTAGCATTGCAATACCGTTTGTGCTCACTTTTACCACTTGCTACCTTGCTGTTTTTGTATTTTCATATTACAAAAACCATTATCTACTATCCATATTACACTTGTATCACCACCTCTTCACCGAACTAGTGCACCTATACAATTTACCATTGTATTGGGTGTGATGGGGACACAAGAGACTTGATACGTCTCCAATGTATCTATAATTTTTGATTGTTCCATGCTATATTATATTCTTTTTTGTACATCATTAGGCTTAATTATACACTTTTATATTATTTTTGGGACTAACCTATTAACCGGAGGCCCAGCCCAGAATTGCTGTTTTTTTTGCCTATTTCAGAGTTTCGACGAAAAATAATATCAACTGGAGTCCAAACGGAATGAAACCTTCAGAACGTGATTTTTGAAACGAACGTCATCCAGAGGACTTGGACCCTACGTCAAGAAAGCAACCAGGAAGGCACGAGGTAGGGGGCACGCCTACCCCCCAGGTGCACCTTCCACCCTCGTGGGGCCCATGTTGCTTCACTGACATACTTCTTCCCCCTATATATACCTACGTACCCCCAAACTACTAGATACGGGGCCAAAACCCTAATTCCACCGCCGCAACCTTCTGTACCCGTGAGATCCCATCTTGGGGACTTTTCCGGAGCTCCGCCGGAGGGGGCATCGATCACGGAGGGCTTCTACATCAACACCATAGCCTCTCTGATGATATGTGAGTACTTTATTTCAGACATTCGGATCCATAGTTATTAGCTAGATGGCTTCTTCTCTCTTTCTGGATCTCAATACAATGTTCTCCCCCTCTCTTGTGGAGATCTATTCGATGTAATTTTCTTTTGCGATGTGTTTGTTGAGACCGATGAATTGTGGGTTTATGATCAAGTTTATCTATGAACAATATTTGAATCTTCTCTGAATTCTTTTATGTATGATTGGTTATCTTTGCAAGTCTCTTCGAATTATCAGTTTTGTTTGGCCTACTAGATTGATCTTTCTTGCAATGGGAGAAGTGCTTAACTTTGGGTTCAATCTTGTGGTGTCCTTTCCCAGTGACAGTAAGGGCAGCAAGGCACATATTGTATTGTTGCCATCGAGGATAACAAGATGGGGTTTATATCATATTGCATGAGTTTATCCCTCTACATCATGTCATCTTGCTTAAAGCATTACTCTTTTCTTTTGAACTTAATACTCTAGATGCATGCTGGATAGCGGTCGATGTGTGGAGTAATAGTAGTAGATGCAGGCAGGAGTCGGTCTACTTGTCTCGGACGTGATGCCTATATACATGATCATACCTAGATATTCTCATAACTATGCTCTATTCTGTCAATTGCTCAACAGTAATTTGTTTACCCACCGCAGTACTTATGCTCTCGAGAGAAGCCACTAGTGAAACCTATGGTCCCCGGGTCTATTTTCCATCATATTAATCTTCCATCAACAAGCTATTTCTTTTTCCGTTTTTATTTTTCTTTATTTACTTTGCATCTTTATCATAAAAATACCAAAAATATTATCTTATCATATCTATCAGATCTCACTTTCGTAAGTGACCGTGAAGGGATTGACAACCCCTTTATTGCGTTGGTTGCGAGGATTTTATTTGTTTTGTAAGTGCGAGGGACCCGCGCGTGGCCTCCTACTGGATTGATACCTTGGTTCTCAAAAACTGAGGGAAATACTTACGCTACTTTGCTGCATCACGATTTCCTCTTCAAGGGAAAACCAACGCAGTGCTCAAGAGGTAGCAAGAAGGATTTCTGGCACTGTTGTTGGGGAGTCTACGCAAAAGTCAACATACCAAGTACCCATCACAAACCCTTATCTGTCGCATTACATTATTTTCCATTTGCCTCTCATTTTCCTCTCCCCCACTTCACCCTTGCCGTTTCACTTACCCTCTCTCTCCGTCCTCCTTCTCTTTCCCTATTTCCCTTTTTTTGCTCGCCTCTTGTTTCCTCATGTGTTGGATTGCTTGCTTGTCGCTATGGCCAGTCCCTTATCCCCTCCTTTGTCTCCCGAGTTTGAGGTTCTTCACTTCAAACAAAGACAAGGAGAAAACATAAAAGATGCTTGGTTTAGGATGATGGAATCTTATTGTAATTGCACCCTAGAAGTGAATTTTAGAATTTTGCTTCACAATTTTTATGTTGGACTAAATATGTCTCATAGACAACTCTTGGACTGCGTTGCCAAAGGAAATTTTATCGAAATCGATCCCAGTATTGCGCATGAAATTATAGAGGGGATAGTGGGAACACTACCTCAACAAAACGGGCCTCATCTTACCCAGGAAGAAACCCAAGTTTGCGAGAAAAATTGCGAAGTAACGAAAATATTACAGAAATCTCTTGAACCTCTTAAGATTGTTAGCGGGAATCTTCACCACATGAATATGTTGATCACTCTTTGTAATAAGCGGTTGGAATCTTTAGATCTAAAAATTTCCAAATATGAAGGGAAACGTAAAGAACCTCCCGGATTCGAGCATGACTCCGCTAAAAAATTAAAAGATGGCAATACCTAGATCAATCTTCGTTTTTTTGCCTAGCTAGGGACGTTAAACGATAGCGCTTGTTGGGAGGCAACCCAATTTTATTTTTGTTACTTGCTTTTTGCTCCTGTTTAGTAATAAATAATTTATCTATCCTATGTTTTGTTTGTGTTTTTTTGTGTTTAGTTAGTGTTTGTGCCAAGTAGAACCATTGGGAAGACTTGGGGAAATTCTTTTTAATCTTGCTGTAAAAAACAGAAACTTTAGCGCTCACGATAATTGCTGCCATTTTTATTTGGAAAGTGATATTTAGTTAATTATTTTTGGAGATAATTAATAGATAAATTTCTCACGTCCAGCAATTTATTTTAGAATTTTTGGGGTACCATAAGTTTCCGTTAGCTACAGATTACTACAGACTGTTCTGTTTTTGACAGACTCTGTGTTTTCGTGTGTTGTTTGCTTATTTTGATGAATCTATGGCTAGTAAAATAGTTTATAAACCATAGAGAAGTTGGAATACAGTAGGTTTAACATCATTATAAATAAAGAATGAGTTCATTACAGTACCTTGAAGTGGTGTTTTGTTTTCTTTCGCTAACGGAGCTCACGAGATTTTCTACTTTGAGTTTTGTGTTGTGAAGTTTTCAAGTTTTGGGTAATAGATTTGATGGATTATGGAACAAGGAGTGGAAAGAGCCTAAGATTGGGGATTCCCATGGCACCCCAAGATAATCTAAGGGCACCTAAAAGCCAAAGCTTGGGGATGCCCCGGAAGGCATCCCCTCTTTCGTCTACTTCCATCGGTAACTTTACTTGGAGTTATATTTTTATTCACCACATGATATGTGTTTTGCTTGGAGCATCTTGTATTATTTGAGTCTTTATTTGTTACTTTGCCACAATAATATTTGCTTTACACGCCTTTTGAGAGAAACACACATGATTCGAAAATTATTAGAATACTCTATGTGCTTCACTTATATCTTTTTAGTTATATAGTTTTTGCTCTAGTGCTTCACTTATATATTTTAGAGCACGGTGGTGGATTTGTTTTATAGAAACTATTATTCTCTCATGCTTCACTTATATTATTTTGAGAGTCTTAAACAGCATGGTAATTTACTTAAACGGGCAAATTAATCCTAATATGCTAGGCATTCAAGATTAGAAAAATAATCTTATGAGTGTGCTGAATACTAAGAGAAGTTTGATACTTGATAATTGTTTTGAGATATGGAGATGGTGATATTAGAGTCATGCTAGTAGAGTAGTTGTGAATTTGAGAAATACTTGTGTTGAAGTTTGTGATTCCCGTAGCATGCACGTATGGTGAACCGTTATGTGAAGAAGTCGGAGCATGATTTATTTATTGATTGTCTTCCTTATGAGTGGCGGTCGGGGACGAGCGATGGTCTTTTCCTACCAATCTATACCCCTAGGAGCATGCGTGTAATACTATGTTTCAATAACAAATAGAGTTTTGCAATAAGTATGTGAGTTCTTTATGACTAATGTTGAGTCCATGGATTATACGCGCTCTCACCCTCCCACCATTGCTAACCTCTCTAATACCGCGCACCTTTTGCCGGTATCATACACCCACCATATACGTTCCTCAAAATAGCCACCATACGTACCTATCATTGCATTTCCATAGCCATTCCGAGATATATTGCCATGCAACTTTCCACTATTCCGTTTACTATGACACACTCCATCATTGTCATATTGCTTTGCATGATCATGTAGTTGAAATTGTATTTGTGGCAAAGCCACCGTTCGTAATTCTTTCATACATGTCACTCATGCATCATTGCTATCCTGGTATACCGCCGGAGGCATTCAAATAGAGTCATACTTTGTTCAAGTATCGATTTGTAATCATTGACTTCTAAATAAATAGAAGTGTGATGATCATCATTCATAGAGTATTGTCCCAAAAAAGAGAAAGGCCAAATAAAAAAAGGAAGGCCCAAAAAAAAGAGAAAGGGACAATACTACTATCCTTTTACCACACTTGTGCTTCAAAGTAGCACCATGATCTTCATGACAGAGAGTCTCCTATGATATCACTTTCATATACTAGTGGGAATTTTTCATTATAGAACTTGGCTTGTATATTCCAATGATGGGCTTCCTCAAAATGCCCTAGGTCTTCGTGAGCAAGCGAGTTGGATGCACACCCACTTAGTTCCTTTAGTTGACCTTTCATATACTTATAGCTCTAGTGCATTCGTTGCATGGCAATCCCTACTCACTCACATTGATATCTATTAATGGGAATCTCCATAGCCCGTTGATATGCCTAGTTGATGTGAGACTATCTTCTCCCTTTTTGTCTTCTCCACAACCACCATTCTATTCCACATATAGTGCTATGTCCATGGCTCACACTCATGTATTGCGTGAAGACTGAAAAAGTTTGAGAACACCAAAAGTATGAAACAATTGCTTGGCTTGTCATCCGGGTTGTGCATGATTTGAATACTTTGTGTGGTGAAGATGGAGCATAGCCAGACTATATGATTTTGTGGGGATAACTTTCTTTGGCCATGTTATTTTGAGAAGACATAATTGCATAGTTAGTATGCTTGAAGTAGTATTATTTTTATGTCAATGTTAAACTTTTGTCTTGAATCTTTTGGATGTGAATATTCATACCATAATTAAGAAAATTACATTGAAATGATGCCAAGTAGCATTCCACATCAAAAATTCTGTTTTTATCATTTACCTACTCGAGGACGAGCAGGAATTAAGCTTGGGGATGCTTGATATGTCTCCAACGTATCTATAATTTTGATTGTTCCATGCTATATTATATTCCGTTTTGGACAATATTGGGCTTTATTATACACCTTTATATTATTTTTTGGACTAACCTATTAACCGGAGGCCCAACCCAGAATTGCTGTTTTTTTGTCTATTTCAGAGTTTCACAGAAAAAGAATATCAAACGGAGTCCAAACGGAATGAAACCTTCGGGAACGTGATTTCCGGAACGAACGTGATCCAGAGGACTTGGACCCTACGTCAAGAAAGCAACCAGGAAGGCACGAGGTAGGGGGCGATCCTACCCCCCCCCCCCCCCGAGACACGCCCTCCACCCTCGTGGGGCCCATGTTGCTCAACCGACATACTTCTTCCTCCTATATATACCTACGTACCCCCAAACTACTAGATACGGAGCCAAAACCCTAATTCCACTGCCGCAACCTTCTATACCCGTGAGATCCCATCTTTGGGCCTTTTCCGGAGCTCCGCCGGAGGGGGCAACGATCACGGAGGGCTTCTACATCAACACCATAGCCTCTCTGATGATATGTGAGTAGTTTACTTCAGAACTTCGGGTCCATAGTTATTAGCTAGATGGCTTCTTCTCTCTTTTTGGATCTCAATACAATGTTCTCCCCCTCTCTTGTGGAGATCTATTCGATGTAATCTTATTTTGCGGTTTGTTTGTAGAGACCGATGAATTGTGGGTTTATGATCAAGTTTATCTATGAACAATATTTGAATCTTCTCTGAATTCTTTTATGTATGATTGGTTATGTTTGCAAGTCTCTTCGAATTATCAGTTTGGTTTGGCCTACTAGAATGATCTTTCTTGCAATGTGAGTAGTGCTTATCTTTGGGTTCAATCTTGCGGTGTCCTTTCCCAGTGAAAGTAGGGGCAGCAAGGCATGTATTGTATTTTTGTCATCAAGGATAACAAGATGGGGTTTATATCATATTGCATGAGTTTATCCCTCTACATCATGTCATCTTGCTTAAAGCGTTACTCTGTTCTTTTGAACTTAATACTCTAGATGCATGCTTGATAGCGGTCGATGTGTGGAGTAATAGTAGTAGATGCAGGCAGGAGTCGGTCTACTTGTCTCGTACGTGATGCCTATATACATGATCATACCTAGATATTCTCATAACTATGCTCAATTCTATCAATTGCTCAATAGTAATTTCTTTACCGACCGTAATACTTATGCTCTCGAGAGAAGCTAGTAGTGAAACCTATGCCCCCGGGTCTATTTTCCGTCATATTAATTTTCCATCAATAAGCTATTTCTTTTGCCATTTTTATTTTTCTTTATTTACTTTGCATCTTTATCATAAAAATACCAAAAATATTATCTTATCATATCTATCAGATCTCACTTTTTCAAGTGACCGTGAAGGGATTAACAACCCCTTTATTGCGTTGGTTGCGAGGATTTTATTTGTTTGTGTAGGTGCGAGGGACTCGCGCGTGGCCTCCTACTGGATTGATACCTTGGTTCTCAAAAACTGAGGGAAATACTTATGCTACTTTGCTGCATCACCCTTTCCTCTTCAAGGGAAAACCAACGCAGTGCTCAAGAGGTAGCAAGACTCTTTATTATTTGGTTGCAGGGTTGCTTGAGAGAGACCATCTTCATCCTATGCCTCCCACGGATTGATAAACCTTAGGTCATCCACTTGATGGAAATTTGCTACTGTCCTACAAACCTCTGCACTTG
Source organism: Triticum urartu (assembly GCF_056163025.1). Lineage (NCBI taxonomy): Eukaryota > Viridiplantae > Streptophyta > Magnoliopsida > Poales > Poaceae > Triticum > Triticum urartu. The sequence goes on along the minus strand of NC_141879.1, from coordinate 335,141,538 downwards.
GAGGCCCAACAACGTCTACAAGAAGAAGGTTGTGTAGTAGACATCAAGCTCTTTTCTGGCGCCGTTTCCGGGGAGGTGAGTGCTTGAAGGTATATCTTTAGATCTTTCAATCGAATATTTTAGTTTCTTGTTTTATCACTAGTTTAGTTTATAAAAGACAATTACAAAAAATGGAATTGATTTTTCCTCATACGCTTCATCTTTTTAATATCTTTCGTGAGAATGTTGGAAAGAAAAATTATGGTCAAGTGCTAGAAGAAGAAGTCTATAAATTGTTTGGCACTAAATCTTTGAATGAGGAGCATGATTGCAATGTTGTTAGTATGAACTCCTTGAATATCCATAGTACTAATGATGATTGCACCCGTCATGATGAAAATGTCTATTATAAGCATGTCAATTTTTGTGGAGTGCATAGAGTTTGCAAGTACACACCAAATAGGGAAGATAGATTTTGCAAGAGGCATAAGTATTTGGAAACTAAATGGTTGCAATGAACATGGTCATTTAAAGCTCAAATGCAAATTGTTTCATGATCGTATCGTGTCCAAAAATTGCGATGATTTGATTTCCCTTGCACATCATTATGAACTTAGTTTGCTTTTGGGTTATGAAGAAATGAAACGTATAACTAAGCATATTCCAAAATATAACCTAGAGAAATTCCTCGATATTGATCTAGAAGAAATTCCTATGTATTGTGCGGTAAATTGCATTGAAAATCCTTATATTGCCAATTACATAAAGAAAAGAAAACAAATAGAGGATGAAAAGAATACTAATGAAAGGGAAGAGGCTTCCCAATATCCTCCTATTATTTCTTATGATGAATAACGTAACGAGGAGGAGCCTTCTATTCAATCAATTTCATCAATAAGGAGCTTCGAAAAGAGGATTGAACCCACACATGATGTGAAGAAGATAAAGAAAAAGACGGAGAAGCAAAGGCAGAGAGGTATCCCTCCCAAATGATGTTGCTCCTACTGCTCATTGCGATGATGATAATTGCTATACTATTGGTGCTATCCATACTATTATTGATGAGTGTGATTATGCTTGTGATATGAAAAGGCCCAAGCTTGGGGATGCTATGTTTGATGAGAATGAAATGTTTGAGAATATATTTGCTGCAATTAATGTTTGTCCCAAGCTTGGGGATGCTATGTTTAATGAAGATGATATTTCTATCCTCCCAAGTTTTGATATGCAAATTTGTTATGATGATAGCATGCCTCCTACTTATGATGATTATATTGATGAAAGTGGGTTTGGAAGAGTGTCAACTTTAGGAACTAATTATCCCACTATTTTGGAGGATGTTTAATCTTATTGTGATAATTATGAAAGTGGATTTGGAGAGGTCATGACTTTATTTAGTAATGATTCCACTATCTTGGAAGAGGTTTCAATTGATTATGATGAGAACAAAATTGCTACTTATGATGATTATTGTGATGATACTTATGCTATAAAAAGTAATAATTATTATATTTATAAAAGTTGTCATTATTATGATTACCCCTTTTCTGAACATTACTCTTTTAATATGGAAACAATTTATAGTATTCGAGTTTCTTATGATACTCCCGCTATTCCAAATGAGAAGAATTTTGCTTATGTGGAGAGTAGTAAATTTTCTATGCTTGCAGATCATGATAAGAATGCTCTATGTGATGGTTATATTGTTGAATTCATTCATGATTCTACTGAAAATTATTATGAGGGAGGAATATATGATTGTAGGAGTTGCAATAATATCAAGTTTCCTCTCTATGTGCTTAAAGTTTTGAAGTTATGCTTGTTTTGCCTTCCTATGCTAGTTGATTATTGTTCCCATAAGTTGTTTTCTTGAAAAATCCCTATGAATAGGAAGTGGGTTAGACTTAAATGTTCTAGTCATATTCTTCATGATCCTCTCTTTATGTTTCAATTCTTGTCTTTTATGTGAGCATCATTGAAATCATCATGCCTAGGTAGGGGCGTTAAACGATAGCGCTTGTTGGGAGGCAACCCAATTTTATTTTTGTTCCTTGCTTTTTGTTCCTGTTTAGTAATAAATAATTCCCCTAGCCTCTGTTTAGATGTGGTTTTATGCTTCTAGTTAGTGTTTGTGCCAAGTAGAACCTTTGGGAAGACTTGGGGAAAGTCTTTGCGATCTTGCTGTAAAAAACAGAAACTTTAGCGCTCACGAGATTTGCTGCTATGTTTGACTGGAGAGTTCTATTTAGTTAATTCTTTTTTCAGATGATTAATAGATAAATTCCTCACTTCCAGCAATTTATTTTAGAATTTTTGGGGTTCCATAATTATACGTTTGATCCAGCTTACTACAGACTGTTCTATTTTTGACAGATTCTGTTTTCTATGTGTTGTTTGCTTATTTTGATGAATCTATGAGTACTATCAGAGGGTATGAACCATTGATGAGTTAGAATACAGTAGATATTACACCAATATGAATTTATAATGAGTTCACTACAGTACCTAAGTGGTGATTTATTTTCTTATACTAACGGAGCTTACGAGTTTTCTGTTAAGTTTTGTGTTGTGAAGTTTTCAAGTTTTGGGTAAAGATTCCATGGATTATGGAACAAGGAGTGGCAAGAGCCTAAGCTTGGGGATGCCCAAGGCAACCCAAGGTAAAATCCAGGGACACCAAAAAGCCTAAGCTTGGGGATGCCCCGGAAGGCATCCCCTCTTTTGTCTTCGTCTATCGGTAACTTTACTTGGAGCTATATTTTTATTCGCCACATGATATGTGTTTTGCATGGAGCGTCTTGTATGATTTGAGTCTTTTCTTTCTAGTTTACCACAATCATCTTTGCTGTACACACCTTTTGGGAGAGACACACATGAATTGGAATTTATTAGAATACTCTATGTGCTTCACTTATATCTTTTGAGCTATATAGTTTTTTTGCTCTAGTGCTTCGCTTATATCTTTTAGAGCACGGCGGTGGTTCTACTTTATAGAAATAATTGATCTCTCATGCTTCAATTATATCATTTTTAGAGTCCTTTAGAACAACATGGTAATTCACTTTGGTTATAAATTTTAAATGCTAAGAGAAGTTGGATGCTTGATAGATGGTTTTGAGATATAAAGGTGGTAATATTAGGAGTATGCTAGTTGAGTAATTGTGAAATTGATGAATACTTGTGTTGAAGTTGGCAAGTCCCGTAGCATGCACGTATGGTGAACGTTATGTGACAAATTTTAAGCATGGGGTGTTTTTCGATTGCTTTCCTTATGAGTGGCGGTCGGGGACGAGCGATGGTCATTTCCTACCAATCTATCCCCCTAGGAGCATGCGCGTAGTGCTTGGTTTTGATGACTTGTAGATTTTTGCAATAAGTGTGTGAGTTCTTTATGACTAATGTTGAGTCCATGGATTATACGCACTCTCACCTTTCCACCATTGCTAGCATCTTCGGTGCTGTGCATTGCCCTTTCTCACATTGAGAAGTTGGTGCAAACTTCGTCGGTGCATCCAAACCCCGTGATATGATATGCTCTATCACACATAAGCCTCCTTATATCTTCCTCAAAACAGCCACCATACCTACCTATTATGGCATTTCCATAGCCATTCTGAGATATATTTCCATGCAACTTTCCACCATTCCATTTATTATGACACGCATCATCATTGTCATATTGCTTTGCATGATCATGTAGTTGACATCGTATTTGTAGCAAAGCCACCGTTCATAATTTTTTCATACATGTCACTCTTGATTCATCGCAATCCCAGTACACCGCTGGAGGCATTCACATAGAGTCATATTTTGTTCTAAGTATCGAGTTGTAATTCTTGAGTTGTAAGAAAATAAAAGTGTGATGATCATCATTAGAGCATTGTCCCATGTGAGGAAAGGATGATGGAGATTATGATTCCCCCACAAGTCGGGATGAGACTTCGGACGACAAAAAAGAAAAAAAAGAGAAAGAAAAGAGGCCAAAAGAATAAAGAAAGAAAGCCCAAATAAAAAAATAAAAAATAAAAAAATGAGAGAAAAAGAGAGAAGGGACAATGCTACTATCCTTTTTCCACACTTGTGCTTCAAAGTAGCACCATGATCTTCATGATAGAGAGTCTCTTATTTTGTCACTTTCATATACTAGTGGGAAATTTTCATTATAGAACTTGGCTTGTATATTCCAATGATGGGCTTCCTCAAATGCCCTAGGTCTTCGTGAGCAAGCGAGTTGGATGCACACCCACTTAGTTTCTTTGATGAGATTTCATATATTTATAGCTCTAGTGCATCCGTTGCATGGCAATCCCTACTCTTTGCATTGACATCAATTGGTGGGCATCTCCATAGCCCATTGATTATCCGCTTCAATGTGAGACTTTCTCCCTTCTTGTCTTCTCACACAACCTCAATCATCATATTCTATTCCACCCATAGTGCTATGTCCATGGCTCACGCTCATATATTGCATAAAAGTTGAAAGAGTTTGAAAAAGCTAACTATGAAACAATTGCTTGGCTGGTCATCGGGGTTGTGCATGCTGAGAGCATTTTGTGTGACGAAAATGAAGCATGGCCAAACAATATGACTTTGTAGGGATAAGTTTTCTTTGGCTATGGTATTTTGATAAGACATAATTGCTTGATTAGCATACTTGGAGTATTACTATTTTTTTATGTCAATAATAAACTTTTATCTTGAATCTTTCGGATTTGAACATTCATTCCACAATGGAGAAAAATACATTGAAGAATATTCTAGAAAGCATTCCACATAAAAAAATTTGTTTTTATCATTTACCTACTCGAGGACGAGCAGGAATTAAGCTTGGGGATGCTGACACGTCTCCAACGTATCTATAACTTTTGATTGTTCCGTGCTATTATATTATCTGTTTTGGATGTTAATGGGATTTATTTTAGACTTTTATATTATTTTTAGGACTAACCTATTAACCAGAGGCCCAGCCCAAATTGCTGTTTTTTGCCTATTTCAGTGTTTCGTAGAAAAGGAATATCAAAACGGAGTCCAAACAAAATGAAACCTTTGGAAACATGATTTTTTGAACAAACGTGATCCAGAGGACTCGGAGTGGACGTCAAGAAATCAACGAGGTGGCCACGAGGCAGGGGGCGCGCCCTCCCCCTCGTAGGCCCCTCGTAGCTCCCCTGACTGACTTCTTTCGCCTATATATGTCCATATACCCTAAAAACATCGGGGAGCAAAATAGATCGGGAGTTCCGCTGCCAGAAGCCTCCGAACCACCGAAAACCAATCTAGACCTGTTCCGGCACCTTGCCGGAGGGGGGAATCCCTCTCCGATGGCCATCTTCATCATCCGGTGCTCCACATGATGAGGAGGGAGTAGTTCACCCTCGGGGCTGAGGGTATGTACTAGTAGCTATGTGTTTGATCTCTCTCTCTCTCTCTCTCGTGTTCTTTAGGTGGCATGATCTTGATGTATCGCATGCTTTGCTACTATAGTTGGATCTTATGATGTTTCTCCCCCTCTACTCTCTTGTAATGGATTGATTTTTCCCTTTGAAGTTATCTTATCGGATTGAGTCTTTAAGGATTTGAGAACACTTGATGTATGTTTTGGTGATCAACTTGCGAGTTCCGTGACATCGTGAACTTATGCATAGGGGTTGGCACACATTTTCATCTTGACTCTCTGGTAGAAACTTTGGGGGACTCTCTGAAGTTCTTTGTGTTGGTTGAAAAGATGAATCTGAGATTGTGTGATGCATATCGTATAATCATACCCACGGATACTTGAGGTGACATTGGAGTATCTAGGTGACATTACGGTTTTGGTTGATTTGTGTATTAAGGTGTAATTCTAGTACGAACACTATGATAGATTGAACGAAAAGAATAGCTTCATGTTATTTTACTATGGACTCTTGAATAGATCGATCAAAAAGAATAACTTTGAGGTGGTTTCGTACCCTACCATAATCTCTTCATTTGTTCACCGCTATTAGTGACATCGGAGTGACTTTTTGTTGCATGTTGTGGGATAGTTATATGATCCAATTATGTTATCATTATTGAGAGAACTTGCACTAGTGGAAGTATTAACCCTAGGCCTTGTTTCCTAGCATTACAATACCGTTTGTGCTCACTTTTACCACTTGCTACCTTGCTGTTTTTATACTTCCATATTACAAAAACCATTATCTACTATCCATATTGCACTTGTATCACCATCTCTTCGACGAACTAGTGCACCTATACAATTTACCATTGTATTGGGTCTGTTGGGGACACAAGAGACTCTTTGTTATTTGGTTGCAGGGTTGCTTGAGAGAGACCATCTTCATCCTACGCATCCCATAGAATGATAAACCTTAGGTCATCCACTTGAGGGAAATTTTCTATTGTCCTACAAACCTCTGCACTTGGAGGCCCAACAACGTCTACAAGAATAAGGTTGTGTAGTAGACATCATTGATGCATCCTCCATCGCAAACATTTTGCACCTTTTTTGACAGTTTTTTACACCACCATTTGCGATTATGGCATCGCACACAGTTTCGTCGAAGGGTGTTTGATCGTAGTGTCGCGTTAGCAGCATCCTGCAGTAGTGTAGTAGGAGTAGGTTCCCCCCTTTCCTAGTCCTAGTAGTAGGAGAAGGAAGGAGAGGAAGAAGAGAAGGAAAGGGAGGCCGGACCCCCTAGCCCTAGTCCAATTCGGTTTGGGATAGGAGGGGCGCGCGCCACGCCTTCGGATGCCTCCTCTCTTCCACCAATAGGCCCATGAGATCCAATAACTTCTCGGGGGGGGGGGGGGGTTCCGGTAACCCCCGGTACTCTAAAACTTGTCTGAAACAACACGAACCATTCCGGTGTCCGAATGTAGCCTTCCAATAGATGAATCTTTATGTCTCGGCCATTTTGAGACTCCTCGTCATGTCGATCTCATCCGGGACTACGAACAACCTTTGGTCCATGAAATCACATAACTCATAATACATATCGTCATCGAACGTTAAGCGTGCGGACCCTACGGCTTCGAGAACTATGTAGACATGACCGAGACACGTCTCCGGTCAATAACCAATAGCGGAACATGGATGCTCATATTGGTTCCTATATATTCTATGAAGATCTTTATCGGTCAAACCGCATAACAACATAGCTGTTCCCTTTGTCATCGGTATATTACTTGCCTGAATTCGATCGTCAGCATCATCATACCTAGTTCAATCTCGTTACAGGAAAGTCTCTTTACTCGTTCCATAATGCATCATCACGCAACTAACTCATTAGTCATATTTCTTTCAAGGTTTATAGTGATGTGCATTACCGAGAGGGCCCAGAGATACCTCTCCGACAACCGGAGTGACAAATCCTAATCTCGATCTATGCCAACTCAACAAATACCATCAAAGACACCTGTAGAGCATCTTCATAATCACCAGTTATGTTGTGACGTTTGATAGCACACTAAGTATTCCTCTGGTATTTGGGAGTTGCATAATCTCATAGTCATAGGAACATGTATAAGTCATGAAGAAAGCAATATCAATAAACTAAACGATCATAGTGCTAAGCTAACGGATGGGTCTTGTCCATCACATCACTCTCTAATGATGTGATCCCATTCATCAAATGACAACACATGTCTATGGCTATGAAACTTAACCATCTTTGATTAATGAGCTAGTCTAGTAGAGGCATACTAGGGACACTCTGTTTGCCTATGTATTCACACATGTACTAAGTTTCCGGTTAATACAATTCTAGCATGAATAATAAACATATATCATGATGTAAAGAAATATAAATAATAACTTTATTGTTGCCTCTAGGGCATATTTACTTCAGTCTCCCACTTGCACTAGAGTAAATAATGTAGATTACATAGTAATGATTCTAACACCATGGAGTCTTCGTGATGATCATGTTTTGCTCGTGAGAGAGGCTTAGTCAACGGGTCTGCAATATTCAGATCCGCATGTATCTTGCAAATCTCTATGTCTCCCTCCTTGAATTGATCGTGGATGGAATTGAAGCGTCTCTTAATTTGCTTGGTTCTCTTGTGAAATCTGGATTCCTTTGCCAAGGAAATTGCACCAGTATTGTCACAAAATATTTTCATTGGACCCGATGCACTAGGTATGACACCTAGATCGGATATGAACTCCTTCATCCAGACTCCTTCATTTGCCGCTTCCGAAGTAGCTATGTACTCCGCTTCACACGTAGCTCCTCCATTCAATATAAATATGTATCCGTTTTGTGACTTAGAGTCATCCGGATCAGTGTCAAAGCTTGCATCGACGTAACTGTTTACGACGAGCTTTTTGTCACCTCCATAAACGAGAAACATATCCTTAGTCCTTTTCAGGTATTTCAGGATGTTCTTGACCGCTCTCTAGTGATCCACTCCTGGATTACTTTGGTACCTCCCTACTAAACTAATAGCAAGACACACATCAGGTCTAGTACACAGCATTGCATACATGATAGAACCTATGGCTAAGGCATAGGGAATGACTTTCCTTTTCTCTCTATCTTCTATAGTGGTCGGGCATTGAGTCTGACTCAACTTCACACCTTGTAACACAGGCAAGAACCCTTTCTTTGCTTAATCCATTTTGAACTTCTTCAAAACTTTATCAAGGTATGTGCTTTGTGAAAGTCCAATTAAGTGTCTTGATCTATCTCTATAGATCTTGATGCTCAATATATAAGCAGCTTTACCGAGGTCTTTCATTGAAAAATTCTTATTCAAGTATCCTTTTATGCTCTTTAGAAATTAAGTATCATTCCGATCAACAATATGTCATCCACATATAATATCAGAAATACTACAGAGCTCCCACTCACTTTCTTGTAAATACAGGCTTCTCCAAAAGTATGTATAAAACCATATGCTTTGATCGCACTATCAAAGCGTATATTCCAACTCCGAGATGCTTGCACCAGTCCATAAATGGATTGCTGGAGATTGCACACTTTGTTAGCACCTTTTGGATTGACAAAACCTTCCGGTTGCATCATAAACACCTCTTCTTTAAGATATCCATTAAGGAATGCAGTTTTGACATCCATTTGCCAAATTTCATAATCATAAAATGCGGCAATTGCTAACATGATTCGGACAGACTTAAGCAGTGTGAGAAGGTCTCATGGTAGTCAACTCCTTGAACTTGTCGAAAACCTCCTGCAACAAGTTGAGCTTTGTAGACAGTAACATTACCGTCAGTGTCAGTCTTGTTCTTGAAGATCCATTTATTTTCTATGGCTTGCCGATCATCGGGCAACTCAACCAAATTCTACACTTTGTTCTCATACATGGATCCCATCTCAGATTTCATGGCCTCAAGCCATTTTGCGGAATCTGGGCTCATCATCGCTTCCTCATAGTTCGTAGGTTCGTCATGGTCAAGTAACATGACCTCCAGAATAGGATTACCGTACCACTCTTGTGCGGATCTTGCTCTGCTTGACCTACGAGGTTCGGTAGTAACTTGATCAGAAGTTTCATGATCATCATCATTAGGTTCCTCACTAATTGGTGTAGGAATCACTGGAAATGATTTCTATGATGAACTATTTTCCAATAAGGGAGAAGGTACAGTTACCTGATCAAGTTCTACTTTCCTCCCACTCACTTCTTTCGAGAGAAACTCCTTCTCTAGAAAGGATCCATTCTTAGCAACAAATATCTTGCCTTCGGATTTGTGATAGAAGGTGTACCCAATAGTCTCCTTTGGGTATCCCATGAAGACACATTTCTCTAATTTAGGTTCGAGCTTATTAGGTTGAAGTTTTTTCACATAAGCATCGCAACCCCAAACTTTAAGAAACGACAACTTTGGTTTCTTGCCAAACCACAATTCACATGGTGTCGTTTCAATGGATTTCGATGGTGCCCTATTTAACGTGAATGCAGCCGTCTCTAAAGCATAACCCCAAAATGATAGCGGTAAATCAGTAAGAGACATCATAGATCGGACCATATCTAATAAAGTGCGGTTACGACGTTCGGACACACCGTTACGCTGTAGTGTTCCATGTGGCGTGAGTTGCGAAAATATTCCACATTGTTTCAAATGAACACCAAACTCATAACTCAAATATTCACCTCCACGATCATATCGTAGGAACTTAATTTTCTTGTTACGATGATTTTCCTTTTCACTCTGAAATTATTTGAATTTTTCAAATGTTTCAGACTTATGTTTCATCAAGTATACAAACCCATATCTGCTCAAATCATTTGTGAAGGTCAGAAAATAACGATACCCGCCACGAGCATCAACACTCATCGGACCGCATACATCAGTATGTATTATTTCCAATAAGTCGGTTGCTCGTTCCATTGTTCCGGAGAATGGAGCCTGAGTAATCTTGCCCATGAGGCGTGGTTCGCAAGCATCAAGTGATTCATAATCAAGTGATTCCAAAATCCCATCAACATGGAGTTTCTTCATGCGCTTTACACCAATATGACCTAAACAACAACACCACAAATAAGTTGCACTATCATTATTGAACTTATATCTTTTGGCTTCAATACTATGAATATGTGTACCACTACTATCGAGATTCAATAAAAATAGACCACTCATCAAGGGTGCATGACCATAAAAGATATTACTCATATAAATAGAACAACCATTATTCTTTGATTTAAATGAATAACCGTCTCGCATCAAACAAGATCAAGATATAATGTTCATGCTTAACGCTGTCACCAAATGACAATTATTCAGGTCTAATACTAATCCCGAATGTAGATGTAGAGGTAGCATGCCGACTTCGATCACATCGACTTTGGAACCATTTCCCATGCTCATCGTAACCTCGTCCTTAGCCAATCTTCGCTTAATCCATAGCCCCTGTGTCGAGTTGCAAATATGAGCAATAGAACTAGTATCAAATACCCAGGCGCTACTGCAAGAATTAGTATGGTACACATCAATAACATGTATGTCAAATATACCTTTCACTTTGCCATCCTTCTTATCCGCCAAATACCGGGGGCAGTTCTGCTTCCAGTGACCAGTCCCTTTGTAGTAGAAGCACTCAGTCTCACGCTTAGGTCTAGACTTGGGCTTCTTCACTTGAGGAGCAACTTGCTTGCCGTTCTTCTTGAATTTACCCTTCCCCTTTGCCCTTTTTCTTGAAACTAGTGGTCTTGTTAACCATCAACACTTGATGCTCCTTGATTTCTACCTCCGCAGCTTTTAGCATCGTGAAGAGCTCGGGAATTGTCTTATCCATCGCTTGCATATTATAGTTCATTCTGAAGCTTTTGTAGCTTGGTGGCAGTGATTGAAGAACTCTGTCAATGACACAATCATCAGGAAGATTAACTCCCAGTTGAGTCAAGTGGTTGTGGTACACAGACATTCTGAGTATATGTTCACTGACATAACTATTCTCCTGCATCTTCCAGCTGTAGAACTTATTGGAGACTTCATATCTCTCAATCCAGGCATTTGCTTGAAATATTAACTTCAACTCCTGGAACATATCATATGCTCCATGACGTTCAAAACGTCGTTGAAGTCCCGGTTCTAAGTTGTAAAGCATGGCACACTGAACTATCGAGTAGTCCTCAACACGCGTCTGCCAGGCATTCACAATATCCGCAGTTGCTGGCGCAGGTGGTACACCTAGCGGTGCTTTTAGGACATAATTCTTCTGTGCAACAAAGAGGATAATCCTCAAGTTATGGACCCAGTCCGTGTACTTGCTACCATCATCTTTCAACTTAGATTTCTCTAGGAACACATTAAAATTCAATGGAACAGTAGCATGGGCCATTTATCTACAACAACATAGACATGAAAAATACTATCATGTACTGTGTTCATCTTATAATGCTACCGCCATACTAAGCAAAATAAGATGTATAAAGGATAAACATAACATGCAATCAAAATAAGTGATATGATATGGCCATCATCATCTTGTCCCTTTGATCTCCATCTCCAAAGCACCATCATGATCACCATCGTCACCGGCTTGACACCTTGATCTCCATCGAAGCATCATTGTCATCTCGCCAACTATTGCTTCTACAACTATCGCTACCGCTTAGTGATAAAGTAAAGCAATTACATGGCAATTGCATTTCATACAATAAAGCGACAACCATGTGTCTCCTGCCAGTTGTCGATAACTGTTACAAAACATGATCATCTAATACAACAATTATATATCATCACATCTTGACCATAACACATCATAGCAAGCCCTGAAAAAACAAGTTAGATGTCCTCTACTTTGTTGTTGCGTGTTTTACGTGGCTACTATGGGCTTCTAGCAAGAACCGTTCTTACCTACGCATCAAAACCACAACGATTTTTCGTCAAGTGTGCTATTTTAACCTTCAACATGGACCGGGCTTAGTCACACTCAATTCAACTAAAGTTGGAGAAATAGACACCCACTAGCCACCTGTGTGCGAAGCACGTCCGTAGAACCAGTCTCATGAACGCGGTCATGTAATGTCGGTGAGGGAGTCCCGGATTAGGGGGTGTCCGGATAGCCAGACTATACCTTCGGCCGGACTCCTGGACCATGAAGATACAAGATTGAAGACTTTGTCCCGTGTCCGGAAGGGACTTTCCTTGGCGTGGAAGGCAAGCTTGGCGATACGGATATGTAGATCTCCTACCATTGTAACCGACTCTGTGTAACCCTAGCCCTGTCCAGTGTCCATATAAACCGGAGGGTCTTAGTCCGTAGGATGAACAACAATCATACCATAGGCTAGCTTCTAGGGTTTAGCCTCTCTAATCTCGTGGTAGATCTACTCTTGTACTACCCATATCATCAATTTTAATCAAGCATGACATAGGGTTTTACCTCCATCAAGAGGGCCCGAACCTGGGTAAAACATCGTGTCCCCTGCCTCCTATTACCATCCGTCCTAGACGCACATTTCGGGACCCCCTACCTGAGATCCGCCGGTTTTGACACTGACATTGGTGCTTTCACTGACAGTTCCTCTGTGTCATCACTTTTAGGCCCGATGGCCTCTCCGATCATCAACGGCGATGCGATCCAGGGTGAGACTTTTCTCCCCGGACAGATCTTCGTATTCGGCGGCTTTGCAGTGCGGGCCAATTCGCTTGGTCATCTGGAGCAGATCGAAAGCTACGCCCCTGGCCACCAGGTCAGATTTGGAAGTTTGAACTACACGCCCGACATCCGCGGAGACTTGATCTTCGATGGATTCGAGCCACGGCCGAGCGCGCCACACTGTCACGATGGGCATGATCTAGCTCTGACGCCGAACAGTGCCCTAGAGGCCGCACCTGTGTCCGCTCCGACCCCTAGCTCGGAGCCGATCACACCAATCGAGGATAGGTGGTTAGACACCGCCTCGGGGGCTGCAATCTCTATGGCGATCAAGCCGAACACCAGCCCTATCCTCTGCGAAGCCTGTGACTCCAAGGAGCCGGACTCCTCCCCTGACTCCGAGCCCTCCGCGCCCCTACCGATCGAACCCGATTGGGCGCCGATCATCGAGTTCACCGTCGCGAACATCTTTCAGCACTCGCCCTTCGGCGATATTCTGAATTCACTAAAGTCTCTCTCTTTATCAAGAGAGACCTGGCCGGACTATGGTCACCAAGGTTGGGATGCGAATGATGAAGAAATTCAAAGCCTAACCACCACCCACTTCGTAGCCACTGTCGATGATTTAACCGACATGCTCGACTTCGACTCCGAAGACATCGATGGTATGGACGCCGATGCAAGAGACGATCAAGAACCAGCGCCTATAGGGCACTGGAAAGCCACCTCGTCGTATGATATATAGATGGTGGACACCCCAAAAGAAGGCAATGGCGATGGAACAGCGGAGGATGATCCCTCCAAGAAGCAGCCTAAGCGCCAGCGTCAGCGGCGCCGCTCTAAATCCCGCCAAAGCAAAAATGGTGATTCCGGCATGGGAGATAATAACACCCCGGATAGTGCCGAAGACAACCACCTCCAGCAAGATTCAGCACAGGAGGATAGAGAAGCCAGCCCTCATGAGAGAGCGGCAGACAGAGAGGTCGAGGACAATAATTATATGCCTCCCTCCGAAGACGAGGCAAGCCTCGACGACGACGAATTTGTCGTGCCAGAGGATCCCGTCGAACAAGACCGTTTCAAACACAGGCCTATGGCCACGGCGAGCAGCCTCAAGAAAAAACAGCAACAGCTTAGAGCTGATCAAGATTTGCTAGCCGATAGATGGACTGAAGTCCTTGCGGCCGAAGAGTATGAACTCGAACGCCCCTCCAAGAGCTACCCAAAGCGCAGGTTGCTACCCTAATTAGAGGAGGAAGCACCTAAACCTACATCACCAATGCATGATGCGACCGACCGGCCACCCCGTGGCCGCGACAGAGAGGCCTCTCGGCCCTCCACTCAAGCCGCACCCCGGCGCCGCTCAAAAAATACCAAGGCATGGGAAAATGCGCCAGACCTGGGAGATATATTGGAGGAAAAGGCAAGGCAAACAAGATCGATCTACAGATCACGTGGGTGCCCCACGGCACGAGACGGTACTCGTCACGCCGGATACAGTAAATCCGGCCGGGCCGAACACAGTAGACAAAGCTCGTTTGAGCTGCGTCGTGATATAGCCCAATACAGAGGCGCCGCACACCCACTATGCTTCACAGATGAAGTAATGGATCATCAAATCCCCGAGGGTTTCAAACCCGTGAACATCGAATCATACGATGGCACAACAGATCCTGCGGTATGGATCAAGGACTATCTCCTTCATATCCACATGGCCCGCGGTGATGACCTACACGCCATCAAATACCTCCCACTCAAGCTTAAAGGACCAGCTCGGCATTGGCTTAACAGCTTGCCAGCAGAATCAATTGGTTGTTGGGAGGACCTGGAAGCCGCATTCCCCTACAATTTCCAGGGCACTTATGTGCTACCACCAGACGCCGATGACCTAAGCCACATAATTCAGCGGCCAGAGGAATCGGCCAGACAATTCTGGACACGGTTCCTAACTAAGAAAAATCAAATCGTCGACTGTCCGGATGTAGAGGCCCTAGCAGCCTTCAAGCATAACATACTCAGGGCCCTAACGACGACTATGCTAAGGATACGTCAGTTAATGCCGGATTCAAAGGCTCTAAACCCGGTCAACGGAAAAAGCCATTCAAAAAAAATACTCAGCGCCCGTCCAGTTTGGACCGAATACTCGACCGCTCATGCCAGATACATGGCACCCCCGAAAAACCAGCCAATCACACCAACAGGGATTGTTGGGTGTTCAAGCAGGCATGCAAGTTAAATGCCGAAAGCAGAGACAAGGGGCTGCATAGCGATGACTAGGAGGAGCCCCGGCTGCCGAACAACAGTGGACAGAAAGGTTTTCCCCCACATGTGCGGACGGTGAACATGATATACGCAACTCACGTCCCCAAGAGGGAGCAGAAGCGTGCGCTAAGGGACGTATACGCGATGGAGCCAGTCGCCCCAAAGTTCAACCCATGGTCTTCCTGCCCGATCACTTTTGATCGAAGGGACCACCCCACTAGCATCCGTCATGGAGGATTCGCCGCATTGGTTCTAGACCCAATTATGGACGGATTTCACCTCACCAGAGTCCTTATGGATGGCGGCAGCATCCTGAACCTGATTTACCAGGATACAGCGGAAAATGGGCATCGATCCCTCCAGGATTAAACCAACTAAAACGACCTTTAAAGGCATCATACCAGGTGTAGAGGCCAACTGTACAGGCTCAGTTACACTTGAAGTGGTCTTCGGATCTCCGGATAATTTCCGAAGCGAGGAGTTAATCTTCGACATAGTCCCATTCCGCAGTGGCTATCACACACTGCTCGGGCGAACCGCATTTGATAAGTTCAATGCGGTGCCGCACTACGCATACCTCAAGCTCAAGATGCCAGGCCCTCGAGGAGTCATCACGGTCAATGGAAACACCGAACGCTCTCTCCGAACGGAGGAGCATACGGCGGCTATCGCAGCGGAAGTACAAAGCAGCCTCTCAAGGCAATTCTCCAGTCCGGCCATTAAACGTCTGGACACCGTCAAGCGCGCCCAGAGTAAACTACAACAAGACCGCCTGGCACGTTCTGAGCAAGCGTAGCAATGCGGACCCAACCCCAACCCTCACGAACTTGCAAAACCAGTGTTGCGCATACATAACTACGCTCTGGAAATACCATGGGCAAAGGGGGAGGGGCACCATCACGGCACGCCCGAAACGTGGCTTAAACCGCACTAGGGGCTGTCGATTTCTTAATTTTCTCTTATTTTCAGGACTCCATTCTTCGGAAGGCTTGTCTGGCAGTACAATTGCCGCACAAACGATATAACCAGAGAAGCAGAAAGCTACGCCGCACTATGGAACACTAAGGTGGTCTCTATAACGAGTAGTATACCTGTTTCACATGCCATTCCGCAGCTCGCCCTTGGAAAGGACACGTTAAATAGTCCCATTGTTTGCTTATCGCACTATTTGTGTCATTCTGCTTTGATCGCAGCTTTTTTAAATAAACAATGCATAGCTTCCGTCTATTATTGCATTACTCTTTTTTACGAATATATGTTCATTAATGACATGTTGCACCTGTACACTTTGGTATGGCCAATACGCCAGGGGCTTAAGTACCCCACAATACGGTGTGAGAAGTCCGAACACTTTCACAAGTGCGGCACCCCGAACTTATAGCATTATATGCATCGGCTCCGAATCTTGTCTTGGGTCAATAGTTGGGTTTGCCCGGCTCCTATGTTTTTGTGCCTTACGTTCCGCTATATCGGCTAAGGTAGCACTAGGAGAACCACTGCGATTGTGCCCCAGTTGAGCTGGGTCGAGCACCTTAGTGGAGAAAGCTAAAACTGACTGTCATGATGAAGCGAGAGTTGGTCGCTGTTCGAGAGGTTTTTCGAGTCCCTAAAGACTTATGCCGCTTAGGGCGAGGAGCCGGCTCTGTCCGGCCAAGGCATGGATAGCGCCCCGAACTCGGTCTTCCGAATATCAGGGGCTTCGCCGAAATTTAAAATTATAGAATTCTATGGCTAAGTGAGAGTGTTCACGCATTATAGTCCGATTGCCTTGTTCGTTGGGCTGAGCGCCTCCCTCGAAGGACCCAAACATGGGAAAAAGAGCGCTCAGGTTTATCCCCGAACACCCCAGCACTAGCGGCATGGGGGCAGAAGCCGACGACTCACCATCTCTCAGAATTGATAAACAACCGCACAGAAGGTAATATTTTAAATTCCAACAGCATTGCTTAGTGCATATAAACAAGTTTTCAGTGCACAGGACAAAACGAGCAAGTTTCACTCAAAAATTACATCCCTAGAACATTCATCCGCCACAAGGCAGGCACCCTTCAGAACATCCTTATAGTAATTCTTGGGCTTGCGATGCTCTTTCCCCGGCGGTGGCCCGTCCTTCACTAGCTTCTCAGCATCCAGCTTGCCCCAGTGCACCTTAGCACGGGCAAGGGCCCTACGGGCACCTTCAATGCAGACGGAACGCTTGATGACTTTGAGCCTTGGACAGGCCTCCACCAACCGCCGCACCAGCCCGAAATAGCTCCCAGGCAGAGCCCCTCCAGGCCACAGCCGAACAATGAGGCCCTTCATGGCCTATTCGGCCGCCTTGTGGAGCTGGACCAGTTGCTTCAGCTGGTCGCTCAGGGGCACGGGGTGTCCGGCCTCAGCATACTGAGACCAGAACACCTTCTCTGTCGAGCTGCCCTCCTCGGCTCGATAGAATGCGGCGGCATCGGACACACTCCGGGGAAGATCTGCGAATGCTCCTGGAGAGCTCCGGATTCGGGTAAGTAACAAGTAACTCACGTTTATGTGTTTGCTTTGCATAAAGAATGCCTTACCCGCCGCTATCTTCTTCACCTCATCCAACTCCTAGAGGGTCTTCTGGGATTCGGCCTTGGCAGACTTGGCATTTTCAATAGCCACCGTGAGCTCGGACGCTTGCATCTTTGAGTCAAGCTCCAAACTCTCATGTTTTTCCATGAGAGCCTGGAGCTCTTGCCGCACCTTGCCAATCTCGGCCTCATACTTCTCCCGCTCGGTGCGCTCCAAGGCCGCCCTCTTCTCGGCCTCGACCAGCGCTTGCTTAAGGGTCGCCACTTCAGACGTGGCCCCTAAAATAGCCACGATAATCCTGTCATTCTTTGCAATTGCACCTTTATATATATATTTAAAAACAAGGTATTTCTTACCTTCATTGTCCTTGAGCTGCTTCTTGGCACGCCCGAGCTCTTGCTCGGACTGCTCGAGGTTCTGCTTTAGCGTGTCCACTTCCGCAGTCAGTGCGGCGGACACAAGCAGGGAAGCCTGCATATGCATATTGACTCATTTTTGTTAGACTCCTGCGAATTCTATTTGATCCTCTATTTGTCTTTTCTTCCTGAATGCCAAACAGAGCATCAGGGGCTACTGTCTATGCGGTACTATTATTTACACATTCTTTACTTACCTCAAAGCCTGTCAAAAGGCTAGTACAAGCTTCAGTCAGTCCGCTCTTGGCAGACTGAACCTTCTGGACCACCGCACTCATAATAGTGCGGTGCTCCTCATTGATGGAGGCGCCTTGGAGCGCCTCCAACATATTGTCCGGCGCCTCCTGTTGGACGGGGGCCGCCGACACGGTGGACTTGCTCCTCTTGGAAGGAGGTCCCCCGCGGGACTCTGGAACCTTTGAAGGTTCCGGAGCGGTATCCGGCCTAGAGTCGTACTTGGAGCCTTGGGGGGTTTCATCCCCTTTTCTCCTGGAGTCCGGGAGGTCGCCTTGCGACGCCTCCAGGACCACCTCCTGCCGGCTTGGAACCTGTTGGGACAACACTTCGGGGTCGTTCGTAGGGCGGGGGGAGGAAGCCGTCGGAAGCGAGTTCACATCCGACGAGTCCAGTGAGCCGCTCGACAATGCGTCGAGCCAGTCTTTGGGTGGGCTGCATAAACATATTCGACGTAAGGGAAAGATGTGCAATAAACGAATACTATGAATTACTCTGGTATCCGGATACTTACGATTTTTCCAGGGGCTTGGCCCTGGGCTGCCACTCCTCTCCGCCATCGGCGTCGGTGGAGTAGTCCGGAGGAAGGGTTTTCCCCTTCTTGGACCCTCCGGCCTCCCCAGAGAGGGCGGCCTTCCTTTTCTTCTCTCCTCCCGCTGGAGGGGAAGAGTTCTCCTATTCTTCCTCCTCGTCTTCACGGGAGGAATGCGCCTCAGAACCATCGGATGATGGATTCGACACCTCCTGGCGCCGGGCACTCTTTCGAGTCCCCGCGGCCTTTTTCGCGGCCTTCTTCTCCGGCACCACATAGGGTGCCGGAACCAGCAGCTTCGCCAAGTGAGCGTCTGCTGGGCCTTCGGGCAAAGGAGCCGGACAGTTGATCTGTCCGAACGTCACCTGCCAATCCTGTGAAAGGTAAGGGAGCTTAGATCCCGCATGGAGTCAAACTATGAAAAACCGATACCCTGTAAAAGGAAAAACCGATACCCTAGCACTAGGAGAACTACTACGATTGTGCCCCAGTTGAGCTGGGCTAAGCACCTCAGTAGAGAAAGCTAAAACTGACCGTCATGATGAGGCGAGAGCTGGTCGCTGTTCGAGAGGTTTTCGAGTCCCTAAAGACATATGCCGCTTAGAGCGAGGAATCGGCTTTGTCCGGCCTAGGCATGGATAGCGCCCCGAACTCGGTCTTCCGAACATTAGGGGCTTCGCCGAAATTTAAAATTACAGAATTCTATGGCTAAGTGAGAGTGTTCAAGCATTATAGTCCGATTGCCTTGTTCGTTGTGTTGAGCGCCTCCCTCGAAGGACCCAAGAATGGGAAAAAGAGCGCTCATGTTTATCCCGAACACCCCAGCACTCGTGGCATGGGGGCAGAAGCTGACGACTCGCCATCTCTCAAATTTGATAAACAACCACACAGAAGGTAATATTTTAAATTCAAAAGCGTTGCTTAGCGCATATGAACAAGTTTTCAGAGTACAGGATCACAAATGCGAGTTTACTCAAAAATTACATCCTTGGAGCATTCATCCGCTATAAGGCGGGCACCCTTCAGGACGCCCTCATAATACACTTCCGGGACGCGATGCTCCTTTCCCGGCGGCGGCCCGTCCTTCACCAGCTTCTCCGCATCCATCTTGCCCCAGTGCACTTTAGCACGGGCAAGCGCCCTACGGGCACCTTCGATGCAGACCGAGCGCTTGATTACTTCAAGCCGTGGACATGCATCCACCAGCCGCCTCACCAGCCCGAAGTAGCTCCCAGGCAGAGCCTCTCCAGGCCAAAGCTAAACTACGAGGCCCTTTATGGCCTGTTCGGCCACCTTGTGGAGCTCGACCATTTGCTTCAGCTGGTCGCTCAAAGGCACCAGGTGTCCGGCTTCAGCATACTGAGACCAGCACACCTTCTCCGTCGAGCTCCCCTCCTCGGCTCGGTAGTAGGCGGCGGCATCAGACGCACTGCGGGGCAAATCTGCGAATGCTCCTGGAGAGCTCCAGACTCGGGTAAGTAACAAGTAATTCACTTTCACGTGCTTGCTTTATCGCTTTAATTTCTTGGAGGGATTTCTGGGCTTCGGCCTTGGCAGACTTCGCGCTTTCGAGGGCTGCCGCAAGTTCGGATGCTTGCGTCTTTGAGTCAAGCTCCAAACTCTCGTGTTTTTTCACGAGAGCCTGGAGCTCTTTCTGCACCTCCTCCACCCGCGCCTCCTGCTTCCCTCCCTCTGTGCGCTCCACGGCCGCTCTGTTTTCGACCTCGGACAGCACTTGCTTAAGGGTTGCCACCTCGGTTGTGGCCCCTATAATAGCACGTTGATCCTATCATTTTTTGCAACCACATCTTCTCTATATACATGCGCAAGGTATTACTTACCTTCCTTCTCCTCGAGTTGCCTCTTGGCATGGCCGAGCTCGTTCTCGGACCGCGCAAGGTTTTGCTTCAGCGTATCCACCTCCGCAGTCAGTGCGACGGAGGCCAGCAGTGAAGCCTATATACGCATATTGACTTGATTATGTTAGACTCCTACGAATGTTATTAGATCCTCTATTCGGCTAATCTTTCCGAACGCCGAACAGAGCATCAGGGGCTACTGTCTATGCGGTAATATTTTTATTCTTTACTTACCTCAAACCCTGTTAGAAGGCTGGCACAGGCTTCAGTCAGTCCGCTCTTGGCGGACTGAACCTTCTCGATCACCGCACTCATAATAGTGCGGTGCTCCTTGTTGATGGAGGCGCCTTTAAGCACCTCCAGCAAATTGTCTGGTGCCTCCGGTTGGACGGAGGTCACCGGCTCGGTAGGCTTGCTCCTCTTGGAAGGAGGCTGCCTACCAGAGCCCGAAACCGTTGAAGGTTCCGGCGCGGTGTCTGGCTCAAGGCCGGACTCGGGGCCCTTGGGGGTTTTATCCCCTTTGCGCTTGGAGTCCGGGAGGTCGCCTTGCGGAGCCTCCAGGACCACCTCCTCCTGGCTTGGAACCTGTTGGGACAGCACCTCGGCGTCGTCCGTAGGGTGGGGGGAGGTAGCGGGCGGAAGTGAATTCACTTCTGACGAATCCAGGGAGCCGCTCGACGTCTCGTCGAGCTCGGCCTTGGGCGGACTGCATAGTCATATTCGGCGTAAGGAGGAGCTGTGCAAGAAAGGAACACTATGAATTGCTCTGGTGTCTGAATACTTACGATCTCGCCAGGGGCTTGGCCCTGTGCGGCCACTCCTCTTCGCTGTCGTCGGCGTTGGTGGAGTAGTCCAGAGGAGGGGTCTTCCCCTTCTTGGACCCTTCGGCCTCCCCAGTTAGGGCGGCCTTCCTTTTCTTCCCTCCCCCGCTGGAGGGGGAGAGGTCTCTTCTTCCTCCTCCTCGTCTTCACGGGAGGAGTGCGCCTTGGAGTCGTCGGATGATGAATCCGACACCTCCTGGCGCAGGGCACTCTTTCGAGTCCCTGTGGCCTTCTTCTTGGCCTTCTTCTCCGGCACCACATAGGGTGCCGGAACTAGCAGCTTCGCCAAGCGAGTGTTCGCTGGGCCTTCGGGCAAAGGAGCCGGACAGTTGATCTGTCCGGACGTCTCCTGCCAATCCTGTCAAAGGTAAGGGAGCTTAGATCCCGCATGGAGTCAAACTATGAAAAACTAATACACTGTAAAAGGTAAAAACACTTACCGCACGAGCGCGACGCTGCATGCTGAATCCGCGATCCTCGGTAGCGGATGCGGGGGCCTCGGCGCCCTTGAAAAGCACGTTCCAGGCATCTTCGTACGTCTTGTCGAAGAGCCTGCTCAGAGTTCGGTGCTGCGCTGGGTCGAACTCCCACAGGTTGAAAGCCCGTTGTTGACACGGGAGGATCCGGCGGATGAGCATAACCTGGACTACGTTGACAAGTTTGAGCTTCTTGTCCACCAGGGTTTGGACGCATGTTTGGAGTCCGGTCAGCTCTCCTTCTTTACCCCATGACAGGCCCGTCTCTTTCCAGGAGGTGAGCCGCGTAGGGGGTCCGGATCGGAACTCGGGGGCTGCGACCCATTCAAGGTCGTGCGGCTCGGTGATGTAAAACCACCCCGATTGCCACCCCTTTAGGGACTCCACGAAGGAGCCCTCGAGCCATAGGACGTTGGGCATCTTGCCCACCATGGCGCCTCCGCACTCCGCCTGGGTGCCGCGCACCACCTTCGACTTGACATTGAAAGTCTTGAGCCATAGGCCGAAATGGGGGCGGATGCAGAAGAAAGCCTCGCACACGACGATAAACGCCGAGATATTGAGGACAAAGTTCGGGGCCAGATCGTGGAAATCCAGGCCATAGTAGAACATGAGCCCCCGGACAAATGGGTGGAGAGGGAAGCCCAGTCCGCGAAGGAAATGGGGGAGGAACACCACCATCTCATGGGGCCTAGGGGTGGGGATGAGCTGCCCCTCTTCGGGAAGCCGGTGCACAATGTCGTTAGACAAGTATCCAGCCTTCCTCAGTTTTTTATGTGTCCCTCCGTGACGGAGGAGACCATCCACTTGCCTCCCGCCCTGGACATGACTGGAGAAGGTTCAGGTGGGGTGTGCAGACTTGGGCGCTGGAGCTCGAGTGCGCAGAAATGGATATGCAACGGAGGAAGAAGGCATGGATGAAAAGGTGGATCCTTATCCCCTTATATGGGTAGACGCGACTATGCGTCCCCACCAGCCTGGTAAAACTCGCTTATCTCCCGAGCACCGTAATCAATGGCGCGGTTGGGTTACCCACGCCCGTATTGATAAGAATCCTGGAATAAGGGGACACGATCTCTGCTTTGACAAGACGCGCCAAGGAAACCGCCTCGCTAAACGCGCTGAGGTGGGATAGTAAAACGATTCGAATAAAGACTTGGCCGTGGTGTGATGTCATGCTATGGAATACGTCAGCAGATTAGATTTGTGTAAATATTATTCTCTCTATGGAAATATGTGGAAACTTATTTTGCAGAGCCGGACACTACCTTTGTGTTCAAAATCTTCTATGAAGTACTTGGAGGAGGAACCCGCCTTGCAATGCCGAAGACAATCTGCGCGCCGGACTCGTCGTCATTGAAGCCTGGTTCAGGGGCTACTGAGGGAGTCCCGGATTAGGGGGTGTCTGGATAGCCGGACTATACCTTCGGCCGAACTCCTGGACTATGAAGATACAAGATTGAAGACTTCGTACCGTGTCCGGAAGGGACTTTCCTTGGCGTGGAAGGCAAGCTTGGCGATACGGATATGTAGATCTCCTACCATTGTAACCGACTCTGTGTAACCCTAGCCCTCTCCGATGTCTATATAAACCGGAGGGTCTTAGTCCGTAGGACGAACAACAATCATACCATAGGCTAGCTTCTAGGGTTTAGCCTCTCTGATCTCGTGGTAGATCTACTCTTGTACTACCCATATCATCAATGTTAATCAAGCAGGACGTAGGGTTTTACCTCCATCAAGAGGGCCCGAACCTAGGTAAAACATCGTGTCCCCTGCCTCCTGTTACCATCCGGCCTAGACGCACAGTTCGGGACCCCCTACCCGAGATCCGCCGGTTTTGACACCGACAGTCGGTCTGGGCCGCTTCATCCAACAATACCGCCGAATCAAAGTATGACATGCTGGTAAGCAGTATGACTATTATTTCCCACAACTCTTTGTGTTCTACTCGTGCATATAACATCTACGCATACACCTGGCTCCGACGCCACTATCGGGGAACACAGTATTTCAAAATTTTCCTACGATCATGCAAGATCTATCTAGGAGATGCATATCAATGAGAGGGGAGAGTCTGTCCACGTACCTTCGTAGACCGAAAGCGGAAGAGTTAAGTAACGCGGTTGATGTAGTCGAACGTCTTTGCGATCCAACCGATCAAGTACCGAACGCACGGCACCTCCGTGATCTGCACACGTTCAGCTTGGTGACGTCCCTCGTACTCTTGATCCAGCTGACGCCGAGGGTGAGTTTCGTCGGCATGGCGGTGTGTTGACGGTGATGATGAAGCTACCGACGCAGGGCTTCGCCTAAGCACTACGACAATATGATCTAGGTGGAAAACTATGGAGGGGGTACCGCACACGGCTAAAGATCAACCTGTGTGTCTATGGGGTGCCCCCCTCCCCATATATAAAGGAGGGGAGGAGGAGGGCCGGCCAAAAGGGGCGCGCCCAAGGGGGGGTGGGAATCCTACTCCTAGTAGGAGTAGGTTCCCCCCTTTCCTAGTCCTAGTAGGAGAAGAAGGAAGGAGAGGAAGACAAGAAGGAAAGGTGGGCCGCCCCCTATCCCTAGTCCAATTTGGTTTGGGCTAGGGGGGCGCGCGCCACACCTTGGCCTTCCTCCTCTCTTCCACCACTAGGCTCATGAGGCCCAATAACTTCCTGGGGGAGGGGGGTTCTGGTAACCCCTGATACTCCAAAACTTATCCGAAAGAACGCGAACCATTCCTGTGTCCGAATGTAGCCTTCCAATATATGAATCTTTATGTCTCGACCATTTTTATTCTCCTCTTCATGCCGATCTCATCCAGGACTCCGAACAACCTTCGGTACATCAAAACACATAACCCATAATACATATCGTCATCGAACGTTAAGTGTGCAGACTCTACGGGTTCGAGAACTATGTAGACATGACCGAGACACATCTCTGGTCAATAACCAATAGCGGAACTTGGATGCTCATATTGGTTCCTACATATTCTACGAAGATCTTTATCGGTCAAACCACATAACAACATATGTTGTTCCCTTTGTCATCGGTATGTTGCTTGCCCGAGATTCGATCGTCGGTATCATCATACCTAGTTCAATCTCGTTACCATCAAGTCTCTTTACTCGTTCCGTAATGCATCATCCCGCAACTAACTCATTAGTCACATTGCTTGCAAGTCTTATAGTGATGTGCATTACCGAGAGGGCCCAGAGATACCTCTCCGACAATCGGAGTGACAAATCCTAATCTTGATCTATGCGAACTCAACAAATACCATTGGAGACACCTGTAGAGCATCTTTATAATCACCCAGTTACGTTGTGACGTTTGATAAGACACTAAGTGTTCCTCCGATATTTGGGAGTTGCATAATCTCATAGTCATAGGAACATGTATAAGTCCTGAAGAAAGCAATAGCAATAAACTAAATGATCATAGTGCTAAGCTAACGGATGGGTCTTGTCCATCACATCATTCTCTAATGATGTGATCCCGTTCATCAAATGACAACACATGTCTATGGCTATGAAACTTAACCATCTTCGATTAACCAGCTAGTCTAGTAGGGGCATACTAGGGACACTCTGTTTGTCTATGTATTCACACATGTACTAAGTTTTCAGTTAATAAAATCTAGCATGAATAATGAACATTTATCATGATGTAAGGAAATATAAATAACAACTTTATTATTGCCTCTAGGGCATATTTCCTTCAAGTCCTGGGAAAAGAGAAGAATCAAAAGGAGGAAGAGAGGAATAAGCCCGCCGTAATCCAGATTTGAGTGCATAACTTGTGCTTGGTCTACCACATAAGCCATGCCGACGTTGAGTGCGAGCATTTTAAGAACTTCCTCAGGGGCGGCAAAGTCAAATTTGTTTCTATAGACTTTACGAACGACAAAGAAGTCCTGCGTCGGATAGGCCTCATTGTAGGCGAGCCCTTCGACCTCCAAAGGAGTGTGCTGGTCTCCTGCCGCCAGCCTTCAATGCTGACCCTGGCAGCAGCCATGGTTGATCCTTCGTACGGTAAACTGACGAAACCTCCGCCCAAGCTTCATCATGCATGGCAATGGAATGTACAAGATATACACCACATGAATTACACTACAATGGATGCCTACCTTTGTTTCAGTATCTACAAGGGTTGGATGAAGAGCTAGAGCCAAGTGTGCGGTTCAAGCAAAGAAGTATCGGCCAATAGGAAGAGGGGCAAGGACGAAGTCGAGCACATGGACGAGGAGTCCGAGTAAGGTGGCAGCGTCGTCGCTCATGGTGGTCGTAATGCAGTGTCTACTGGATTAGTTGCTTCGTTTAATTTCAGGGTACTTAGTTTTATTTTAGGGGTGTGTTGTGTTGAGCCCCCAACAGAACTATGTTATGTTCCTTCTCATTACATTAATTCTTCAGTATGTACATCCTAGTATTTCTTATAGTTCATCTTGTAGTTGGTAGTACTACCACTAGTTTCTTCACACTATATACGTACAATATATATGGCCAACATCATATAGCCAGCA
The DNA here is from genome assembly GCF_056163025.1 of Triticum urartu. NCBI lineage: Eukaryota > Viridiplantae > Streptophyta > Magnoliopsida > Poales > Poaceae > Triticum > Triticum urartu. Next base: position 335,114,841 of record NC_141879.1, on the reverse strand, counting down.
GTTTAGTTGTCAAAGAATTTCAGGGTGCTTAGTTTTATTTGGGGGGGTGCTGCTCTGGACACCATTATTGTGACTCAAATATATTTTGCCATGTTATAATGACATAAATACCTATGGCCATGCTACGTCTCCAACGTATCTATAATTTTTGATTGTTCCATGCTATTATATTATCTGATTTGGATGTTTAATGGGATTTAATATACCGTTTTATATTGTTTTTGGGACTAACCTACTAACCAAAGGCCCAGTGCAAATTGTTGTTTTTTTTTGCCTATTTCAGTGTTTCGCAGAAAAGGAATATCAAAGGGAATCCAAACTGAATGAAACCTTTGGGAGAGTTATTTTTGGAACAAACATGATCCAGGACACTTGGAGTGGACGTCAAGAAAGAAGCGAGGAAGCCACGAGGTAGGAGGGTGTGCCCAGGGGGGTAGGCGCGCCCCCCACCCTCCTGGGCCCCTCGCAGCTCCACCGACGTACTTCTTCCTCCTATATATACCCATATACCCCAAAAACATCCAGGAGCACCACGAAACCCTATTTCCACCACCGCAACCTTCTGTACCCGTGAGATCCCATCTTGGGGCCTTTTTCGGCGCTCCGCCGGAGAGGAAATCGATCAGGGAGTGCTTTTACATCAACACCATACCCTCTCCAATGATGTGTGAGTAGTTTACCACAGACCTTCTGGTCCGTAGTTATTAGGTACATGGGTTCTTCTCTCTCTTTGGATCTCAATACAAAGTTCTCCTCGATTCTCTTGGAGATCTATTAGAAGTAATTCTTTTTGCAGTGTGTTTGTCGAGATCCGATGAATTGTGGGTTTATGATCAAGATTATCTATGAACAATATTTGATTCTTCTCTGAATTCTTTTATGCATGATTTAATATCTTTGCAAGTATCTTCGAATTATCAGTTTGGTTTTGCCTACTAGATTGATCTGTCTTGCAATGGGAGAAGTGTTTAGCTTTGGGTTCAATCTTGCGGTGTCCTTTCCCAGTGACAGTAGGGGCAGCAAGGCACATATTGTATTGTTGCCATCGAGGATAAAAAGATGGGGTTTATATAATATTGCTTGATTTTATCCCTCTACATCATGTCATCTTGCCTAATGCCTTACTCTGTTCTTATGAACTTAATACTCTACATGAATGCTGGATAGCGGTCAATGTGTGGAGTAATAGTAGTAGATGCAGAATCGTTTCGGTCTACTTGTCGCAGACGTGATGCCTATATACATGATCATGCCTAGATATTCTCATAACTATGCGCTTTTCTATCAATTGCTCGACAGTAATTTGTTCACCCACCGTAGAATTTGCTATCTTGAGAGAAGCCACTCGTGAAACCTATGGACCCCAGGTCTATCTTCCATCATATTATTTTCCTATTTACTTACTATTTCCATAGTTGTTTATTTTGCAATCTTTATTTTCCAATCTATATAATAAAAATACCAAAAATATTTATCTTATTATCTCTATCAGATCTCACTTTCATAAGTGATCGTCAAGGGATTGCCAACCCCTTTATCGTGTTGGTTGCGAGGTTCTTGTTTGTTTGTGCAGGTAGTAGGGACTTGCGTGTTACCTCCTACTGGATTGATACCTTGGTTCTCAAAACTGAGGGAAATACTTAGGCTAGTTTGCTGCATCACCCTTTCCTCTTCAATGGGAAAACCAACGCAAGCTCAAGAGGTACCAAGAAGGATTTCTGGTGCCATTGCCGGGGATATCAACACACAAGTCAAGACATACCAAGTACACATCACAAACTCTTATACCTCACATTACATTATTTGCCACTTGCCTCTTGTTTTCCTCTCCCCCACTTCACCCTTGCTGTTTTATTCCCCCTCTTTTCCATTCGCCTTTTTTGCTTGCTTCTTGTGTGCTTGCGTGTTGGATTGTTTGTCACGATGGCTCAAGATAATACTAATCTATGTGACTTGTCCAATACCAACAATAATGATTTTATTATCACTCCGATTGCTCCTCTTACCGATGCTGAATCTTGTGAAATTAATACTACTTTGCTGAATCTTGTCATGAAAGATCCGTTTTCTGGCCTTCCTAGTGAAGATGCCGCTACCCATCTAAACAACGTTGTTGATTTGTGTGATATGCAAAAGAAGAAATATGTGGATAATGATATAGTTAAATTGAAGCTATTTCCGTTTTCTCTTAGAGATCTTGGTAAAACTTGGTTTTCATCTTTGCCTAAAAATAGTATTGATTCATGGAATAAGTGCAAAGATGCTTTTATCTCTAAGTATTTTCCTCCCACTAAGATCTTCTCTCTTAGAAATGATATTATGAATTTTAAACAACTTGATCATGAGCATGTTGCACAATCTTGGGAGAGGATGAAATTAATGATACGTAATTGCCCTACTCATGTATTAAACTTATGGATGATCATACAAAAAATTTATGCTGGATGGAATTTTGCTTCTGGAAATCTTTTAGATTCGGCTGCGGATGGCACTTTTATGGAAATCACTTTAGGAGAAGCTACTAAACTCCTAGATAATATTGTGGTTAATTATTCTCAATGGCACACTGAAAGATCTACTAGTAAAAAAGTTCATGCTATAGAAGGAATTAATGTTTTGAGTGGAAAGATGGATGAACTTATGAAATTGTTTGCTAATAAGAGTGTTTCTTCTAATCCTAATGATATGCCTTTGTCCACTTTGATTAAGAATAATAATGAATCTATGGATGTGAATTTTGTTGATAGGAACAATTTTTGTAACAATGCCTATAGAGAAAACTTTAATCCTAGTCTGTTTCCTAGTAATTCCTCTAATAATTATGTTAACTCCTACAACAACTCTTATGGAAATTTTAATAAGATGCCCTCTTATTTTGAGACTAGTGTTAAAGAATTTATGATTTCGCAAAAGAATTTCAATGCTTTGCTTGAAGAAAAATTGCCTAAGATTGATGAGTTGGCTAGGAACGTGGATAGAATTTCTCTTGATGTTGATTCTTTTAAACATAGATCTATTCCACCTAAGCATGATATCAATGAGTCTCTCAAAGCCATGAGAATTTCCATTGATGAGTGCAAAGAAAGAACCGCTAGGATGCGTGCTAAAAAGGATTGACTTATTAAAGCATGTTCTTCTAGATTTCATGATAATAAGGATGAAGATCTAAAAGTGATTGATGTGTCTCCTATTAAATCTTTGTTTTTAAATATGAATCTTGATAATGATGGGACTGGAGCTGAGTCAACTTTAGTTAAAAGGCGTCCCAATGATTCGGAGTTTTTAGATCTTAATGCAAAAATTAATAAAAGTGGGATTGAAGAGGTCAAAACTTTACATAGCAATGAATCCACTATTTTGAATTTCAAGGGATTTAATTATGATAATTTCTCTTTGATAGATTGTATTTCCTTGTTACAATCCGTTCTAAATTCTCCTCATGCTTATGATCAAAATAAAGCCTTTACCAAACATATCGTTGATGCTTTAATGCAATCTTATGAAGAAAATCTTGAATTAGAAGTTTCTATCCCTAGAAAACTTTATGATGAGTGGGAACCTACTATTAAGATTAAAATTAACGATCATGAATGCTATGCTTTATGTGATTTGGGTGCTAGTGTTTCCATGATTCCAAAAACTTTGTGTGATGTGTTAGGTTTCCGTGAATTTGATGATTGTTCTTTAAATTTGCATCTTACGGATTCCACTATTAAGAAACCTATGGGAAGGATTAATGATGTTCTTATTGTTGAAAATAGGAATTATGTGCCCCTAGATTTCATTGTTCTTGATATAGATTGCAATCCTACATGTCCTATTATTCTTGGCAGACCTTTCCTTAGAACGATTGGTGCAATTATTGATACGAAAGAAGTAAATATTAGATTCCAATTTCCGTTGAGGAAAGGTATGGAAAAATTTCCTAGGAAGAAAATTAAATTACCTTATCAATCTATTATGAGATCCACTTAAGGATTGCATGCCAAAGATGACAATACCTAGATCTATTCTTGTTTTTATGCCTAGCTAGGGGCGTTAAACGATAGCACTTGTTGGGAGGCAACCCAATTTTATTTTTGTTTCTTGTTTTTTGTTACTGTTTAGTAATAAATAATTTATCTATCTTCTGTTTAGATGTGATATTATGTTTCTAATTAGTGTTTGTGCTAAGTAGAACCTTTGGGAGGACTTGGGGGAAGTCTTTGCGATCTTGCTGTAAAAAATAGAAACTTTAGCGCTCACGAGATTTGCTGCCATTTTTTACTGGAAAGTGCGATTAGGTTGATTATTTTTGAAGATGATTAATAGACAAATTCCTCACTCCACCACTTTATTTCAGAATTTTTTGGGGTTACAGAAGTATTTGAAACCTACAGATTACTATAGACTGTTCTGTTTTTCACATATTCTGTTTTTTGTGTGTTGTTTGCTTATTTTGATGAATCTATGTCTAGTATCGGGGGGTATGAACCATACAGAAGTTGGAATACAGTAGGTTTAACACCAATATAAATAAAGAATGAGTTCATTATAGTACCTTGAAGTGGTGGTCCGTTTTCTTATACTAATGAAGCTCATGAGATTTTCGGTTGAGTTTTGTGTTGTGAAGTTTTCAAGTTTTAGGTAAAGATTTGATGGATTTTGGAACAAGGAGTGCCAAGAGCCTATGTTTGGGGATGCCCAAGGCACCCCAAGGTAAAATTCAAGGACAACAAAAATCCTAAGCTTGGGGATGCCCCGGAAGGCATCCCCTCTTTCGTCTTCGTCCATCGGTAACTTTACTTGATGCTATATTTTTATTCACCACATGATATGTGTTTTGCTTGGAGCGTCTTGTATGATTTGAGTCTTTCCTTTTTAGTCTACCACAATCATCCTTTCTGTACACATATTTTGGAGAGATACACATGAAACGGAATTTATTAGAATACTCTATGTGCTTCACTTATATATTTTGAGCTAGATAATTTTGCTCTAGTGCTTCACTTATATCTTTAAGGGCCCGGTGGTGGTTTTATTTTATAGAAATTATTGATCTCTCATGCTTCACTTATATTATTTTGAGAGTCTTTTAGAATAGCATGGTAATTTTCTATGGCTATAAAATTAGTCCTAATATGATAGGCATCCAAGATGGGTATAATAAAAACTTTCATAAAAAGTGCATTGAATACTATGAGAAGTTTGATACTTGATGATTGTTTTGAGATATGAAAATGGTGATATTAGAGTCATGCTAGTTGAGTAGTTGTGAATTTGAGAAATACTTGTTCTAAAGTGTGTGATTCCCGTAGCATGCACGTATGGTGTACCGTTATGTGATGAAGTCGGAGCATGATTTATTTATTGATTTTCTTCCTTATGAGTGGCGGTCGGGGACGAGCGATGGTCTTTTCCTACCAATCTATCCCCCTAGGAGCATGCGGTAGTACTTTGTTTCGATAACTAATAGATTTTTGCAATAAATATGCAAGGTCTTTATGACTAATGTTGAGTCCATGGATTATACACACTCTCACCCTTCCACCATTGCTAGCCTCTCTAGTACCGCGCAACTTTCGCCGGTACCATAAACCCACCATATACCTTCCTCAAAATAGCCACCATACCTACCTATTATGGCATTTCCATAGCCATTCCGAGATATATTGCCATGCAACTTTCCACCATTCCGTTTGTTATGACACGCTTCATCATTGTGATATTACTTTGCATGATCATGTAGTTGACATCGTATTTGTGGAAAATTCACCCTTATAATTCTTTCATACATGTCACTCTTGATTCATTGCACATCCTGGTACACTAATGGAGGCATTCACATAGAGTCATATTTTGTTCTAAGTATCAAGTTGTAATTTTTTGAGTTGTATGTAAATAAAAGTGTGATGATCATCATTATTAGAGCATTGTCCCATGTGAGGAAAGGATGATGGAGACTATGATTCCCCCACAAGTCGGGATGAGACTCCGGACGAAAATAAAAGAATAAAAAAGAGTGGCCATAGCAAAAATAGAAAAATGCCCAAATAAAAAAATGAGAGATAAAGAGAGAAGGGACAATGTTACTATCCTTTTACCACACTTGTGCTTCAAAGTACCACCATGATCTTCATGATAGAGAGTCTCCTATGTTATCACTTTCATATACTAGTGGGAATTTTACATTTTAGAACTTGGCTTGTACATTTCAATGATGGGCTACCTCAAAATGCCCTAGGTCTTCGTGAGCAAGCGAGTTCGATGCACACCCACTTAGTTTCTTTTGTTGAGCTTTCATACACTTATAGCTCTAGTGCATCCGTTGCATGGCAATCCCTACTCACTCACATTGATATCTATTGATGGGCATCTCCATAGCCCATTGATACGCCTAGTAGATGTGAGACTATCTTCTCCTTTTTGTCTTCTCTACAACCACCATTCTATTCCACCTATAGTGCTATATCCATGGCTCACGCTCATGTATTGCGTGAAGATTGAAAATGTTTGAGAACATCAAAAGTATGAAACGATTGCTTGGCTTGTCATCGGTGTTGTGCATGATTAAATACTTTGTGTGATGAAGATAGAGCATAGCCAGACTATATGATTTTGTAGGGATAACTTTCTTTGGCCATGTTATTTTGACAAGACATGATTGCTTTGTTAGTATGCTTGAAGTATTATTATTTTTATGTCAATATTAAACTTTTGTCTTGAATCTTTCGGATCTGAATATTCATTCCAAAATAATGAAAATTATATTTAGAATTATGCTAGGTAGCATTCCACATCAAAAATTCTGTTTTTGTCATTTACCTACTCGAGGACGAGCAGGAATTAAGCTTGGGGATGCTTGATACGTCTCCAATGTATCTATAATTTTTGATTGTTCCATGCTATTATATTATCTGTTTTCGATGTTTAATGGGCTTTAATATACCTTTTTATATTATTTTTGGGACTATGCTACTAGCCAAAGGCCCAGCGCAAATTGCTGTTTTTTGCCTATTTAAGTGTTTCGTAGAAAAGGAATATCAAATGGAATGAAACCTTCGGGAGAGTTATTTTTGGAACAAACGTTATCCGGGAGACATGGAGTGGACGTGAAGAAAGAATCAAGGAGGCCACGAGGCAGGAGGGCGTACCCAGGGGTGTAAGCGCACCCCCACCCTCATGGGCTCCTCGCAGCTCCACCGACGTACCTCTTCCTCCTATATATACCCATATACCATGAAAACATCCAAGAGCACCATGAAACCATATTTCCACCGCCGCAACCTTCTGTACCTGTGAGATCCCATCTTGGGGCCTTTTCCGGCGCTCCGCCGGAGGGGGAATCGATCACGGAGGGCTTCTACATGAACACCATAGCTACTCCGATGATGTGTGAGTAGTTTACCACAGACCTTCAGGTACATAGTTATTAGCTACATGGCTTCTTCTCTCTCTCTTCGGATCTCAATACAAAGTTCTCCTCAATTCTCTTGGAGATCTATTCGATGTAATTCTTTTTTGTGGTGTGTTTGTCGAGATTTGATGAATTGTGGGTTTATGATCAAGATTATCTATGAACAATATTTGATTCTTCTCTGAATTCTTTTATGCATGATTTAATATCTTTGCAAGTCTCTTCGAATTATCAGTTTGGTTTGGCCTACTAGATTGATCTTTCTTGCAATGGGAGAAGTGCTTAGCTTTGGGTTCAATCTTGCGGTGTCCTTTCCCAGTGACAGCAGGGGCAGCAAGGCACGTATTGTATTGTTGCCATCGAGGATAGAAAGATGGGTTTTATATCATATTGCTTGAGTTTATCCCTCTACATCATGTCATCTTGCCTAATGTGTTACTCTGTTCTTATGAACTTAATACTCTAGAAGCATGCTGGATAGCGGTCGATGTCTGGAGTAATAGTAGTAGAGGCAAATCATTTCGGTCTACTTGTCGCGGACGTGATGCCTATATATGATCATGCCTATATATTCTCATAACTATGCGCTTTTCTATCAATTGCTCGATAGTAATTTGATCACTCACCGTAGAATTTTCTATCTTGAGAGAAGTCACTAGTGAAACCTATGGCCCCCGGGTCTATCTTCCATCATATTATTTTCCTATTTACTTGCTATTTCCATAGTTGTTTATTTTATAATGTTTATTTTCCAATCTATATAATAAAAATACCAAAAATATTTATCCTATTATCTCTATCAGATCTCACTTTCGTAAGTGACCATGAAGGGATTGACAACCCCGTTATCGGTTGGTTGCGAGGTTCTTGTTTGTTTGTGCAGGTACTAGGGACTTGTGTGTTACCTCCTACTGGATTGATACCTTGGTTCTCAAAACTGAGGGAAATACTTACGCTACTTTGCTGCATCACCCTTTCCTCTTCAAGGGAAAAACCAACGCAAGCTCAAGAGGTAGCAGACCAACATGCCAGCTCTCCCTCTATCTCACTACAGTACAATAAAGTTTGGGGCCTACTTGATCCCAACAACGTTCTTATTTTCCTGGAAAATTATTCTCTTAGTTACTCCTGACAAGTGGGGCCACATTTATCATTGTGAGAATCGGCTTATTTTTGTCATATAACATGGTCAACGGGTTTGACATGAAAATAACAACGTCTAATGGCATTTTTGAGCAAACATCTAACGGAATGATGGCATTTTGGAGATATCTAATTGCATTTTTGAGCAAGCATCTCACGAATCGATGGCATTTTTGAGTAGTTGTAACTTCTAATGGCAAAACTGAGTAGTGATACACAACTAGTGGCATAAATAATAAGAACCCCATAATTAAATAGGTATGCTAATTTCTTTAATAGAATTTAGCACCCCATTTAAGCACGTACTAGCTTTTTTAATAGCACTATATGCATAATTTGGCGACGAGCACTCTCTATATGTACCACCTTTTTTCTTTAATTTCATCTTGTTAGTTTTGCTCCAATGCGTAATCCATCAATACTACTACTGTACAAAAGTATACATTTTTTAAAAGGCTAGAGGACGGGTAGTCTTGCTTGGTCGGTTTCACGAGAGGCGAGGGCCTTTGGGATTTGACAGCTCATTACTGCTGGAAGGCGGGGCCTCGTGATTTGACTGCTCGTATAAATGTTGCCGATGACCCGAGGAGGATCAAAGAACTGTGCGGTATGCTCAAGTTTTCTAGTGGAGTACGAGTACGACGGAGGAGCACGAAACACGGCAGTCGACTGCCATATGGCGATAAAAATGATCTAATTTGCTTGTCATTGATCCCACGGCACCGCTCATCGTTAGCATTGTTCTATTCATGCCTCGCAGAGAACATGACGCGTGCGGCGAAACACCTGAGACATAAGAAGAAACATCTTTGCTTCATGCATGTACTACCAGTGTGCCTGAGAGAGGACGAGTACATTCTTCTGGAACCAGCAGCACATCACTGTGATCAATCCACACAAGGAGGATGCGACAACGCCTTCACATGTGCCACGTGGCTTCATGAACTGAAAGAGAGACACTGTGTAGCATTCCACTGTAATTCTAATTTACGTGTTTTGCACATACTGGAAGTACTAGTAAGGTACACATGCATTGCACGCATTAGATTTAGCAACCAAATTATGAATAAATACCACACTATAGCATGTAAGCTTTGAGTCATATATGCATGATGTAGATGTTTGTTTAATTCTTATAGTTCATCTCATTCAAAATCAATTAGTGAGGTATAGATTGATCAATTATAGTTCATCTCAACCAAATTTAGGGCCTCTTTGATTCATAGGATTTCCAAAACACGGGAATAGGAAAAACAAGGGATTAGAGTGGAATGTCGTCTTGAATCCTACAGGATCGTACGAGTGTTTGATTGTGCATACAAAAAAACGTAGGATTCTTTCAAAGTTTCCTATGAAATCTAGTGCAAATGAATCCTATGGAAAAATTCCTACGGTTTACAATCCTATGAATCAAACAACCAAGATAGGGAAAATTCCTAAGGATTAGAATCCTCCAAAATTCCTTTGAGAATCCTTTGAATCAAAGAATCCCTTAATCTATGTTATGATTAATGGAATTGTGCGTTGTAAAGCATATAGTAAAAACAATTAATGGCAATTCAACTAGAAAATTTTTTTGGGCAGTTATGATACGAAAGATTCTAGAACAAAGGAGAAGCACTTGTGTTTTGAGGTTTGTGCATTATGCTTAAGTTCAACCATGGAGTCTGCTAGATTGTACATGTGGAAAAATCTGGTGGGGGGCTAGAAGTTGATGCGAGGGGCCAAGTGGAGGGAGACTATGAAGGAGTGCACACATGCGAGATCGATATTTAAAGAGAGGGGGCGTGAACGTGCGCTGTTGCGCGCAGTGGTGGAGCCATGAAAAATAAATGAGCTAGGGGGGCAAGCATTGCTAATCCTTTACGAGGAGGGCCAATTCATCAACTTAAACCATTTTACCAGCAATTGATCTAATGATCACATTCATATTAGCCTCAATATATACAGATGTTAGGGGGGCAGGGCCCTTGCTGCCCCTGTCTTCGCCACTGTGCGCGCGTCTGAGAGATGAAGCAGAAGACATGGATGATGAGAGGGGAACGTTGGATATATAATTAATGTGGGTGTATTAGCTATGTAATCCTATATAGTGAGGTATAGATTGATCGATGTGTATGTGGGAAAGAGGGTGAGACCTCACTATATATATCGATTGATTTGTTTGTGTGGAAAACTGGGAAAGACCTAGCTATATACACACACACATAGAGGAACATCGATCATTGCGCATGCACGTGAGAGATAAAGAATGCCCGATATGATGAAGAGGGGGAGGTGTGTGTGTGTGCATGCATGGGAGACCGACCTAAAGAAAAAGATTGCATGTGTGCGATTGATAATGCCGAGTGGTAGTGTGTGTGCATGCATGCACGAGAGAAAGTTAGTGGTACAATTATAAAGAGAAGACGACTGTGTGGGTGCAAAAGACTAGGTGAGGTCATAATCAATGTAAAGTTGAATTCAAATATTTGAATAAGAGATCGTGATGTTTGAAACCCATGCATTGTGACGCCCGGATAGTTAAGCTATAGTAACCCACTGCTAATGATGCCACGCCTCCTCGATTATTGTTGCTAATCTTGTGTTATTTCGAAACCGATTCAAAATCAAGCAGACAATAAAATTTTTCAAATTTTAAAACTAAAATGTTTGGAGTGAACCAAATATTGCATAGGTGATTATGGTGGTGAAACCAAACTTTATGAAATTCTTAACTACACTAAAATGATTTAAATAGTAGAAAACCTAATTATTTAAATGCCTTTACTAATTAATAAAATATCAAACTAAATTTTTGGGGACTAGACCTTTTTGTGACAGTGGACTAAACTGAAATAGTAAATTAGAGGCTAAAGTACATATTTTACAGAAACTAAATTAATAGGAAATAAAGATAAAACAGAAAAGAATAGAAGAAAATGCAAAATGAAAAATAAAATTAAAGAAAAATGAACAAACAAACAAAAAACAGAACCCCCCCCCCCTCGCTGGGCCAAGTGGCCCAGCTGGCCTGCCGAACCAGGTTGGCCCAACCCCCTCCCCCCCACTACTAACTCCCCCTGGCACCGAAACCCTAGGCCCGATCCCCACTCTACCCTTCGCTCCTCTTTCTCCCCCTCGATCGGATCGGGATCGGGGCACTTGGCCCCGTTGCCGCGCCCTACCGGCCCGACGCCGGCGCCTCTCGCCGTAATCAACGTCGCCTCACCGACCGCCTCCTCGACGGCCACCATCAACCCTCGCCGCTCCCCGGCGCTGCTCGCCGTCTCTGGCGCCGCCACACCGCATCACCCTCTGCCTCGACCTCGTCGCTGCCTCCTCGCCTCTCCCCTCGGCGGCTCCAACAAGCCATGCCGCCCCCTCTCGTCAACGCATGTGAGCGCCCCCCTATCGCTCCCTTCCCCACCTCTGCCCGTGCCGGTCACGCCACACACTCCCCGTGCCAGTGCTGCAGGCTTACGGCCGCGCCCCGCATCACCTGCTCGCCGCCGACCCCACGCTCGCCACGTCGCTGGCCCCTCCCGCTGGCCGTCCATGCTCTCTGTCGGCTGCCTCCCACGCCCCACGCTCACCGTCACCACCTCTCACCACTGCGCCCGCGGCCGCAGCCCACCCACGCCCGACCTCAGCAAACACCATGTCGTGGCTGCGCCGGCTCCGCCCACTGCTGCCGCGACTCGCCCCCACCGCACCTCGCCTGGTCGCCGTCGTTGCTACACACTCGCCGCCAGCCCTCTACGCCTTGCCGCTGCCAGACCCGCACTCCCACTCGGCCTCCATGCGCTTGCCGTCGCCGCTGCCGACCACATTGCCCGCCGCCGCTACCGACCGCGTCACCCGCCGCCGCTACTGCCTTGCTCACCGCGCTGCTGCTCTCGCTCATCGTGTGCCGCGCGTACCTCGCCTCCGCGAGCCCTGCTCGACATGCAGCCCCCTCCACTCCCCTGCTTCACCGCTCCGACGCCGCCGGCCTCCCTATGTGCTCCGTACGGCCGCCGTCGCAGCCCCCCCCCTCGGCCACCGTACCTCCCGCTCACCGGACCGGTCACGGCCTCCGATCGGGCACTTGGCTGCCGGCACCGCGCCCCGCGGCTGGCTGGGCAAGCACCCTATCGGGCTAGCGCCTAGCGCCCGTCGCCCGCTCGCCCGCACCAACACCCGTTAACGCCTAGCGCCCACTCGCCCGCACCCACACCCGTTAACGCCCTACACCCAATAAGGCCCCTGGCCCAATGACAGCTGGGGCCCACCCAGAATGATTTAAAAAATATATAATAAAAATAATTCATTAATTAATTAATAAGTTAATTATTCATGCTTAACTAATCTAATTAAAATGAATTAACCTAATCACTTAGTTAGTCTAATTAATAGGTTTAGTTAGTCCGAGACAATGGCGAATGGGTCCCACACGTCTGTTTGACTAGGTCAACTAACTAGTTGATTGTTGACATCACCCTGACATCATGATGACGTCATAATTAAATTTTCTAATTAAATTAATTTTGTTAATTCTAAAAATGAGTTATATCTTTAAAAATCAATATAAAATAATCCGTAACTCGGATGAAAATACTTTGTACATGAAAGTTGCTCAGAACGACGAGACAAATCCGGATATGCAGCCTATTCGTTGGCCACACATTCCTAGCATAGAGAACATGCAACTTTCCCGCTCCGGTTCATATATCCAAAAACACGAAACGCCGGGGATACTTTCCCAGATGTTTTCCCCCTTCACCGGTATCACCTTCTACTATGTTAGGGCAAACCAAGCACTGCTCATTGTCATGTCATGCATCGATATGCATCTGTTTGCATTGTATTCATTGTTTCTTTCCCCTCTTCTCTCCCGTAGACAACGAGACGGACGCAGCTGCTGGTGCCCCGATCGACTATGTTGTTGACGACCCCTGCTTGCCAGAGCAACCAGGCAAGCCCCCCTGGATCAACCTGATATCGCCTATTCCTTCTCTCTACTGCTTGCATTAGAGTAGTGTAGCATGTTACTACTTTCCGTTAATCCTATTCTGATGCATACCCTGTCTTTTCTACTACTATTGTTACCTTTACTTGCAATCCTAAATGCTTAGTATAGGATGCTAGTATTCCATCAGTGGCCCTACATTCTTGTCCATCTGCCATGCTATACTATTGGGCCGTGATCACTCGGGAGGTGATCACGGGTATATACTGTACATATTACACATGATACATATGGTGACTAAAGTCGGGTCAGCTCATAGAGTACCCGCAAGTGATTCAGATATGGGGGCTGAAGGGGCAGGTGGTTCCATCCAGGTAGTGGTGGGCCTAGGTTCCCAACGGCCCCCAACTGTTCCTTTGTGGCAGAGCGATAGGGCAGGTTGATACCACCTAGGAGAGAGGTGGACCTAGCCCTGGTCGGTCTCCACGGTTACTTCAAAATAACACGCTTAACGAGATCTTGGTATTTGATCTGAGTCTGGCCACTGGCCTATACACACAAACCAACTACGCGGGAATAGTTATGGGCACTCGACATGGTGGTATCAACCGAAGCCTTCTTGACGTTAGCGACTGAGCGGCGCGCGCCGGATTGGACTGGAACGCCTGCTCTTGTATTAGGGAGGCTAGGTCTGCTTACCGGCCTCGTTTGCAACATGCAGGTGTGCAATGGGCGACGGGCCGAGACCCCTGCGCCATAGGATTTTGACCGGCGTGCTGACCTCTCTGTTGTGCCTAGGTTGGGTTGCGACGTGTTGATCTTTCGAGGCCGGGCATGACCCAGGAAAGTGTGTCCGGCCAAAGGGGATTGAGCGTGTTGGGAAGTGTGGTGCACCCCTGTAGGGATGTTTATCTATTCGAATAGCCGTGTCCCTCGGTAAAAGGACGACCCGGAGTTGTACCTTGACCTTATGACAACTAGAACTGGACACTTAATAAAACACACCCTTCCAAGTGCCAGATACAACCTGGTGATCGCTCTCTAACAGGGCGATGAGGAGAGGATCGCCGGGTAGGATTATGCTATGCGATGATACTTGGTTAACTTACCATCTACTCTCTTCTACTGCTTCAAGATGGAGGCTGCCAGAAGCGTAGTCTTCGATAGGACTAGCTATCTCCCTCTTATTCTGGCATTATGTATTTCAGTCCACATATACTACCCCTATCATTGATACCAATGCATATGTAGCGTAGCTCCTTGCTTGCGAGTACTTTGGATGAGTGCTCATGGTTGCTTTGCTCCCCCTTTCCCCCCTTTTTCTACACCTAGTTGTGGCAACCAGATGTTGGAGCCCAGGAGCCAGATGTCACTGTCGACGACGACTCCTACTACATTGGAGGTGCCTACTACTATGTGCAGGCCGCTGCCGACGACCAGGAGTAGTTTAGGAGGATCCCAGGCAGGAGGCATGCGCCTCTTTCAATCTATATCCCAGTTTGTGTAGCCATCTTATGCCAACTTGTTGAACTTATGTCTGTACTCAGATATTGTTGCTTCCGCTGACTCATCTATGATCAAGCTCTTGTATTCGAGCCCTCGAGGCCCCTGGCTTGTAATATGATGCTTGTATGACTTATTTTAGTTTTAGAGTTGTGTTGTGATATCTTCCCGTGAGTCCCTGATCTTGATCGTACATGTTTGTGTGTATGATTATTGTACGATTGAATCGGGGGCGTCACAAGTTGGTATCAGAGCCGACTACCTGTAGGAATCCCCCTTCGACACTTCTTGGCCGAAGTTGAGTCTAGTCGATGAAAACTGTTTTACTAACATGGCTGTGCGGCCCATGGGACCACGTCGCCATTGCATGGAATTAGGATCTTTTGTTCCTTGTCTATTCTCTGGGACTCTAATCTCTCTTCTATTCGGGTTAAAATGAATTTACTCATTCTAACTCTAGGTTCTCATACCCACTTCCTCCCGAAGAGCCCCTCACTCAAGATGCTTGCTTGGTGCACCGAAGGATTCCGAAGATACTCTCAGAAGTTCTCTCGAGACTCTATGCCCTTCTCTTTTGCAATCCCGTACTACCGATATATCCCTATGGATAAATACATACACCTGAAAATTGGTTGCTGCTCGGGGATTTTAATTTCTTGAGGTCAATGGATAACAAAAACTTACCTGGTGGTGATTTGAATGACATGTTCATCTTCAATGAGATAATTGGACACTTGGGCCTCTTGGAGCTACCCATCAAAGGTAGATCTTACACATGGTCAAACATGTAGGATAACCCACTTCTTGAGCAGCTAGACTGGTTCTTCACCTCTGTTGACTGGATATCTGACTATCCCATGACTGAGGTGCTACATCTTGCCAAAACTGCATCTGACCATGTGCCTTGTCTGGTTACAATTAAAACTACTATTCCCAAGTCTAACATTTTTAGGTTTGAGAATTATTGGCTTGAGCTAGACGGTTTTATGGACTGTGTTAATTCTTCATGGCAACAACAATCCAGGAAGGGACATATTACTGCTAGGATAGCTGATAAATTTAAGTCCTTTTGAATGTGTCTTAAGAGATGGCAAAATAATATCTCTAAACTGAAAACCCTGGTCTGTAAATGTAATAATGTTATTCTGCTCTTGGATGAGCTTGAGGAATATAGACCACTCTATAGACATGAATCCAATTTCAGAAAAGTGGTTAAAGCTCATGTGGAGAAGTTGCTTCACCTCCAATGTCTTTATTGGGGAAAAAATCCATTTTAAACCTTGAACTTGTAGAGGTTCGACGAATCAAACCCTAAAGTCGAAATCCCTGCCGTTTGCACCCTGAACTATGCAATCCTAGTCTAAATCAAACCTTGGCAAAAAGTCAACCGGGATTTGTCTGATGGGCCAGCCCATTTGTTTTTTCTCTCAAAAAAAGTTGGCTTTGTTCTTCTGTCGCACAGGCGGAACTCTGACTGGGCCGGCCCATGAAAACTGGCGACCGTCAGAGGAACTTGCTGTAGCGCGAGCCTGTAAGGCTAAAAAATGAAAGCTAAGCCAAGTATCGAACACAGGATCTGCAGCTGCACATACGCTGGTACTTCCATTTGAGCTACCGACTTAATCTATTCAAATAGCAACACAAAAGAATATACACCTAAAAGAAAGCAACACAAAACTATATGAATCAACACCAGATTTGAATATTTTTTAAAATTTCAAACGAAAAAATGTTTTGATTCTTTTTGAGTGTTTATGAAAAGCGACTACTTTTCAAATTTGTGAACAAATTTACAAAACTAAATTTGGAGAATTCAAACAAACTTTTTGAACATGCACATTTTTTAAAACACCCAAAAAATTAGGAAATTGAAAAAATAAAACTCGCAAACAATTTTGAAACGGGAACATTTTTGAACTCTTGATTTTTATTGAAAACACGGACATCTTTAGAAATTTGTGAAATATAGGAATATTTTTTGGAACTCCAGAAAAAATTAGAACACACGAACATTTTTTAATTTTGTGGTTTTTTAAACAGAACCAATTTCTTTAAAAATTTGTCAAAATATGAAAAAAAACATTTTGAACAATTTTTCAAAATAAGGAACATGTTTTTAAATTCCCAAACAATTTTATAATCTGGTTCACAAACAACTTTATATTCTTTCCAGAATCTGGTTCACGAGGTTCTTATTTGTGCGCTTATCTGCAAATATGCAACTTCATGAATTTAAGAAAAAAAGAAGCAAGTGCACACGAAAGATGTGGTGGTAGCTTCCGTCTACCCTATAGCTTATTTTTTTAACATGAAAAAACTAAAGCAGGGAGCAGGGAGTGCATCTAAGTTTTAATAAAGTATGAATAATTTCGACCATTGAACATTTTCTAATATACAATTAACATTTTCTTAAAAACACATTGAACATTTGTGTGATATATGCTAATCAATTTGTAAATGCACAGTGAACATTACTGTGATATATGCTGAACAATTTAAAATACACAATGAGCATTACTTTGATGTGCGCTGGACAATTTGAAAATACATATTGAACATTTTTTTCCCTATACGCTGAACATTTTTAAGTACATCATAAACATTTTCTTAAATATATGATGAACATTTTCATAATACATGATAAACTCTTGTATAATACACAAAAAAAGAAGAAAGTAAAAATAAACAGAAGGAACACATATTGTTCGTCGTATTAAAGTATTATTAATGAAAAAATACACAATGAAACATTTCCTTATAATGTATTAATGAAAGAAAAAGGAAAACGAAAAACAAGAGAAATAAAACCGAAAGAAAAAGGCAGAAAGAAAGAAAGAACCAGAAAGAATAAACCTAAATGATAAAATAAAACAAAAGGTCAACAAAAGAAATGAATAGAAAAACAAAGCAGTGAACGGCCAGCGCGCGCTGCCGCGAAATGGGTTGGCCCATCCGCGGGCGTAGCCACTGCTGTGGGCAGCAAATAGGTTCTACCACCGATCCCGGCCTTCATTTGCAATCCCTGTTTGGCAAACGACTACAGGGTTTGATTTAAACCGGGATTGCACAGTTTAGGGTGCAAACGACAGGGATTTGGACTTGAGGGTTTGATTCTCCGAAGCTCTACGAGTTTAAGGTTTAAAATAGACTTTTTCCCTATATTGGAAGAAAAGATGTACTATCAGGTACATAAAAGTAGGTGGTGAGAATACAAAGTTCTTCCATGCTATGGCTACTGAGAGACACAGAAGGAATTCTATTCCAGTTTAAAGTTGCCCAATTGGACTGTGGTCACTGAGCATTCACAAATGGAGGGTATTATCTGGAACTGTTTTAAAAACATAATGGGTTCTTCAAGGGGAATTGTCATGGGCTTTGACCTCCCCTCCCTCGTTACTCCAATTGAGGGTTTAGATATCTTAACTAAACCTTTTGAGAAAGAGGAAATGGATAATGTTGTCAGGCATATGCCTCTGGATAAAGCCCCAAGTCCAGATGGGTTCAATGGCTTCTTCTTTAAGAAATGCTGGCACATAATTTCTAAGGATTTTTATGAGCTGGCCCAGGCTTTCTTTGATGGTTATGCTCAGCTGGAAAATATCAATGACTCATACATCACTCTGGTCCCTAAAAAGCTCTCTCCTGAAGAGGTGGGTGATTTTAGGCCTATATCTTTAACTGGAATGGGTCTTAAATTCCTATCTAAGATGTCATCCAATAGGTTTCAAGAGGTGATTATGCAATGTGTTCACAAGAACCAGTATGATTTCATAAAGAGCAGAACAATTCAGGATTGCATTGGATGGACTTTTGAGTATTTACACCAGTGTCATCAGTCAAAGAGACCAATTGTAATACTTAAACTGGATTTTGAGAAGGCTTTTGATTCTCTTGAACATGAGGCTATAGTGCAAATTTTGAGATGTAAGGGCTTCAATGAGAAGTGGATTCTTTGGATGAAGCAGCTATTATCCACAGGTACCTCCTCTATTCTCCTTAATGGAGTTCCTAGTAGGAAGTTCATCTGCAAAAAGGGTGTCAGGCAGGGTGACCCAGTCTTCCCCTCCTTTTTGTCCTAGCTGCTGATCTTTTAGACTATCATTAATGACATGTTTAGAAGAGGCATCCTTCACCTTCCCATACCTTGTCATGACCAAGATTACCCTGTCATTCAGTATGCTAATGATATACTGATTACTTTGCCTGCTGACAAGGATCAACTTGTAGCTCTAAAGGACATGCTGAAGGTCTTCTTTGTGTCCACTGGTCTTGATGTGAACTACCAAAAATCCTTTATTATACCAATCAATGTGGATTCTGCTGTCATGACTAAATTAGCTGCTGCTTTTGGGTGTCAGATTGGAAAATTGCCTTTTACTTACCCAGGGCTGCCTATGGGGACTAGAAGGCCAAAAAATGGTTGATTTTATGCCATTGGTGGACTACATGGAGAGAAGAATGACAACTAGCTCCTCTTTTCTTAAATCAAGGAGAAAGACTACAGTTTTTGAACTCTGCCTTATATTCTATGCCCATTTTTTTCCTTTGCAATTTGCCTGTTCCTACTGGAATCTTGAAACAACTGGAGAGAATTCAGAGGCAATTCCTCTGGAGGAAACATAGGGGTGAGCCTACTCCTTCTCTTGCTGCTTGGGACCTTATTTGTAGGCCAAAAAAGGGAGGTCTTGGTATTCTCAACCTTGGTGTTCAGAATGTAGCCCTGCTGCTCAAACATGCAACTAACTTTCTGAATAAGAAGGATCTTCCCTGGGTGTATTTAATATGGGACTCTTACTATCATGGCAGAGTGCCTCAGGGAACATCTGATTGTGGCTCTTTTTGGTGGAAAGTTATATGCAAGATTATGCAAAGCTATAGAGAATGTGCTTGGGTGCAGATAAATGAAGGTGACACTGCCCTTAGGTGGTCAGATAACCGACAGCTAGATCATCAGGTTTCTAACCTTCAATTCAGATTTCCCAGGCTGTTTTCGTATGTTAAGGATCCCTGGATCACTGTTAAAGAGTTTTATGACTCACCAGATGTGTTTCAACACTTCTATCTTCCACTGTCTAGTCAAGCTTTTGATGACCTAGCCACTCTCCACTCTCTGATGGACGGCCACAGTAGAGCACCTGGGTCCAAGTATGCCTAGTTTTGGCATGACACTGCCAAGGGATACAAGCCAAAGATGTTCTACTCCCATACTTTCGCATCAGAGTCCTTTAACCCAGTTACCACTTGGATCTGGAAATCCTCTTGTACAATGAAAATTAAGGTTTTTGCTTGGATGCCTCATTATGGACAGATTAAACACTAAGGACATGGTGCCAAGGAGACATTGGCATCTAGAGGATGGAGTCAATTTTGTTCTATGTCCTTTGCAGGCTAGGGAAACAAGAGATCATCTATTCTTCAATTGCAACTTCAGTGTCAGAGTCTGGAACTATTTGCAAGTTGATTGGTCATCTGGTGATTTCATGACTGATTTGGTTTTCAATGCTAGAAGGAGCTTTGGGAAAACCCTTCTTCACCGAAGTGGTGTTTATTACATGTTGGAATATATGGATCATCAGGAATGCTAAAGTGTTCAGGCATGAGAGAGCTAGGTTCAATACATGGAGGAGTGCATTCATTCATGA
Source organism: Triticum urartu (assembly GCF_056163025.1). NCBI lineage: Eukaryota > Viridiplantae > Streptophyta > Magnoliopsida > Poales > Poaceae > Triticum > Triticum urartu. The sequence continues at coordinate 335,094,227 of NC_141879.1, read as the reverse complement.
TATTAGTTTGATGCAATATAGAGTGAAAGCTATCTACAAGGATTACCTCCTCATATGGGTCTCATTTTTGCCTCCTTGAGGCCCCTATTTTGTATTCCTCTCCTTTTTGTTCTTTTACTCTTTAGATTAGTTTGATTACCCCTTGTAATCCCACCGTTTGTACTTGCTTTCTTTTTTAATAAAGTTTTGATATGCTGTGGGGGTTTTCCCCTACAGTTCCCAGTCAAAAAAATACATACACATGTCGTTCTTACTTTTATTCCCACTTGAACTTGATATTACAAGATACCCTGAAATTCTCTCCATTGTTTCGAAAATACTTTGAGCCTATTTCCTTACAGTTCTTTGCCACATGAATACCCCTACGGATAATTCCTCGCACTTATTGAGTATCTGCTCATTCCCAGTTGTTCACGTGTTTAACAAAAGTCTTCGAGATCCATTCGATCTTCCAAAAATCCTCAACAACCTATTGCTCTTGAAATTCTTGCTTGCTTGCATTATGAATAATCTCATAAGTCTAGTAATCTTATTGACAACCTTTGTCATTAACATTTTGAGTTTGTTGATTCAATATGTTGTGAATACTTGCAATTCTCATCTGAATCCTTATATTCATCCTTCCAACTCATGCGTCATTTTAAAAATGAGCTGGATCTCGGCCAATCAAATTGCCATCGATTGTACCCTTAAGGCTATTCAACTTATCCATCCCTAATCAGAGCATTGTTTCTGATCCCTTTTCATGGAATTCATAATTCCTTTGCATTTGAGCTTTAAGTTAGTCAGTTGTTTCTATAATCTGATCTCCTTGCACTCTTTCTTCCTCTGGTTGAGTAACGATGCTCCCATGAGATCCCTTGTGGACCACCAGACCCTTTGTCAGATTTTATCTGACAATGTCCTTCATATTCAATAAGCTTGTGAGCCTTTCCTCAGATACATAATGCCTTCGGTAAATAGTATCATCTGCTTTCTCAAGCATGCTCTACTATCGAGATTGTGTTATTTATTCTTGAAATTTGTGGTATTTTGCTCCTAAGATGCCCCGATGGGTTGAACCTATGCCTTCCACCAAATCGTATGAACCAGAAAGTTTTTCGCGAGTCATACTCTTCCGTTGCTTCGCCAAAAAAATTCAACACTAATTTCTTTTAAAATGAGAAGTGAATGGAAGGTTATGCATTGAGGAAGTGGGAGTCAACCTTGAACCTTTGTGTTCATGCCCATGGACACGATGTAGATCCTATTAGGGAAGCTTCTTGCTAAATATTTAATCATTTGAATAACTCTTCCGGTGTCGTTATTTTGGATCCTGGTAGCAATGGTTCTAACCATGCTAACTTTATTTAATATATTTCTGAAAGGATACCATCTGAGTGCCTCATCTATTTTGACAAGGTTAAATATCTGATATCGCAAGTCAACAATCTAGTTCGGTTACTATCCTAGTCTACCTTTGAGTTTTACCTCTATTATCTCAAAAATATCACAGAACTACATAACTTCTTATGAGTTTTCATCAACTATTATTCTCGCTGATTCCAGATTTTTTCACGAGTTTTGAGTTATTAGTTACTCAAGAACACCGATAAGTGAATTGATTACACACTCCGATTCAATAACTCTTAAGTAATTTTCATTGGTTACGAGTTTAATAATCCTTGAAGTCATTTCTAGCCTGATCAGCTATATCATTATCGTGCTAAACTTTTACTGTGCTACCTGGTCCTTCTTGGAGCACAATTTTTGATGATGGGTTAAGCCTGCGTCGGTCTTCCTTGTCATATCATTTCGCCTTGAACAGCAAGCTTGATTTCAAGTTTGTGTCATAACCGTGGTTCCAATAACCTTGCGCATCATAATTCCTGTGCCTTGATGATTTGTGTTATCATCGACAACATCCTTGTCTTCCCTCAACACAAATGTGTTCATGTTTTGGATTGAATCTTGAGTCCCTTGCTATCCATCATCTGTTCTTCTTTACCTTGGAGTATTACCATCTTTTATGTCAAGAATGTTGTGAGAATTGCTCCACCTCTTAAGAATTCTTGGTATAGTGATACTTCTCACCATCACCATTCTTTCTTCTGTTGTTTCTAACCGGGATACCAACAGGTGAACGGTACTGATTGGATTATGCCATTTTGTCAACCCTATTGCTTTCGAGTTAATGGTCAACATTACATCCTTAGGACATTGATTATCGAATCACCATTCTAACATTGATCGTACTACCTAAGCCCATATTTTGGGTGCACCATTGATGTATACTACACAACCTTCTTCTTGTAGACATTGTTGGGCCTCCAAGTGCAGAGGTTTGTAGGACAGTAGCAAATTTCCCTCAAGTGGATGACCTAAGGTTTATCAATCCATGGGAGGCGTAGGATGAAGATGGTCTCTCTCAAACAACCCAGCAACCAAATAACAAAGAGTCTCTTGTGTCCCTAACACACCCAATACAATGGTAAATTGTATAGGTGCACTAGTTCGGCGAAGATATGGTGATACAAGTGCAATATGGATGGTAGATATAGGTTTTTGTAATCTGAGAATATAAAAACAGCAGGGTAGCTAAAGATAAAAGAGAGCATAAACGGTATTGCAATGCGTTGAAACAAGGCCTAGGGTTCATACTTTCACTAGTGCAAGTTCTCTCAACAATAATAACATAATTGGATAATATAACTATCCCTCAACATGCAACAAAGAGTCACTCCAAAGTCACTAATAGCGAGAACAAACGAAGAGATTATTGTAGGGTACGAAAGCACCTCAAAGTTATTCTTTCCAATCAATCCGTTGGGCTATTCCTATAAGTGTCACAAACAGCCCTAGAGTTTGTAGTAAAATAACACCTTAGGACACAAATCAACCAAAACCCTAATGTCACCTACATACTCCAAGGTCACCTCAAGTATCCGTGGGTATGATTATATGATATGCATCACACAATCTCAGATTCATCTATTCAACCAACACAAAGAACTTCAAAGAGTGTCCCAAAGTTTCTACCAGAGAGTCAAGACAAAAATGTGTGCTAACCCCTGTGCATAAGTTCACGAGGTCACGAAACTCGCAAGTTGATCACCAAAACATACATCATGTGAATCACATGATATTCCATTGTCACCACAGATAAGCACATGCAAGACATACATCAAGTGTTCTCAAATCCTTAAAGATTCAATCTGATAAGATAACTTCAAAGGGAAAACCTAATTCATCACAGGAGAGTAGAGGGGGAGAAACATCATAGGATCCAACAATAATAGCAAAGCTCACGATACATCAAGATCGTGCCGAATCAAGTACACAAGAGAGAGATCAAACACATAGCTACTGGTTCATACCCTCAGCCCCAAGGGAGAACTACCCCTCCTCGTCATGGAGAGCACCGGGATGATGAAGATGGCCACCGGAGAGGGATTCCCCCCTCCGGCAGGGTGCCGGAACGGGTCTATATTGGTTTTCGGTGGCTACAGAGGCTTGCGGTGGCGGAACTCCCGATCTAGGTTATTTTCTGGAGGTTTCTGTATTTATAGGAATTTTTGGCGTCGGTCGCACGTCAGGGGGGTCTCCGAGTAATCCACGAGGGTGGAGGGCGTGCCCTTGCCCCTGGGCTCGCCCTCCTATCTTGTGGACGGCTCGGGGCTCTTCTGGCCCAACTATTTTACTCCGGGGGATTCTTTTGGTTCATAAAAAATCATCAAAAATTGGCACGTTAATTGGACTCCGTTTTATTTCCTTTGCTATAAAACTCAAAAACAAGGAAAAACAGAAACTGGCACTGGGCTCTAGGTTAATAGGTTAGTCCCAAAAATCATATAAAATAGCATATAAATGCATATAGAACATCCAAGGTTGGTAATATAATAGCATGGAACAATAAAAAATTATTGATACGTTGGAGACGTATCAAGCATCCCCAAGCTTAATTCCTGCTCGTCCTCGAGTAGGTAAATGATAAAAACATAATTTTTGATGTGGAATGCTACCTAACATATTTATCAATGTACTCTCCTTTATTGTGTTAAGAATATTCAGATCCATAAGATTCAAGACAAAAGTTTAATATTGACATAAAAATAATAATACTTCAAGCATACTAACCAAGCAATTATGTCTTCTCAAAATAACATAGCCAAAGAAATCTCATCCCTACAAAATCATATAGTTTGGCAAGCCAAGCAATTGTTTTGTACTTTAGTAATCTCAAACTTTTTTCAACTTTCACGCAATACATGAGCGTGAGCCATGGACATAGAACTATGGGTGGAATAGAATATAATGATGGAGGTTGTGTGGAGAAGACAAAAAAGGAGAAAGTATCACATTGACGCGGCTAATCAACGGGCTAGGGAGATGCCCATTAATTTATGTCAATGCAAGGAGTAGGGATTGCCATGCAACGGATGCACTAGAGCTATAAATGTATGAAAGCTCAACAAAAGAAACTAAGTGGGTGTGCATCCAACTTGCTTGCTCACGAAGACCTAGGGCATTTGAGGAAACCCATTGTTGGAATATACAAGCCAAGTTCTATAATGAAAAATTCCCAATAGTATATGAAAGTGACAAAGTAAGAGACTCTCTATCATGAAGATCATGGAGCTACTTTGAAGCACAAGTGTGGAAAAAGGATAGTAGCATTGTCCCTTCTTATTTTTTTTCTCTTTTTATTTGGCCTTTCTTTTTTATTCGGCCTTTCTTTTTCCCCTTTTTTATTTGGATTTTCCTTTTTTCTTTTTTTGGGACAATGCTCTATTAATGATGATCATCACACTTCCGTTTATTTACAACTCAAAGATTACAACTCGATACTAGAACAAAATATGACTTTATATGCATGCCTCCTGCGGTGTACCGGGATGGGCAATGAATCAAGAGTGACATGTATGATAAATTATGCATGGTGGCCTTGCCACAAATACGATGTCAACTACATGATCATGCAAGGCAATATGACAATGATGAAGCGTGTCATAATGAACGGAACGGTGGAAAGTTGCATGGCAATATATCTCAGAATGGCTATGGAAATGCCATAATAGGTAGGTATGGTTGCTGTTTTGAGGAAGATATAAGGAGGTTTATGTGTGATAGAGCGTATCATATCACGGGGGTTGGATGCACCGGTGAAGTTTGCACCAAGTCTCAAGGTGAGAAAGGGCAATGCACGGTACCGAAGAGGCTAGCAATGATGGAAGGGTGAGAGTGCGTATAATCCATGGACTCAACATTAGTCATAAAGAACTCACATACTTATTGCAAAAATCTAAAACTCATCAAAAACCAAGCACTAAGCGCATGCTCCTAGGGGGATAGATTGGTAGGAAAAGTCCATCGCTCGTCCCCGACCGCCACTCATAAGGAAGGCAATCAAAGAAACACCTCATGCTTCAAATTTGTCACACAACAGTTACCATACGTGCATGCTATGGGACTTTCAAACCTCAACAAAAGTATTTCTCAGTTTCACAATTACTCAACTATCACAACTCTAATATCACCATCTTTGTATCTCAAAACAATTATCAAGTATCAAACTTCTCATAGTATTCAATGCACTCTATATGAAAGTTTTTATTATACCCATCTTGGATGCCCATCATATTAGGACTAGTTTCATAACCAAAGCAAACAACCATGATGTTCTGAAGATTATCAAAATAATATAAGTGAAGCACAAGAGTTCACTAGTTTCTTCAAAATAAAACCACCGCTGTGCTCGAAAAGGATATAAGTGAAGTACTAGAGCAAACGACAAACTACTCCAAAAGATATAAGTGAAGATCAATGAGTAGTCGAATAATTATGCAACTATGTGAAGAATCTCTAACATTTAAGAATTTCAGATCTTGGTATTTTATTCAAACAGCAAGCAAAACAAAATGAAATAAACTGACGCTCCAAGCAAAACACATATCATGTGGTGAATAAAAATATAGCTCCAAGTAAAGTTACCGATGAACAAAGACGAAAGAGGGGATGCCATCCGGGGCATCCCCAAGCTTAGGCTCTGGGTTGTCCTTGAATATTACCTTGGGGTGCCTTTTGCATCCCCAAGCTTAGGCTCTTGCCACTCCTTATTCCATAGTCCATTGAATCTTTACCCAAAACTTGAAAACTTCACAACACAAAACTTAACAGAAAACTTGTAAGCTCCGTTAGTATAAGAAAATAAATCACCACTTAGGTACTGTTGTGAAATAATTCTAAATTCATATTGGTGTAATATCTATTGTATTCCAACTTCCCTATGGTTCATACCCTCCGATACTACTCATAGATTCATCAAAATAAGCAAACAACACAATGAAAACAAAATCTGTTAAAAACAGAACAGTCTGTAGTAATCTGTATCAAACGTATACTTATGTAAGCCCAAAAATTCTGAAATAAATTGGTGGATGTCACACCCTAGCTAGCTCATGCATTAGAGTGCTGGCATCATGTTCAATTATCAAAAACTAGGAGATGGGGATGACAGAACCCCCAGCACCCCCCTGATAACAACTAGGGTTAACTAAAAAAAATTTCAATGAACCTGAAATGCCCTTCTAAAATGTTCATCATCTTTGCCTTGGTCCTAAACCTCTGACAAAAATGATGCACAAATTTCTAGGTCATCCTAAGGTAACTGGATTAAATCATTAGCTATTTGAATTTGGGCATTTAAATGCTAATAAATATTTTAGATGCTCAAATAATCCTAAACTAAAAATGTTCCATGTTGGATTTATTCCAACCAGTGGCCATGTGAAGTTTGGTGATTTTTGAAAGTGCCTAGCTATTTTTAGTAATGCCACAAACTTGCAGGAAATAAAACAAAACATCAAATAAAAGAGGGAGAGAAAAAGTCCAGAGGCCACTTACCTGGCCGGCCCACCTGGCGGCCCAGCACTGTGCTGGCCCATGCCAGCCAGATGCTTCCTCCCGCCAGGCAGGCAGGCAGGAGGTGTCGCCGGCGTGTGAGAGCTCGCCATTGCGCCACCTGCTTGCCCGTTCGACCGCCTGGGCACCTGGGCGAGCTCCACGTCGCCGCCTCGACCCCGCAGACACCTCGCTCACTCCCTTGCTCCTCTCCCTCGCCCTCTCCTCGCCATGGCCGATGCTGCCTCGCCCGCGCCGCCAAAGTTCTCACGTCCACCGTTGCCCTCGCGCCACACTACCGTGTCCATGAGCTTCGCCGTCCTCCTCTTCGTCGAGCAGACCGAGCCCCGAGCGCTCGCCTGCCCTGGAGCCACCGCAACAGCCTCGCCCGACCTCGCCGTCACCGGAGATCCCCTTCGCCATCACCACTGCACTAGCTCATCCCCGACCTCGCCGTCTGCTCCGCCGTGATCGCCGTGATCTCAGCTACCTCCCCATCCTTTCCGTTTGCCTTCTCGAGCACCGCAGCGACCGTACCAAGCTCGGCCGCACCCGCCGCCGCCACCACACGTCGTCGTTGTGGCCACAGCCACGTTGGCTCGCAACCGAGCACGTCATCATCTTCACCGCACTTACAAGAGCTCGTAGCACCCTCGCACGCTCCTGGCCATGCCTCCTAGCGACTAGTTCGACTTCGCCTGAACTCCGGCAGCCGCAACGCTCATCGCCGGCGACGTTTCCGGCCACCCCAGCTCCACCCACTGCCACCACTCGACGCGGCTTGCTCCCAGCTATGCGTAGGAGGTCTCCGCCGTCCATTTGGTCATTGAAGTGCAAAACCCGCACTGCCCCACCGCGTCTGGCCTCTCCGGCGGCTAAACGCCGGTGAGTTTGACCCCGCTAACCCAGTTTGACCTCGGGTGGGCCCAGTTTGACCCCCCAGGGTCACTGACGTGTGGGCCATGCCCCTGTTTAGTTTAGTGTTAGATTAATTAACGCTAACTAATTTAGTTAATGGGTTGACTCACTGACATGTGGGCCCATGCCCTAATTAACCTAGATTAGTGCTAACGTAACACTAACTAACTCTGTTAGTTAGTTGTTACACTGACATGTGGGTCCCAACTATTAGGGTTGACCTAGGCTGGCGCCTTTGACCTACTAACGTCACCTTGACGCAATGCTGACACAGTAATTCAATTACTGGAATTATTCTTATACTGGAAATTCCAGAAAATGATCTAAATTTCAAAAATTCATAGAAATTAATCTGTAACTCCAAATGCAAAGATTTATATATGAAAAATGATTAGCAAAATCCAATTTTCCATATGTAATTGTTTCATGCATGTCAGAACACTTTAAGCTTGCTGCTTAGGTGGAACATGCTACTGTACTAATATGGCTTCATGTCATGTGCTTATATTTGAATCTTTGATTCAAATGGACTTATACCAAGCTGTTTTAGAATGCATTAGCCAAAACACAACCATATTGCCATGTCATAACATCATATTGTTGCATATTGCCATGTAATGATTGTGTTCCATGTGTTCTTCGTGGTAGGTTCTGCCTCCGAGGATACCTTCGAATATCCGACTGAAGGGCAGTACCCTACTACTACTCCATCAGGCAAACAACCCCATTGATCATATCGATACAATCCCATGTTCTCGCTCCTGCTCTCATTTCTTGCATTTAAGACAACAACGTTTCAAACTACTGTGTGCCGCGGTAGTTGATTGAGCCATGTCTGTGTTTCCTACCTTGTTATGCCTATCATGCTTAGAGTTGTCT